>NC_143013.1:300881765-301224265 GCF_055824585.1 Amblyomma mixtum
CTATTAGAGCCCTCCCGCGTTTATTTTTCTGAGGTCAGAATCGTCAGTAAGAATAAATATTGGCGAATAAAGAGGATGAGAGTAACGAAAAGAACTAAATCCACAAATAGTAGCCATAAACTTGATTTCAGAGGCACTAAATGCACGAAAAAATGCAGCTGGGAAAGTTTGCTTAGTGGAAAGACTACAGAAGCAGGCACTAAGCGCAACGTCGAAAGATCACTTTTGTGTCTTTTGCGGCGGGAATCTATTATTCCAGAAGTCTTGGTATGCAGTGCGAAAAGCTTTGTTTATATATCTTTTACAACTACATATATTTTCCGCTCTCAGGTTACTAAAGTTTGGCTGTTTAAGTTTTAATAAATAAAACAGCAGATTAAACTGTCTGCCTAAACGGCTATGGAGCCGTAGTTATTGACCTATTCAGCTGGCAAGAGAAACATGACTGCCAAGAAAACGTGACTCCTTTAAAAAACAGAGCTGAACACTGTCAGTACTCAGCCTCAATACTGCCCTCTATTACTGTCCTACTTCACGCACATAAAAAAAAAAAAATCAAGTGACGCACTGACTTGTATAACTTTCTGCAGTGAAAGACTCTATAGAATGCGTTTTGATCACCACTTTTTACTCAACGCAGGAAGAACAACGACAGCCAAAGTTGAACGTTACTCACCCACGACAAATACCTGGCGGTCCGCCGTTCCACTGAACGAGCCGGTCAGTGCCATGGCCGCCTGTTACGTGAAGGGCCTCGCACCCGCCAGGCAACTGGCCACTCGTGGTACGTGTTGTTTTGTAGGCAAAAGTACAGGGCTTCGTCACAAAAATTAATGAATAGAGAGTCAAAGTTCAGCTCAGCTTGCGCGAGGGACGTTTAAATTTGAGGGTAAGATCAGTTACAACTTGCAAGCTTGCATAACTTGCCTTGCCCTGGTTAATAGCTTTCTAGTTTAATGGAAAACATCTCTGCTGCTCAGCAAGTTCGATGCATTTGGATGAAACTAGCTAGTGTGACCTAAAAGGGGATATTTCACGTGCACGTGCGCGTTCAGAAAAAAATTTTGGCGTTACTCACTAATTGTTTCTTTATTTTGTTTGCAGGAGCGCTCGGGCTCTCTGCGTGAAGTATGAGGGATTGGCGAGTACATGTCCGCGCACAATCGTCAGAAAACTGGCCAGCCCAGAGAACCCAGAAATTTATTGCCACCAGATCAAAATGCCACCACCCGTTCAACAGCCAGGAGGCATACCGACAAAATTTAAGACACTTCAGTCGTGCTCCGAGCGCACCGCAAAATATCGGATCGCTCAGCACGTCCTGTGCGAATAAATGAAGCACTCCTACCGAGGAAGAGATCAGCTGTGTGTGCATCTGCAGTGGTGGCATTCGGCGAGAGTTGATTGCGGTGGTGCTCGACCGTAACATGCGCGCATCGTCATCGCAAGGCCTGGCCAACTCTGCAGTCTGGTTGTCGGAAAAGTCTCCGACCTGAAGGAAGGCCCATTTGCTTGGCTGGAATGAAGCGGATTCAACTGTTGCAATGTGAGGTGGTCTACGAGTAGTTAATCACACAGGTACTGCTAGGCACTGGGTCAATAGACAACCAGCCATGAACTACAAAATATGGTCCTAGAGTATTCGCAGTTTTTATTGGAACACCAGAAAAACCTACTTCCCTCGTTACTGCACGTGCGCCCACTGTTAGCGGAAACAGGCTTCGTGCTCTTGATTGTGAAGACGTCGAAATGCCTGTTGTCCTAACACGTGAATATCATGGAGTAGCTATTACTGTCAGCAATCAGCTGCAACTCTGACACGGCAGCAGCGGCACTGTGACCAGGCCCTAAATGTGGGAGGTTCCGGCTTGCAGCAACGCGAAACCATACTTCTGCTTTGGATGCAACCCTAGATTTGGACAGCAAATGTGTGAACCGCGCATAAACGTGTTTATTTACCTGTGGTGAGGATATCAAACCATTGGATCTTTTAGGCCGAGCAGACCGCCGCTTTAGCTCACACATGTTGGATACCCGCGACACACCGAAACATTTCTTGACGTTGACATCTTTAAACTAACCATTAGCTGGCCCAAAAAAGACTCGGCGAATTTGAAAGCAGCACAGGGCCTTTGACAAACACGGGTAACAAATTTAGTGTTTTCTCGAAGATTCGTAGCATTATAGAACAGAAAAACCTCCCATCAGAAGAAAAAAGGCATCTGGACTGTTAACACGAACGGTGCTGACTGCGACGGTGCTTGCCAGTTTCCGTGCTCAAAACATTGCTTCTCCAATAGTCTTAAGCATAAAAGTTGCCGTAGATTCTGCCATGCGCTTTCTTTTAAAACAAACGCATGACTGTCCGGCCACTTCGTCATGTGCTATGCACAGCTTGTTTGAGAACAGACCTAAACTGTAGCTAAGGAGACGAGGAAAAGGGAATGAGGGGCTCGTTCTAAATATGAGAGAAGGCAACAGCCACGGAAACCAAGGGGCACAGGGGATTTTTAATTAATTTATTTTTTGGTGTTGATCAATTTATATTACTGAATATGTCATCGCTTAAAGCTAATTGATTAGAAAAGGAGAAGAAAAAACAACCACATGCCGCCGGTGGGATCCGAACTCACGACCTCCGAATTACGCGTCCGGTGCTCTACCGCTGAGCTACGGCGACGGCTGTCAAACGTTCTGCTTTCGGGGGTATTTATGTTTTACAAATAACCTAACCTTGGGAGTGTTCACCAGCGCCACCCACGTTCTTAAGCGGCGGACGTAGCACGTTCTGAGTTACCGCTGATGTGACGTAGAACGTTATCGAATGGCGAGGGTGGAAGCTGTGTGAGAACCCTCTTAGGCTTCCTAAGGCATCAAGGCTGCCAGAACCGAGACCCTCGTTAAGCAATTAAGCAGACGAGGAAAGGGGAATGAGGGGCTCATTATAAATATGAGAGAAGCCAACAGCCGCAGAAACCAAGGGGAACAGGGGATTTTTAATTTATTTTGTGGTGTTGATCAATTTATATTACTGAATATGTTATCGCTTAAAGCTAATTGATTAGAAAAGCAGAAGAAAAAACAACCACATGCCGCCGGTGGGATCCGAACTCACGACCTCCGAATTACGCGTCCGGTGCCCTACCGCTGAGCTATGGCGACGGCTGTCAAACCTTCTTTTGGGGGGTATTTATGTTTTACAAATAACCTAACCTTGGGAGTGTTCACCAGCGCCACCCACGTTCTTAAGCGACGGACGTAGCACGTCCTGAGTTACCGCTGATGTGACGTAGAACGTAATCGAACGGCGAGGGTGGAAGCTGTGTGAGAACCCTCTTATGCTTCCTAAGGCATCAAGGCTGCCAGGCAAGCTATGAAGTAACTCTATCCTGAGGTTCTGCCTTCCTAACAAGTTAATGGCCGTGCATGTCAACTCTGAATCAGGCCCAACAGCTTAAATGCACCAACGCCAAGTTTACAAAGCAAGCTCAACCTACCCACGCTTTCCTTAGACCGAGTGGGGTAGGCGCTCATCATTTCTTCCTGCTTTTGGTTGTTCTCATCTTATTTCTCGCGGCGTGGTTCTGGTTTAAAACCAACCGGTGTGAGACAGCTCTCGGGCCTTCATTTATCATAACGCAACCTAACCTAAACAAGGAAGGCGGCCTCTCATTGTAGCTATATTGCTCTCCTAGACGAAGGAAGGGGGGGGGGGGTTAGCGGAGTTTCAATACTCAGGCCTTCTTGCGCAGATCTTCACCGCTAATCTAGAACGGCGCTCTCATGCTGCTCTGAGAAGGTGCTGCAGTACCGTGAATAAAAGTGAAATGTGTGTGCGTGCGTGTGTGTGTGTGTGTGTGGGTGGGTGCGTGCGTGCGTGCGTGTGTGTGTATGGGTGCGCGCGCGTGTGTGTGTGTGTGTGTGTGTGTGTGTGTGTGTGTGTGTGTGTGTGTGTGTGTGTGTGTGTGTGTAAGAATGCAGCCGGGAGAAAAGTCTGCGTTTCACCTTCAAGGTTCTAATAGAGACGGCACTGGCTGCAATAACGGGCCTAGTAGCTGTGCCCAGAAACCCTTCCCTTCGCTGGGCTCTTTTCTTTAGTTCTGGCTCTCTATGCCTATCTCGAAACGAGACAGCTTTACGCAACATTGACTGTAATTTCTGAAGAAAAATAATAGCGCAGCAATACACCCACGAAAAGGCTGAGAAAGAACAATAGCCATGCACCATCTTGCCCCTCTACGAGTTTTGTTATTTTTTGTAACAGGAAAAATTACTATTTTGAAGTTGTAATTCACGGATCGAACCCCGCAACTCCCGCATGCGAGGCGGACCCTCAGACCACTAGGCCACCATTGTGGTGCTATTATTTGCTTTGCTTCTATCGGGATTTCTCTCTCTCGTCCAACGACGCCGACGACGACACCTCATTTTCTGTGACATGGGAGCCTTAACGTTATCGCGTTAGTATCGCGACCGGTGTGGTCATAGGTTCAGGCATGGTCGGGTAAAGAGAACCAAGTAACGGTCACATGGAGAACTTTAAGGGGATGCGGAAAGGAAATTTGGAATCTGTTCGCGGCAAGGAATACACCTTGCATACTCTCAAACATTCGCATCAGGTCTGCTATGTTCTGTGCCTTCTACGCATCCCCTTCCTCGGCGCGCTCTCCGTTTACACTTTCTGTGTTGTGTGATGTCGTTCACGGAGCTATATGCCCAGTAAAGATCAGGTTCTTCTACTCTCCTTGCACCAGGGGTGCCCCGTCGGAGACGGTTGGTTCCAACTGGAAGACTGAAGCTCTTCGCACCAGGGGTGCCCCGTCAGAGACGGTCTTGTGTTCAGTTGAGACGCAGGGGTAAGGCGAACACTTCAAATTTTATGTACAGTATTTACAATAGATACAAGTTAAGGCACTAGAGAAATTAAAACAGCAAAGGACAAACAACAAAAGGGTGGAACTGGCTAATACTAGGGGAGGCCCCTACTCGGCGTGGCCGAAGATGCGTAGCATCTCACATTAGCGCAGAACTCCCGCTTCCAGCTCCGGGGCCCGGTTTTAAAGCCCTAAAGGCCCGGCCCACATTTCGTGGCTTCCAGTCATGTTACAATGTTCACATGATTGGTTTAGGGAGAGCCTGAGCAGCCCTCCAGCTCCCGTAAGGTGAAGAACCCTCTCCACCACAAAATAAAAACAAACACAACTACACATTCGTGCCAGCACGTGCGCGAATCGGTACCGCGGGGCGGGGGGACACCCGAATTTCCCGGCGTGTTCGCAAGCGGCCGCGTTCCGAGAAAGGAGACGCTCCGCTTTGAGCGCCCCCAGCCGCGTTCCAATGACCCCGCGTACACTACCGACCCTTTACATGCCCTACTCGATTTAATTTGTTCTTCACAAAGGCCAGAAGGTGCCTTCTGCGAGGTGGTCCTCCGTGCATGATGATCCTTTTCTTTTTCAAGCCTGTGGTTGCGAATTCCGCAGGTCTTAAGTTCCAAGTATACTTATCCTCTCTCCTCCCTTCCCCCGTCCCCGCCCTTTGTTTTCTTTCCAAAGATGTAGTTATTTAGAGGGTATGAGGCCTGTGTCCCTAAAGGTGACTTCCTGTGTGTCGTTTAGATATATGTCATCACTGCACGACACTTTCGTCCCAAGTGGCACTCGCAGCTGAGCAATTAAGTCACATCAACTTTCTCTATTGTCTATGCCGTTGGCAGCGCTTTTTTATGGCGCTGTAAACCATCTCTCATATAAACACTGACGTTGCCGTTCCCTGCTTGATAGGCATTTGCCGGTTTTGTGGCATTGTCTAACTCCGAGGCTCCATGAGCTCCCTCGCAGTCACTTGACCTGAGCTTGCCTTGCGGCAAGTCGCCACTCATTTCCGGGTCCTCAAATGACCTGGCCGGACACACACCGGGTGCGTTCGACAACTGCGCGGCGCTCTGCCCGGTCGGCCCAGCGGGCCCACCTCCGCTCTTTGCCTCGGATGAAGGGCTCTTGCCACCAGGAACGCTATGGGGCACTTCATACCCTATGCCCGACACAGTGTGCGGTTGCGGCAACGCCAGACTTCCTTCTTTCACTCGCTCGCCGATCTGACGTCTGTCCTCACCGACCGCCCCCTGCTGAACGAAATGCTCTTTTTCGCAGCCCGCTTGAGACCGCGTTTTTGGAATTGTCAGAGTGACTTCCAACAATCCTGAACTCGCGTCCGCGTCCCTGGTGTCATTTGGGGTAGAGCTAACCTGGGCGGCCGGATCCTCGGAGTGCGCGTTCACCGCCTCCAATACCGCGACGCTGCGTTCCGTCACGATACTTTCAACTGCGATTCCAGCTTCGCAGAAATCTGGCTCACTTCTTACTTCTGCCTGGCAGTTTTCTTGAACTTTACTTGACAGGCCTTTGCCTTCCAGCACTGGCGTCCTCTCCGCTCGGGACTCGGAGCAGTTCTCCCTGGCTAGTTGACTAGCTCTCCTTGACTCTTTAAGCTTAGCCAGCTCGAGCTCTAGCTGCTGGCGCCTTGCTTCTAACGCCTGCAAATCCGGAGGTTTTTTCTCGCATAGCGGCGCCTTTCCTCCATTCACTTTTGCAAGCTCAGACTGATAGTAAGCTAAGCGCGCCTTCGCCAATTCCACTCGATACCTCACATCGAGTGAGGGCCGGCATGGATAACCGTCCATACCGCCGTCTGTACCCCTCAGCTGTCCTACCGGCTCGAACACAGGGACGTGAACAATGCGACCAAGGAAACTCACGGTTTCGATGCGTCGATCCGCATTGCCAGCTTACTGGTGTCGGAGTCCACCGCCACTTTCGCCGGACGCTGCGATGAGCTGTCGCACGCCGCTGGTCCTGTGCCCGTTGTCGTCACTTGCTGCGACCCGCCGGTGACCGTCGAGTTCTCGACGCGTCAAGGTGCCTCCCTTGACCGGACGCAGTCCCGCGTCGCTTGACTACTGCCGTGGTCCTTGCGTCTTTGCCGCCTTCTCTCCGCAGGTCCGTTCTCGAACGCTGCTGTTGCCTGATCGCCGCCTTTCTAACTGGGTGGACCGGTGCAACGCGGCTGCTCGCCAGATGTCTGGCCGCAACACATGGCGCCTGTTCCGCGCTCTCATCGATCCAATACAAACACGCACGGAAACCCAACGCCAATTACATAGGGCCTTGCACAACTTTACAGGAACGACAGAACAGCTAGCGCACACGCTCAGGGATCGATACCTGTGCACCACTAAGGACCCCCAGCAGGCGGCGTACTCGTATGCAGGCGAAGAGAACACGGAGCTGGACAAGCCTTTCCAACTCCACGACCTCCGGGCAGCCTTAAGCAAAATGAAGCGGGGCACTGCACCCGGGCGCGACAGGGTTACTGTCAAGCTCTTGGCCAACCTTCCCGACGCAGCCTACGCCGCGCTTCTCAAATACATCAATAGCATTTGGGACGGAGAGACTCCTCTCCCTCTCGATTGGAAATCGGCTCTCGTGACCTTTATTCCGAAGGCCGGCAAACCTATTGATGTGGAGAACCTTCGCCCCATCTCCCTCACGTCTTGTGTCGGCAAGCTGATGGAGACGATGGTGCGCGACAGACTCTCCGATTTTCTCGAAACACAGCAAACTTTCGCGGACACCATGTTCGGTTTTCGCCCTCACAAGTCAGCACAGGATATACTTCTGCAGCTTCACCACGACATCTTAGATCCTGTCGAATGTCCCCACAACGACAAGGTGGTCCTGGCCTTGGATCTTAAAGGCGCATTCGACAACGTCAAACACGAAGTAATCCTGGACCACCTCAGTAACACCAACTGTGGCCACAAAACATTCAACTACATAAAACAATTTCTTACAGACCGTCAAGCCTACATACGCATACAAGATACGGAACACGGCCCATACACCATCGGCTCGAGGGGAACACCTCAAGGCGCGGTCCTGTCTCCCCTCCTCTTCAATTTGGCAATCCTTCATATTCCCTCCAAATTGTCTTCTTTGCCCGGGATACATCACGCTCTTTATGCGGATGACATTACTATCTGGGCCACGCAAGGTAACCTGGGGCACATGGAATCCTGCCTGCAAGCAGCGGCGACCCTAGTCGACGACTACGCGGCCTACTGCGGACTCCAGTGCGCCCCATCTAAATCAGAATTTGTGCACATACGTCCCTCCCCTCGGGACACAACACCGCTTTGCATCAGTCTCCCCTCGGGACCGATCCGGGAGTCCAAGGAGATCCGCGTCCTTGGTCTCTTCATACACCATCAACGCAGGGTCGACACTACCCTAGCCAAACTTCGCACAGTGGGAGACCAGGTGGGCCGCATGGTCCGCCGGGTCTCCAACAAGCGGGGCGGATTACGAAGCAAGGATGCACTGCGGCTTGCCCATGCTTTCGTGACGAGTAGAATCCTCTACTCAACCCCCTACTTGCACCTGCGCAAACATGATGATGACCAACTGGAGGTCATCCACCGGAAAGTCATCAAGCGGGCTCTCGACCTCCCGGTCACCACGTCCAACCAGCGACTTCTGGCTTTGGGCGTGGTGAACACATTCCGGGAGCTTCGAGAAGCCCACTTAGTCAACCAATACACACGTCTTGCACAGACCACGTCCGGTCGCCGCCTCTTGGACCGGCTACACATCAAACATAACTACCACATTGAGGAAAGGGAGAGAGTGCCAGAACCCTGGAGACGCGCCCTCCGGGTCCGACCCCTTCCCCGCAACATGTCCAGAGAAGACCATAGCGGTCGTCGCCAGGCGCGCGCGGAAGCGTTGGCGCGATACTATGGTAACCAAGAACACGTGTATTACGTGGACGTTACCGGCCCACACCACGGGGGGTGGTACACGGCCGCAGTCGTACACAATACAAACACAGTTAACGGGCTGACTTTCAAAGCCTACAACGCAACACACGCGGAGGAGATTGCCATTGCTCTGGCTCTCACGAATCCCAAGTCAAAACACATCACCGACTCGCGAGGGGCCTGTCGGAACTACGAGTTGGGCTGGGCTCCCCCGCTTGCCTGGCGCATATTGGAATATAGCTGCCGATGCGAAGATCCAACTCCACGCAACCTGATTTGGGCCCCCGGTCACCAGGGCCTACAGGGAAACGAACAGGCCGATCAGGCCGCCCGCGCACTCTCTCCCCGGGCTATCTCCCTGTCCTTGGAAGCCTACTCCCAATCAGACAATCTGGCCCTTACATTCAAACACATCACCGATTACTACAAGGAGGAGCACCGGCGCCACCCGGCCCCTTGTAAGGGACTGGATCGCGCTGACGAGCGCCTCCTCATCAAAATTCTTACTAACACTGTACTGTGCCCGGCGGTACTTAAACATTTCAACGAATCCTTTGATGGCACGTGCCAGTTCTGTGGGGAGGTGGCTGACACCTTCCATATGGTTTGGGCGTGTCAATCCAACCCATCTATCCCCCCCAACCCCAACCCCACCAGAGAGGACTGGGAGGCGGCCCTGCTCGGCTGTCAGGACCTAAAGACCCAAAAGGCCTTGGTTCACCGCACGCCGGCGGCGTTGCTTGCCAATGGGGCCCCGGAATAGGGGCTCCACCTAGTATTGTTAGGGGAAAGGGCCAATAGGGCCTACCCCAATCACCTCTCTGTAAATATTTATTGCACTATAAATGTTTTTCACCACCACCACCTTTCTCTCTGCGTTCAATCTTCTTCCTGCGCCGTCTTCCGATGGCCGCAGGATCCTGTCGACTGCGCCAGTAAAGATCAGGTTCTTCTACTCTCCTTGCACCAGGGGTGCCCCGTCGGAGACGGTTGGTTCCAACTGGAAGACTGAAGCTCTTCGCACCAGGGGTGCCCCGTCAGAGACGGTCTTGTGTTCAGTTGAGACGCAGGGGTAAGGCGAACACTTCAAATTTTATGTACAGTATTTACAATAGATACAAGTTAAGGCACTAGAGAAATTAAAACAGCAAAGGACAAACAACAAAAGGGTGGAACTGGCTAATACTAGGGGAGGCCCCTACTCGGCGTGGCCGAAGATGCGTAGCATCTCACATTAGCGCAGAACTCCCGCTTCCAGCTCCGGGGCCCGGTTTTAAAGCCCTAAAGGCCCGGCCCACATTTCGTGGCTTCCAATCATGTTACAATGTTCACATGATTGGTTTAGGGAGAGCCTGACCAGCCCTCCAGCTCCCGTAAGGTGAAGAACCCTCTCCACCACAAAATAAAAACAAACACAATTACACATTCGTGCCAGCACGTGCGCGAATCGGTACCGCGGGGCGGGGGGACACCCGAATTTCCCGGCGCGTTCGCAAGCGGCCGCGTTCTGAGAAAGGAGACGCTCCGCTTTGAGCGCCCCCAGCCGCGTTCCAATGACCCCGCGTACACTACCGACCCTTTACATGCCCTACTCGATTTAATTTGTTCTTCACAAAGGCCAGAAGGTGCCTTCTGAGAGGTGGTCCTCCGTGCATGATGATCCTTTTCTTTTTCAAGCTGCACTTCCGCGTCTCTCAGATTATTACAACAGGTAGGTTTGGTTTAGTGCGCGAGGAAAATGGTAACTAAATTGAAATTATTCCCAAAGCCTACGCAACTAACGATAGCTTGGAAGCGGGGTGGAAGTCTCCAGCTTACCGTGACCTCTTCAACGGGCCAGAAAGCGAAGCTTGAATGCTTTTGTTTCAAGGGACATGTAATCATCATTCAATGAGTATTCTTTTCCGGCAGACCAATTTGGTAGAATTAATAAGCCAGTATATTCTCTCTCTCTCTCTATTAGCCAATGGTCTGTTGCAGTACATTGGCCTTCTGACATTGGATCTTGGTGCCTTTATCGAGACTGCCATCACAGCTGCCATTAGTTTCATGCGCACTAAAGTGCGCACTCAGACTGCTCTTCCAGGAATCTCGGTTCGTGATCGGCCCAAGCTAATGGCGCTAGTCAAAGAAACAAAAGCCGAGGTACCGACGAGCTCGCAACCGGTCGCAACGTTTCCAAGCTCGTCACCGTAACAAATCTCTCAGCCACTAGTACCAAACACCCTTTGACTCAAAGGAGATTTTATTGCAGGCGTAGATATTGTGATCCAAGCCACAAAATAGTCTAAGAAAACTATGGTTTTGACACGCTCGTGTGGCGCAGGACGCTCATCGAGTTCCGGCAGGTGAACCCGACATTTGCCAATAGCAAATCATACCACATGGCAGTGTGCGAGGCCCTGCAGACGGGGCCCTGCATGTGCTCACCCAGCCCACTGCTGCTGCTGCACTTGGAAGGTTTCGGGCTGGAGGCATGCAAAGCGCTTGCAGCCGCGAACCCCCGACACGGCGACGTGGGGTCGAGCGGAAGCGCCCAAGGCGCCCCAGTGCGCCCAAGGGTGGTGAGTTGGCATCCGCAGTGACTGCCTCTCAGTAGCTGAATTCGGAAAGCAGCGTTTACCGAAAAAATGCTGCTTCTGGGAATTATACGTGTCAACGGTCAGTTTTGATCTGCTGCCGGTTTTGGAAGCTCCAGACGCCGAACTCTTTCTGGCTTCACCAAATCACGTGACCACATTCTTGGATGATCTTGTTACTTAGTGATTGGTCCTCTCTTCGGGTACCTGATTTACAGTGACTTCAATACAACCCGGTCACGGTGGGAGTATACGCGTCTGGTCATCTGCACTGCAACTCGTACTTTTCGCTCGCTTTACGCTGGCTGCCTCATTGAAAGCATCAAGAGAGCAAGATCTGTTACGACCATCTTAAAGCCGTTTGGAAGAAGTAGACAAAAAAAAATGATTAAGGAAGTGCCAAAAAAGAGAAACAAGAAAATAGTTGTTTCGTGTAGAGATATATGCACGTACCTGACCACTCGACTGACATCGGTTGAAAATTGGCCCTTGTGTACGTTACCTCCGTTTTGTCCGTCTGCGTTTGCGCGCTGCTATGGCCTCAAGTTGTTTAGGTCACCACGAATAACTACTCACTTCACTTGCGACCATGCCGAACAAAAGTAGCCTCTGGTTGCACATGGGGTACAAATTGAACGTCAGGTGTGGAGTAAATAGTACAAGTGTTTTCTAGACCAGCAGCCATAGATGTGTGTCTCAAAGAGGTCAAATTTAATGAAAGCGTGCAAAATGAGCGGATCCATGCGTTAATATTGTTACGTGCCGCCATGCGTGCTCTATTACCCCCAGCACTGGCTCAATGCTTGGTTGCCAGACACCTCCGGCAAAACTTGCGCTGGAGCAAGCCGGAAAACCCAACGTGACCGAATGTGAACCAAGGATTTGATATTTGGCGGAGATAACGCGAGCACTCAGCTGCGCGCTCCTGCCAGCGTCATCATTTTCTATCAAAATATAATGAGCTCCTACGTTTTCATTTCATTCGTAACATCTACAGCATTAAAAGCTCGCAATAAAGTCCAACATGATTTGAGTGATCTCATTAAATGTCGATAAGCTCTCCGTTTCCACTTGTCACTACGACAGTGAAACTTTCATTGTTACCCCTCGGTAATGCGAAAGCCCTGTGAGTAAAGTAAATGAAATGAAATAAAATGCGCAAATATTTAGAGAGGTTGTCGTAAACGGCCGCAGTACCTGCTCCCACAGAACGCACACAGTGACTGGACTTGCGACAAACTCTTACCATCTTGAAATTAGAGCCCCTGAGCAATCATATTTCATGAGAAATCGAAAACCAATCTGCACTCTTCAGTCAGTACTGTTCAGTCATGTACGTCTTCTCTCGCGCGAACTTTGTCTACTAGACATTGAAAAATGACAAAATAGCGAAATGACACGAGCTTGTCCCGCGTTCGTTATTTCGTCGCTTTCACTATCATTCATTTCTGTGCCCCCCCCCCCTTCATTTTGAAAAAGTTATATGCCTAGCAGCACAAGTAGAGCAGGCCCTTTCCACGGTATTTATTTGCTTGCATGAGGGACCACTGTCTGAGTTGCTTAATCATTTCGTAATCATTATGATGCGAGAGCATTATATGGCTCCGCCGAGTTATTTTTCTGCTGAGTTTTCTAGGTGCAGCAGCAATACGAGGAAAACTTGGAGTCTATTAAATGAATTATTAGGTAGACAGAAGAAATCTAATTTGGATGAGAAGTTGCATTGTACTTTTCTAAAAGCAGATCCTTTGACCATTGCAAATTCTTTTAATGATGCGTTTGTATCATCCATTAGGGAACTTAAAAAACAAACCGTCGTTTCTACCATTCAATACCAAGGCAAGAAAACAACTAATTCTGCTGCTTTTCCTCCTGTTGATCAAGATTAGTTGTGGAACCTTATTAGGACGCTACCAGACAGCAAACCACCAGGCTACGATAAGATTAGACTGCGTGATTTGCGAAACAATTACTCCAAACTTAAAGATGTACTTTTACATATACTTAATGGGTGTTTCAAGACAGGAGAAATACCATCAGGTCTGAAGATCTCATTACTACGACCCATCTACAAGTCGGAAAAAAAGACAGATCAAACAAATTACAGACCAATTGCCATACTACCAGTCATTAGCATCCTGATGGAAAAAATTGTGCACCAATATATGACATGTTTTTGTGAGAAGTATTCTTGTTTGAGTACTACACAGTATGGTTTCCGTCGTAATATTGGTGCGGTTGAGCTTCTCGAAGATTGCTGTGATTTTATCAATGGTAACTTGGATGTTAATCAATGTGTTTTTGGATTGTTTTTGGATTTATCGAAAGCATTCGATACCGTGGAGCAGTCTGTTTTGTTAAGTAAGTTGGAAAGTATTGGATTCCGTGGTCCATACCAACAATTTTTTGCAAGTTACCTGTCACAGCGTAAGCAAGTAGTGAAAATTAAAGAATCATTTAGTGCTTTTTCGGATATTCAGTACGGCGTTCGACAAGGTTCTGTTTTGGGACCCTTTTTGTTTAATATTTATGTAACTGATACGGTTAACCTTACATTAAATGCAAAATTATTTCAGTATGCTGATGATACAGCTTTAGTGATATCCCATGAATCTAGCCCACTCGCACTGAAATTACTTCAGTACGATATCAATAAAATAGTAGAATGGCTATCTGGAAATCAAATATACATCAACATAAACAAAACTGTGTTAATATGTTTCAGAAATCCGCACAAGAATGTTGATCTTACCCAGTCGGTTCTACTGCATGGTAGCAACTGTGCCAATTGCGAATGTTCGCCACTACCCTACTCGAGCAGTGTTAAATATCTTGGCCTATATCTTGATTCCAACATGTGTTGGTCTTCCCAAATTGACTATTTATTAAAACGACTCCGTGCTCTTTCTGTCCAGCTTCATCGTATAAAATACACTACACCTATAAACTTGCGTCAGACTGTATATAGATCTTTAGGAGAATCTATCCTTAGATACGGCGTTTCAGTGTATGGTTCTTGTGCACCTTGTAAGATTAAGAAGGTAGATAGTTTCCTGTGCAGAATCTCCACTAATTTATTGTATGGCACTGCTCACGAGAAGTCCGACCATAACACCAGAATGGCTAAAGCAGGAGTTATTCCTCTGCATGACTTGTACTTACAGGTGGTAGTTCTCAGAAATTACTTTTCAGCACAGTTTAAACAGCCAGATAAAAAACCAGAGTCACTTAGGCATATAGCGCGTTATAAAGTTCCCAGGGTTTACACACATTATGGTAAAAGGACACGACAGTTCTATATACCCTACCATTTTAATAAACTACCTGCTCAGGTGTTTGGTTGTGATTCGTTGACGGCTGTGAAATCTGGACTGCAAGCGTGGTTTGAAAGTTTCAAAGAAAGGAAATACTGAGTTGCTTTGTAATTTCTATCTTGTTTTTCAATTTGTGTTCCATTTATTAACTGCAGATTTTCTTTGCTTTACATAATTCTCAATCGCTAAATTTGTTGACTGAACTATATGTAATATTTCGACTTTGTGTTATTGCTTTTTTTTCTTCTTTCTTCTTCTTTTTCTTCTTTATGGATTGTAAAGTGCGCACTTTCAGCGTTTTGTATTCACCGCATGCTGTTGTGACTGCCGTGGCCCGCCCACAAGCGCTTGCGCTTCTGCGGGCACACGCTATGTACTGTATATATATATCTTGCAATAAAATTCCTGTATGTATGTATGTATGTATGTCCGCAAAACGTGTCCGCAAATTTTGTCCGCACGATTCCGTCGTTCTCTAATGATAAACGTGTGAAAGTGTGATTGTGATAGATACGTGTGATAAAATGTTGCGGTGGGAAAAAGTTGGTTAATGAGGTGTAATTAGTTAAGTAAACGCATAAAGACGCGAAAAATACACTCAGACGTCAAAACAGCCATGGGTGTCAATATAGTAGATGGGCGTCAGAACAGTCACGGACGTCGATATAGTATGGGGACATTTTGCTTTCGGACTGCTCCAATGCGGGTGGCCGCAATGATCTCAAAGTTTTCTTGCCACTAATATGGTTATAGACTCCCTGATGCCGCGACCAGGCATTGAAGAAAGCTTCATAGATTGCTTCCCTCCGTAGCCGCATGGTGTGCTCATGTCGATAATATCAGTTCGATAATCCCTATCTTCAATCTGTTTGCACCGCAGGACATTACACTGAAACACGCTGGGTAAAACAGCCCATTATTTTCGACTCGCCAGAGGAAATTGCCCCATTCTCCCGATCTGTCCGCAGCCATCGCAGCCCTGTTTCGGTTTCCCTGCGAGCGCTGCGCCGGCGCGAATCCCGAGCGCTGGGTTCCGCGCGTGCCGCACGAGGTGTTGTTGACGGTGGGCGGCTGGAGCTCTGGAGAGGAACGGGACGCCGTCGAGGTGTACGACCCGCGCGCCTACCGCTGGCTCATGCACACCATGCAGGGCACGTCACCCAGGCAAGATGCACGATCCACATTGAAGGTGTACAACATGAACTGGTGGGCGAGTTGGTCTGGCATATCTAGTGAAGCAGCGCAATGGCACAGGGCCAAAGGGAAGAAGGGGACGAACACAGCGCTGTGTTCGTCCCCTTCTTCCCTTTGGCCCTGTGCCGTTGCGCTGCTTCACTAGATACACTTTGAAGGGTTCTTTCGTGTACCACGAGCGAGCCGAGGTCGAAGCATACGCCCTCTCAATCTTCGGAGTAAAACTAAAATAAATGTTTTCTTCGTTCTTTCTATATCGTTGCTTCTCTGTATCGTGGTCGTAGAGGTCGTTACGCATTGTTTCCGTGGATAAGGTGGTCTCAGCTCACAGAGGACCGGGTTGAATGGAGATATATTGGAGAGGCCTTTGT
This sequence comes from Amblyomma mixtum, assembly GCF_055824585.1. Classification (NCBI taxonomy): domain Eukaryota; kingdom Metazoa; phylum Arthropoda; class Arachnida; order Ixodida; family Ixodidae; genus Amblyomma; species Amblyomma mixtum. The sequence goes on from NC_143013.1 coordinate 300,898,042, forward strand.
CCCGCAGTGGGCTTAGTAAGGCTTATGATGATGACGACGATGACGATGATACGAGTTGTACCGTCCTCTGCAAATGATATGCGAACAAGTCAATTGAACAGCGAGCACACCAAAGACAACATTAGCTGCTGGAGAGAAAAAGCAGTAGAGTTCCATCAGCGCATCCGAAAACCGGACTTTCGTGTCATTGAAGTGAAAACCACCTGCTATAGTAACTAATCTCCCTCAACTAAAATATTGTTTCACAGGGCACATTTCGATACTTTTGTCCGCGTTGCATCTGTCGCCCATAGGAGAATGAGCACACGTAATGGCTGCAAGGCAGTGTGTTCAAGGTGAGAGCGCTAAACTCATAATCATTTCCAGGGCGTACCACGGCGCAGCGATGGTGGGAAAGTTCCTCTACGTGGTGGGCGGAATGCGGGGAAGCTCGTACCTGCGCTCCTTGGAACGCTTCGACACCGAGCTGTGTGTCTGGGATCCCTGCTCGGCCATGCACACGGCTCGCGGCTACGTAGCCGTCGCGTCCCTGGACAACTACGTCTACGCCATCGGGGGACGCGACGGTATGCGCTCGCGCTGTGGAACGTTATTGCGTGAACTCTAATTGGCTAGGCATTAGGAGGAACCGGTAGTGTATTTCATTCGTGCGTGCACTAAGAACATGGTCGGGGGGACCAGTCTTGCCGTATACGGGAGCATTCGTGATTCCTGAAGTCGATAAAGCCCTCTTAATTCTGGTATTGCGCCAGTAGACTTGACTATAGAAATTGCATTTTTAATGCAGTGTTTGTTCATTGCTTACATCGTAGTAAAATGACGTTTGCATTTTGTGCTCCATGATGCAGACACCGGTCGCACTGCCAGTGTGGAGCGGTACAACCCCGTCTCCAACCAGTGGACTACGGTGTGCTCGATGAGCAGGGCGCGCAGCGACGGTGCAGCCTGCGCATTTAGAGGTAGGTGAGAACGATAGACTCCGCTCGCACCTATTTACCTCGCGCGTACCTTAAAGAGCCTAGCTGGGAAGTAGCACCACGCTGAAGTGATATATGGTCCATCCCGGCGTTTCCGCTCTTTTGCGTCCTATGTGAAGGTGTGGCTGCAATAAAGTTGTGGAAGTTATTGCATGCCACGCAATGCTCTTGCTATCGAAGCTATGTGCATGGGACTGAGGATTGGCATTATTCCAGAGCATTTGTCAAAGTAAAGCTAAGAGTTGCCGCACCCTGCGTAACATGACACAACAACCAAGGCCAACGACTTGCGCCACCTTTCGCTACGGTCGCAGCGGCTCTGATAAATCTACATCCATGTTCCACAGCTAGTTGGAACTAAAATTCGTCGTGCGATATTGCTACCAGTTGCCTTGACATTGTTGGCTAGCATCTGGTACAAACTGAGGGTGTGAAATTGCTTGACCATAGCTACATCTTGTTTCTGTCCACCACCACCGCATCGATTCTCTAACGTAATTAAAGCTCCGCAAGCCCCGCGGTTCATCTACTGCCGTATTCCTATGGCCTAGCGCGCCTTTCCCACTCCATCGATTAGAATGACGTTATCGCTGTAAAAAAAAAAAAATTCTGAAGAAGGTAAATGGCGCAGTAACTGTCTCGCTGTTCTGTGGAGACCTCAACCACGTTGTAAAGAAAGAGAGGAAGGTGAGAGTGAAAGAAGAGAAAAATGGGCGCCGTAGGGGAGGGCTCCGCAATAGTTGACCACCTGGGCACCTTTAACGTACGCTCACATTGAACGGCACACGGGCGCCTTTTGCGTTTCGCCTCCATCGAAACGCGGCCTCCGCGGTCGGGTTCGAACCCTGGCTACTCCGGGATCGCTGTAAACCCCAGCTTCCACTGAGGCAAATGTCTTCAAAGCATGCACATGTCTAAATCATTGCAAGCGCAAGTCTGAAGCGAAGCATTTCCTCACGCCCTCATTGTGTGGTTGCCCCTTCGACGCAGGGAAGCTGTACGCGAGCGGCGGCTTCGACGGCCGCCTGATCCTGAGCAGCGTGGAGGTGTACACGCCTTCGTCCAACTCGTGGTGCCTGGTGCAGCAGATGCCGGGACCCCGCTGCAGCCACCAGATGGTGGCGATGGCGGGGCGCATCTACGTCGTCGGCGGATACAACGGCCGCTGCCGCCTCACCACCAGTGAGGATAAGGAACGAATGCGTGCGCAGGCGTGTTCTTCTCTCTCGGGAAACCACGAACGCTGCGCAAGTCCCCCAAAACAGTCATCCTTTATTGTCCGCCCATTCATATTGAAGTAGTGTTGCTGCCATCGGTCTATATCGGGGATTCTGACGTCTTTTTTGTCGGTATGCTAGCGGATGTTCTTAGAACGACCATGTTTGATGCGCAATTCTCTGTAATCCGTAACATCTAAATTCTCTGAAAAACAGCCTAGAATAATTGGCTAGTATATAACACTCGCCTTTATGCCTGACAAAAGCGTTTGTTACGCGTTACCTTCCCTTTTTAATGCCTGAGAAACGAATAACTTCAATTTATTTAGCTGCACCTTTGTTTCTCATCATACGCACAACCTCGTTTTGAATGCTCCCTATATTCGCAAGATTTCATGTTACTGTCTGACTTCTTGTGTCATTGTAGTTTGTTTACGTTAAGACATTATTAAGGCGGAAGCCTTTAATGTCTCATCGTTGTAAGCAGCAGTTGTCGACAGAAAATGTCACGCTTTTCAATTGGTGGAAACGGTCGTGACGTCACAGTGCGCGAATTTCAAACGGGGCCAATTGTACTTTGGCTAGTAACCATGCAACCAATTGAAATGATCGTATAGTGATGCTCCAAGTAAGTGGGACTGAGCTTAGTTAATTGATTATTTACCCAATTAGCCTAATTAGCTTTACTAGTCAGGCCATATAAATAAATAAAACCGATTAAGAAATTGGTCGAGCTCAGGAATCGAACCCCGGTCTTCGGCGTGAGAGACGAGCATGCTATCCACTCCGCCATGCCAGCTCGATGGTTTGGAATGAACAAAGGCGCGTCTAGTGAATACGGTGTCTTCACTCTCATCCTCCTCCATTCCCTTCCGGCGAGGTTTAGGTGTCCACCGACAAATGAGAGACAGATACATTTCCTTTCCTCAAAAACCAATTTACCGACGAGCGAGGCGTAGAACCCAATGGGCGATGGCGTTCTATGGACTCCTTGGCAGCGTTGCAAGACGCTGTCGCGTTCCACTCTTAGGGGCGAAGCTTAACATCTTAACCACACATCAGTGACCACACTTTAGGTCAAAAAAGTGCCCCCCTGAATTTTGTGAGACAGTTACTGCGTTATTTCCTTTCCTCACATACAATTTTCATTTTCTTCATTACGGCTCCTCTTTATCTATCTTCTTTCACTCCCAATTCCTCCCTTCCTCTACGGTGCGGCTCAGGTGTCCACCGAGATGACAGAGAATTACTGCGCCATTTCCTTTCCTCAAAAAGCGTTGCGTTCAAAGTGTAAGGCATCGCGCCGAACGGGTGGCGGCGTTCCGTGGACTCCCTGGCAGCGCTCCAACGCGCTGTCGCGTTCCACTCCAAAAGGCGAAGCTTAAGCGTCATTAATTAGCAGTTAATTAGTATTCAAGCATTAATCAGTAATTAATCATTAATTAGTGATTTGTCATCACTTAGTAATTAGTACTCAATTATATGTGACACCACCAGTGCCACAGAAACAGCGAAGGTGGTGCGGAAAACGCTTCCGCCTCTACCCACTTTAGACAGTCAAAGTGCCCCCTGAATTTTGATACCCCTTGTATATTAAAGTTTGACGAATTCTGTATCGCTTTCCGTGAATGTCTTTTATGTACCTCTGGGTTCCTCCCACGAAAATAAACCCACCAGGGACTGCTGGCTGTGAAGGCTGTCTGGGAGAGGCTTGTTTTCCGTCAGCCTCCCATGTCTTTTCGTATGATCTCTATCCATTGGTATGATCTATATCTCTATTAGTAATATGTCAAACATGATAATTATACGAGGATAATAATTCCAGCATGAAGGCCCTTAACACTTCATACCCTCTATATGCCCTTGGAAAGAAAATGTGGCAAGCATAAGTGCTTGTCGTTGGAAGGGTGCTAATGGTTTTCAAAATAGCACAGCCTTGCCAACTAAAAGCAAAGGCGTTCTGGGCAACCGGAACTTTGGAGTACCAAGAACAGATATTAATTTACACAGCTCAGCAGACAGAAAGAGGTACTCAACGGCCTCAAAACGCAGTCAGCATCATGAGCCAATCCGTGTCTAGCATGCACCTCAGTCTCCTGAACCTGCGAATCCTATTTACCGGTAGTTTGATGGTCTGTCTTGAAGAAATGGTCACTCTTGAGAAGTTACAGAAGCGGGAGATACTCTGCTCAGCAACGCGCGCAGCGAGCCGGAAACTTTTAGTTTGTCCCGCAAAAATTGAAGGCCGGACATCTAATTCAAGCATAATGAAAAAGAAACACCGTGTCCTTTCCCTCAGTACCAGTCACGTTGCATGAGTCTCAGGCCGGCGGAAAAGTGCTGAATAGACTCCAATATATATAGCTCAAAAAACAAATTGCAAGTGAATACCGAATTTCATTCAACTGAAATCCTGGAATACAGGAGAAACGTTCTTTTTACACGTCCGCATATTACTGGGGAAGAAAATGTAAACGCGACACACTAATGCGAATATATTACGATTAATGTTGGGCGTCTTGCTTGGAGCCAGTCCGAGAAAATTGGAGAGGAAGGCTGAAATGGCCGTAGCTCTGCGCTTAGAGCGTGCTTAGAGCGCACCACTATAAGGTTTCATAACTTCGTTGAGGGTGTAGGAGCCCTCTTAGATTGCATTAACGCCTGCTAAATAGGGCCAGTGCACGCTTGCATCTCCCTTAAGCCACCGTTATTTTTTTCAACTACGCATCAAAAGTCGAAGTATTCAATGCCTATCTGTTGATCAGTTTTCTTGTCAATTTAAGGTCTCTCCAACTTACGCAAGTCTCATAAGGGAGGAGAATTGTTGTGCACACATTGCGTGCGCCAGCCAGGAAAGAAATTTATTTTCATTCTTCGTAGCCTATGGGCTGTCGGTAGGCACAAGGCAATAGCAGTGTGATTCTCCTCGTAGCCTAAACTAGTGGTTCGCCGACTTGCACGCCCTGCGCAGTGATCGCCAGCGAGAAGGACAGAGCCCCGTCCTCCTGGCAGACCATGGCGCCTCTGTGCGTGGGCCGCAGCACTTTCGCTGTGGCGCAGCTGTACGGCGACCTTTACGTCATCGGCGGATTCAATGGTGCACACCGCTCTACCTCTCTCCGCGTCTCCTCAGCTTCTTTTTACGAGCAGAGGAACAGCTTGAATCTGCGATCGACCATTTGCGATACTGCGCTGTCCAGTTGCAGTTGCTTGGCAAATGTGGTTGCTGCAGAAGGCTACAATCCAGAGTGGAGGAATCCAATCTTTTCACGAAAAAACAACGGTTCGTTTTCCAACCGATTAGTCATCAGTCAATCAACCAATCAGTCAGTCGGTCAATGAACCAATCAGTCACAGAGTCAATAGGCAGTTAATTACGACGCTTTGCTGCTGGACTCTGAGATAGCAGGTTTAATGCATAGGCGCCGGGCTGCCTTCGTTTTTAAGAAACCCAAGGACCGCTTAACACAGATTTCGACGACATATGCATATGCCTGGTACTAGAGCTCCCCACGTTTATTTTTCTGAGGTCAGAATCGTCAGTAAGAATAAATATTGGCGAATAAAGAGGATGAGCCTAACGAAAAGAACTAAATCAACAAATAGTAGCCATAAACTTGATTTCAGAGGCACTAAATGCACGCAAAAATGCAGCTGAGAAAGTTTGCTTTGTGGGAAGACTACAGAAGCAGGCGCTAAGCGCAACGTCGAAAGATAAGTTTTTTTTTTGTCTTTTGCCGGCGGGAATGTCTATTATTCCAGAGGTCTTGGTATGCAGTGCGAGAAGCTTTCTTCATATATCTTTTACAACAACATATATTTCCGGCTCTCAGATTACTGAAGTTTGGCTGTTTGACTTGATGTTTTAATAAACAAAGCAACAGATTCAACTTTCTGCCTAAATGAGCGGCTGTAGGGCCGTAGTTCTTGACCTATTCAGCTGTCAAGAGAAACATGACCGCCAAGAAGACATGACTGCTTTAAAAAACAGAGCTGAACACGGTCAGTACTCAGCCTCAATACTGCCCCCTATTAGTGTTCTGCTTCACGCACATAAAAAAAATCGAGTGACGCACTGACTTGTATAACTTTCTACAGTTGAAGACTCTGTACAATGCGTTTTGATCACCACTTTTTACTGAACGCAGGAAGAACCACGACAGCCAAAGTGGAACGTTACTCTCCGGCGACAAATACCTGGCGGTCCGCTGTTCGACTTGAACGAGCCGGTCAGTGCCATGGCCGCCTGTTACGTGAAGGGCCTCGCACCCGCCAGGCAACTGGCCACTCGTGGTGAGTGTCGTTTTACAGGCAAAAAAAAGAACAGGGCTTCGTCACACAAATTAATGATTAGAAATCGAAAGTTCAGCTCAGCTTGTTCGAGGTGAGCTCAGCGAGCTCAGCTTACATTTGAGGGTAAGTTGTGTTACAACTTGCAAGCATGCATAACCTGCCTTGCCATGCTTAGTACTTTTCTGATTTAATGGAAAGCATCTGTGCTGCTCAGCAAGTTCGATGCATTTGGATGAAAATACTAGTGTGGCCTGAAAGGAAATATTTCACGTGCACGTGCGCGTTCAGAAAAAAAAATTTGCAATACTCGCTAATTGTTCCTTCATTTTGTTTGCAGGAGCACTCGGGCTCTCTACGTGAAGTATGAGGGATTGGCGGGTACACGTCCGCGCACAATCGTCATGAAACTGGCCAGCCCAGAGAGCTCAGGAATTTACTGCCACGAGATAAAAATGCCACAACACGTTCAACAGCCAGGAGGCGTATCGACAAAATTTCAGCCGTGCTCCAGGCTCACCACAAAATATCGGATCGCTCGGCACGTCCTGTGCGAATAAATGAAGCACTCCTACCGAGGAAGAGATCAGCATGTGTCTGCATCTGCAGTGGTGGCATTCGGCGAGAGTTGATTGCGGTGGTGCTCGACCGTAACATGCGCGCATCGTCATCGCAAGGCCTGTCCAACTCTGCAGTCTGGTTCTCGGAAAAGTCTCCGACCTGAAGGAAGGCCCATTTGCTTGGCTGGAATGAAGCGGATTCAACTGTTGCAATGTGAGGTGGTCTACGAGTAGTTAATCACACAGGTACTGCTAGGCACTGGGTCAATAGGCAACCAGCCATGAACTACAAAATATGGTCCTAGAGTATTCGCAGTTTTTCTCGGAACACCAGAAAAACCTACTTCCCTCGTTACTGCACGTGCGCCCACTGTTAGCGGAAACAGGCTTCGTGCTCTTGATTGTGAAGACGTCGAAATGCCTGTTGTCCTAACACGTGAATATCATGGAGTAGCTATTACTGTCAGCGATCAGCTGCAACTCTGACACGGCAGCAGCGGCACTGTGACCAGACCATCAAATGTGGGAGGTTCCGGCTTGCAGCAACGCGAAACCATACTTCTGCTTTGGATGCAGCCCTAGATTTGGACAGCAAATGTGTGAACCGCGCATAAACGTGTTTATTTCCCTGTGGTGAGGATATAAAACCATTGGATCTTTTAGGCCGAGCAGACCGCCGCTTTAGCTCGCACATGTTGGATACCCGCGACACACCGAAACATTTCTTGACGTTGACATCTTTAAACTAACCATTAGCTGGCCCAAAAAAGACTCGGCGAATTTGAAAGCAGCATAGGGCCTTTGACAAACACGGGTAACAAATTGTGTTTTCTCGAAGAATCGTAGCATTATAGAGCAGAAAAACCTCCCATGAGAAGAAAAAAGGCATCTGGACTGTTAACACGAACGGTGCTGACTGCGACGGTGCTTGCCAGTTTCCGTGCTCAAAACATTGCTTCTCCAATAGTCTTAAGCATAAAAGTTGCCGTAGATTCTGCCATGCGCTTTCTTTTAAAACAAACGCATGACTGTCCGACCACTTCGTCATGTGCTACGCACAGCTTGTTTGAGAACAGACCTAAACTGTAGCTAAGCAGACGAGGAAAAGGGAATGAGGGGCTCGTTATAAATATGAGAGAAGCCAACAGCCACAGAAACCAAGGGGCACAGGGGATTTTTAATTAATTTATTTTGTGGTGTTGATCAATTTATATTACTGAATATGTTATCGCTTAAAGCTAATTGATTAGAAAAGCAGAAGAAAAAACAACCACATGCCGCCGGTGGGATCCGAACTCACGACCTCCGAATTACGCGTCCGGTGCTCTACCGCTGAGCTACCGCGACGGCAGTCAAACGTTCTGCTTTCGGGGGTATTTATGTTTTACAAATAACCTAACCTTGGGAGTGTTCACCAGCGCCACCCACGTTCTTAAGCGGCGGACGTAGCACGTTCTGCGTTACCGCTGATGTGACGTAGAACGTTATCGAATGGCGAGGGTGGAAGCTGTGTGAGAACCCTCTTAGGCTTCCTAAGGCATCAAGGCTGCCAGAACCGAGACCCTCGTTAAGCAATTAAGCAGATGAGGAAAGGGGAATGAGGGGCTCGTTATAAATATGAGAGAAGCCAACAGCCACAGAAACCAAGGGGAACAGGGGATTTTTAATTTAATTTGTGGTGTTGATCAATTTATATTACTGAATATATTATCGCTTAAAGCTAATTGATTAGAAAAGCAGAAGAAAAAACAACCACATGCCGCCGGTGGGATCCGAACTCACGACCTCCGAATTACGCGTCCGGTGCTCTACCGCTGAGCTATGGCGACGGCTGTCAAACCTTTTTTTGGGGGGGTATTTATGTTTTACAAATAACCTAACCTTGGGAGTGTTCACCAGCGCCACCCACGTTCTTAAGCGGCGGACGTAGCACGTCCTGAGTTACCGCTGATGTGACGTAGAACGTAATCGAACGGCGAGGGTGGGAGCTCTGTGAGAACCCTCTTATGCTTCCTAAGGCATCAAGGCTGCCAGGCAAGCTATGAAGTAACGCTATCGTGAGGTTCTGCCTTCCTAACAAGTTAATGGCCGTGCATGTCAACTCTGAATCAGGCCCAACAGCTTAAATGCACCAGCGCCAAGTTTACAAAGCAAGCTCAACCTACCCACGCTTTCCTTAGACCGAGTGGGGTAGGCACTCATCATTTCTTGCTGCTTTTGGTTGTTCTCATCTTATTTCTCGCGGCGTGGTTCTGGTTTAAAACCATCCGGTGTGAGACAGCTCTCGGGCCTTCATTTATCATAACGCAACCCAAACTAAACAAGAAAGGCGGCCTCTCATTGCAGCTATATTGCTCTCCTAGACGAAGGAAGGGGGGGGGGGGTAGCGGAGTTTCAATACTCAGGCCTTCTTGCGCAGATCTTCACCGCTAAACTAGAACGGCGCTCTCATGCTGCTCTAAGGTGCTGCAGTACCGTGAATAAAAGTGAAATGTGTGTGCGTGCGTGCGTGTGTGTGTGTGTGTGTGTGTGTGTGCGTGCGTGCGTGCGTGCGTGTGTGTGTGTGTTTGTGTGTGCGTGTGTGTGTGTGTGTGCGTGTGTGTGTGTGTGTGTGTGTGTGTGTGTGTGTGTGTGTGTGTGTGTGTGTGTGTGTGTGTTGAAGAATGCAGCCGGGAGAAAAGTCTGCGTTTCACCTTCAAGGTTCTAATAGAGACGGCACTTCCTGCAATAACGGGCCTAGTAGCTGTGCCCAGAAACCCTTCCCTTCGCTGGGCTCTTTTCTTTATTTCTGGCTCTCTATGCCTATCTCGAAACGAGACAGCTTTACGCAACATTGACTGTAATTTCTGAAGAAAAATAATAGCGCAGCAATACACCCACGAAAAGGCTGAGAAAGAACAATAGCCATGCACCATCTTGCCCCTCTACGAGTTTTGTTATTTTTTGTAACAGGAAAAATTACTATTTTGAAGTTGTAATTCACGGATCGAACCCCGCAACTCCCGCATGCGAGGCGGACCCTCAGACCACTAGGCCACCATTGTGGTGCTATTAATTATTTGCTTTGCTTCTATCGGGATTTCTCTCTCTCGTCCAACGACGCCGACGACGACACCTCATTTTCTGTGACATGGGAGCCTTAACGTTATCGCGTTAGTATCGCGACCGGTGTGGTCATAGGTTCAGGCATGGTCGGGTAAAGAGAACCAAGTAACGGTCACATGGAGAACTTTAAGGGGATGCGGAAAGGAAATTTGGAATCTGTTCGCGGCAAGGAATACACCTTGCATACTCTCAAACATTCGCATGAGGTCTGCTATGTTCTGTGCCTTCTACGCATCCCCTCCCTCGGCGCGCTCTCCGTTTACACTTTCTGTGTTGTGTGATGTCGTTCACGGAGCTATATGCCCTACTCGATTTAATTTGTTCTTCACAAAGGCCAGAAGGTGCCTTCTGCGAGGTGGTCCTCCGTGCATGATGATCCTTTTCTTTTTCAAGCCTGTGGTTGCGAATTCCGCAGGTCTTAAGTTCCAAGTATACTTACCCTCTCTCCTCCCTTCCCCGTACCCGCCCTTTGTTTTCTTTCCAAAGATGTAGTTATTTAGAGGGTATGAGGCCTGTGTCCCTAAAGGTGACTTCCTGTGCGTCGTTTAGATATATGTCATCACTGCACGACACATTCGTCCCAAGTGGTTCTCGCAGCTGAGCAATTAAGTCACACCCACTTTCTCTTTTGTCTATGCCGTTGGCAGTGCTTTTTTATGGCGCTGTACACCATCTCTCATATTAAATTTACAATAATCTAACTGCTCTGTGCTTCGTGGCGTTATTTTTAACTACAGAGTATACCAATGTGCTTAGGCCTCTGCCTTGACCCCGTGTGGTCTGTGCCACATGTCATTACTCCTGCCATGTTCCGTGTATTTGCGTGTCACCTGCAGTGCTTGTATAAATATTAGCCATCTCTTATATGCTTGCACGAATTCTAGTTTTTTTTTTTGCTTGGGAAGAATGTCATGAGAACGAGTAATGTCCTCCTGAAGGACAAACACGTCGTTTAGAGCCCCTTAGAAAAGGATCAGTTACTTTTTATTGCAGAAAATATATCAGTTCCAGTCACTCGCACCAAGTGCTTAAACACCAAGCAAGAGCAAAGAGAGCGAACAGCAGAATGCTTGGTTCTACCATCCATGAAAACAAAGCTCGACGTTAGCTCTCGTGAATGTCCGTCATCAATAAAACCATGTTCATGCCCCTTCTAAAATTTCCATCGCTAGCAGTCCAATCTTCAATCCCCCTGAAAGTAATTTCTTGCTGATATCAGAAATGCGATGTCGCATTGTTTAGTTCCATTTTGCCGTGCGTCTTCTCTAGCTATCTTCTTATGCCCTCATTGATGTATTATAAGCAAAGATGTTCGCTTAGCCTCAACATTCTTAACAAGTACAAGGTGTTCTTAACTGGCCCATTGTCGCCCGAAATATCTCTGCGAGTGGGTATTGTTAGTGAGAACATTAGAGTAGCTTTGTCATCTTCAAATTCCAAACGACCGTATGACGTTGAACTCTAACTTGTTCGCTGGTAGAGCGCAGCATATAAGTAAACTTTAATTTAGCCACCTATGGTCCCGCCCACATTGTTTTCGACGGAGACAAACTTTAAACGACGCACGCCTTCTCCGCTGTTTCACAGTAGGCAAACTTTCCTGCAATGCCAACTTACTTCTGCGCACACTTTTCTCGTTACCTTTTAGCCACCCCAGTGCAGTAAGGCAGGCTGCTCCGTTCATCCGCGTGCGCTAACGTCTCTTTCGCATTTTCTGCGCCAGTTTCCCCACGGGCTGCCAGCCGCTCTTTCATTTCAAACTGTCGCAACACGGACAACACGGAGCACTCGGCGTTCGTTGTGCGCCGCTCTACCGAGCCACTGATTAGCCCCAATGGCAGGAAACGCCCAGCTTAAGTTTTCTCCCCATAAGCTGCACTTTCGTACCTCTCAGTGCCGGTGCGCTTCCTTGGTAGCGCACTCTGTAAGGGCTGATGGCACCCCAATTGAGCGAAGCTTGAATGCATGTCACCAGATTTTTTTATTTCTATTTTTTTAGAAACTTGAACACATCCCGCCACATCGTTCCTCGTTACGGGAAGCCCAAACGGCTTCGAAGCCAGTGCTCCGACGGGTCAACTCGGAAAGCAGCACAAACACGACACTCGTGAAATGAGATTGGTTGAGACCCGAAAACATCGTCCTAATCAACCGCAACAAGCACGATCCTTGCTAGTCATGCGCGGCAAATTAACTGTGAGAGCTGCTCTTGCCATTTTTTTTATCGTTCAGCTTGCGGACTACAGGACGGTGAGAGACGCATAGAAATCAATCCAGATATAAATTCCACGTAACAAGGACTTAATATCATCCTAAAATACTGGATGTCTTTAAAGATTTTAGTAATGCGCGTATTGCATGTATTCCAAGACCCAGCTTTTTAACCAGGCATAGATGCGAAGACCACTGCGTCTATTTTAAAGAGAAATAACTAAATCAGAATGAGTTGGAATGACTCCAGCCTGAATCTATTTTTGCCAACAGATAAGCGGTCTCCATTTCCAATACAATTTTATTTGAGACAGAAACTTAATAGCGCTAAAGGGAGACAAACACAAGAAAGACTGACATAGGAGATGCACTAACTTCATCTGACTATTCACTGCCAAGCCAGCAAATATAATGAAAATCTCAGGCATGCGCAAAAAGCAAGAACACAAGGCATCAAAAAAACCGTTCAAGATATGACATCTTGGTCTTGACAAGGCGGACACAAGTATCGCTCCGACAATCTAGATCGTGTGAGCGACTAGATCGTGTGAAAGATAAATTGTCGCTCACGCAATAGGTGTATTTGCTGGCTTGGCAGTGAATAAAGTAAGATGAAGTTAGCGCATATCCTGTGTCGGTCTTCCCAGTGTCTCTCTCTTAAGCGCTATTAGTTTTCTTTCTCAAATAATATGCACCATCTAGCCCAAATTGACGTTATTTTATTCCAATAAAATATTTGCGATTAAGTTCCAGGCACGGTGCAGTCAATTATACTGCCACGATCTGACACTGGACTCGTTCACTAGCTTTGAAACATTACTACGTTGAGCTTTGTTGTACTTTTAGCCATATTAGGGACCGCATTGTATTTTTGTTCGCTGTTTTCCGCCCACGAGGTCTCTTTCCGCATTTCGCAAAATACTGCGCAAAGCAGAGCAGCATAACGGCGCTGTTTCCACGCCGGCTAAATTCTCGTTCAAACAAGAGGTGTTCTTGTCTCATTCTGTCAGATCCAATCAGCAATAAGCGAGATATGTTGCTGATCAAGTTGATTGGTAATCATTGTGAGAAAGGCAGCGCTATCCTACGACGGACAAGCACAATAAGTTTGCGTGTGAAATTGCGTCCACTTCTTGCCCTTGTCCTTCGTCCGCCAGCGCAATCTTTCAAAGAATGACAGTAAATAGTGTGCACACCGTGTCACTGTGTCGCAAGTCCACCCTCTCCATTAATTCCATACTGAACCATGCATCTCGTCATCTCCATAACTGTACACTCCTAATGCGACACCACAGTATGGCTAACCCTCAATTCCCTATGCTTCTCTAGCGGGAGGAGTCTGCACCCAAACGAGAGTTCCTCACGCCACCGTGCGGAAGCCCCAACTCACAGCGCGCACACACAGTACGCTGCAATAATCTTTCCGAAGAACTCCATACAACCTCCTATTCAGGCAGCTACTAGTAGGAACAAAGCTCCACTCTACATAGTCAAAATATATTTTTTTATCGTTCACTCAATTATCGTATCTAGCTTCGCCGCCGCAGCGATGTTTTTTTTTTCTGCCCGGTTACTTGAGCTAAGTGGGTAGAAGAAAACGAAATCTTGGTTTCACGCGAGGCTCGTGGACAGCGCAGACCGCTCTTAGCACACGTCGCCATCTCTCTCGGAAGCCATGTCTGTCTTCTTCAGGAAACTGCTGCTTCCCGGCGGCGACGGCTGTTACGACTGCCTGATTCGCACCGACGACGGCGGCGAGTTCAGGGCCCACCGGTCTTTCCTCTGCACCACGAGCCCCTTCTTCCAGGCGGCGTTCTGCACCGAGTACGGTTCCCGCAGGGAGATGCTGCTCACGGGGGTCTCGGCGTCCGTGCTCGACATCCTGCTTGGCTACTACTACGCGGATGAGGCAAGCCTCGGGAAGGGGTTAACAGAGAGGAGGGTAGAGAAGCCAAGCATCGCTAGTAATGAGCCTGATGTCTCGCCAGTGGTTGCAATAGAAACCTAGAGATGGCGGGACGATAGGGTGTTAAACGAACCATTTCTGAGAAGTCGCAGTAACGGTTTTGAAGTGCTGTGTCCGCAGCATGCAGGAAACTGCTTAAAGCTGAGAGCTCTGAGCATCTCCGAGTTGCTCAGGAAGAAAGCGTCCTGGTGATAGAGAAGCAATGTTCTGCCGTGGCAATGCTAAGCGGCTCCACGCATTGGCATAAGCATTAGTTTGAATGAAGGACGGAAGTATACATTTTTTTTTTTGGTTAATACGTACCTGAAATCAGGCTGCTTTCTTTTACATATTCTGCCGAAACGCACGGCAGAATGTGTAGAACAAAAGCAGGATAAGTCTTCCTTTTCAAGAGTTCTCCTGATTATGATACAACTCTGTTTGTGACCATCACTGCAGTTGCACATCAACAACGGCAACGTGGCCGAGGTGCTGGCGGCTGCCGACATGCTGGTGATGGAGGAGGCCCGTGACCTGTGCCTGGACCACCTGCTGCACAACATGGACGTCGACAACTGTCTCGGCCTGGCCGCACTGGCGCTGTGGCACCACTGGCCGAGGTTCCGAGACACCGTGTTCTCTTTCGCACGCGAACACTTCGGCGCGGTGAGCAAGGGCTTCTTTATTTTCTATGGAAGATGTACCCCCTTTGCCAACAGTAACCGAGCAACAGGTTTTTGCTTCTCAGCCATATAACGGAGCCCTTTCGGCGCCCCTAAAGATCGAAAGGTGTCAAAACGTGAGGACAATGGTTCACCTTTTCTTATATTCAGAGCTTAAGGGCTGCCGTAAGTGCTTCGCCATGGGGCTAAGGAACAAACCACCGTTGTTCAGTTACTTTTGGCAAATACGGTACGTGGGAGAATAGTGATTCGTAATCTAGGCACTACGAGCATCAATGTCAATTGCTGCACTATCCGACGTGTGACCGTATTAAATAAAACTACGACGGATGTTTAACGAGGATGTTCGGCTACGGAGGCGTATGAGATCGTAGTGTGGCGCTTATATAATGAAAGTTACACGTGGAAATGTTTTTTGTCTTAAATCTGCATTTTGGAGCGGAAATTCCAACCACCGATATCAGTGTGGCAAGGGTTGTGTGAGAATGGTTCTAGGTTGACATCAATTTAGACCTCATGCTGCAGGTCCATCGATTCTATTTGGGCCCAGTTGGCTGCCTAGATGGCACTGCGACTGTTTGTCTTCGCCTCCTGAATTTTCTAGCTGCGTCTACCAAACTACCTGGGCCACACGGGATGCACCCTTGCTTCCTATCCTTTAGCATGCGTGCCACGTGATGTCGCCCGCGCGTGCCTCAGGAAGACTAAAAGCCACGTGGTTCGAAAGTCTCTCCCGGCCCGGTAACTACAGGCAGCTTAGGCATGTCGCAGACTCTCGTTTTTCGATGGCGCAAGAAACGTGCGCGATGGCACTAGAAGCGTTGTGAACCGTGAAATCACTAAATTTACTTCAGTGTATGTACCGCACTGTTCGTCTAAGCATAAAGTTCATTTGCGAAGAGGAAAGCTTATGTTTAATGGTTTGCCTCGATAAATGTCTCCAAATTACTTGTCTCGCCTGCTTGCCGCAGATATATTGCCACAGAAACCTTCTCTTCCATGTTACGTATACGCAAGTTAATAATTTCGCGGGACTGGAAAATTAAACATTCATGAAGAGACGGCACAAAAGGGTAGCTTCAAATGACGCAAAGT
The DNA here is from genome assembly GCF_055824585.1 of Amblyomma mixtum. Classification (NCBI taxonomy): domain Eukaryota; kingdom Metazoa; phylum Arthropoda; class Arachnida; order Ixodida; family Ixodidae; genus Amblyomma; species Amblyomma mixtum. The sequence goes on from NC_143013.1 coordinate 300,914,125, forward strand.
ACTGCATGACGGAGTTCTTTAGACATTATGCGTTTTCTGTACTAGGAAATATTAGAGGCTGTTTATTTTTTCGAACATGTTTTTAATCTATCCTGCTTGTTCAGCGCAGTTGTCACTGACGAAACCAACTGCTTGGGCGCTGCCATCTACGCCAACACTGCATATTAATAGCTGACGGTATCTTTGCTCATGACACTTCTTGGTTTGGTTTAATAGGGTTTAACGTCCCAAAGCGACTCAGGCTATGAGGGACACCATAGTGAAGGGCTCAGGAAATTGCGACCACTTGGGGTTCTTTAACGTGCACTCACATCGCACAGTGCACGGGCCTCTAGGATTACGCCTACATCGAAATTCAGCCGCCGCGGTCGGGATCGAACCCGCGTCTTTCGGGCCAGCAGCCGAACGCCATAACCACTGAGCCACCGCGGCGGGGCATGAGACTTCTGTTAACGCTTTTGCGCTCAAGGTTAAGACATCGTTTATAACGTAGGAAGCGTACCATTAGTGTAAGTTCGTCGCATCATTGTGCTGATAAATGTCACGTTTGCTTTCTATTGCTCATTGTGTGCAGGTATGGCGAAGCAGTAGCGAGTTTTCGAGGGCTTCAACAGGGCTGCTCGTCGAGCTGCTTTCCTCGAGCGAGCTCAACGTGCGAGACGAGGTGGACGTGCTGCATGCCGTCCGTCGCTGGCACACGCAAGGCCGTACGGGCACAAAGGAACCGAATGCCGGCCTGTTCTTGCTGCTACAGTGCGCGCGCATCGGCCTGTGCAGAGAATCGTGAGTGGGGCACTCTGTACCCAAGGGCTACCTAACGCAAGCTGCACTTGTTTTCGAGAGTGCTCGTGGCTACACTGTTAATTTCCACTTACCACTGTATAGACAATATTCCTCCTATCAAAGTTTGCATGGCAGCACTGAAGCAAAGCTCATGGAAACGAATTCGCAAAACTGCACTTCCGCGGCTCTCAGATTATTACAGCAGGTAGGTTTGGTTTAGTACGCGAGGAAAATTTTAACTAAATTGAAATTATTCCCAAAGCCTACGCAACTAACGATAGCTTGGAAGCGGGGTGGAAGTCTCTAGCTTACCGTAATCAATTCAACGGGCCAGACAGCGAAGCTTGAATGCTTGTGTTTCAAGGGACATGTAATCATTTAATGAGCATTCTTTTCCAGCAGACCAATTTGGTAGAATTAATAAGCCAGTATATTATCTCTCTCTCTCTAGTAGCCACTGGTCAGTTGCAGTACTTCTAGATTAGCCTTCTGACACTCGGTCTTGGTGCGTTTATCGAGACTGCCATCACAGCTGCCATTAGTTTCATGCGCACAAAAGTGCGCACTCAGAATGCTCTTGCTGGAATCTCGGTTCGTGATCGGCCAAGCTAATTGCGCTAGTCGAAGAAACTAAAGCCGAGGTACCGACGAGCTCGCAACCGGTCGCAACGTTTCCAAGCTCAACGTCACCGTAACTCATCTCTCGGCCACCAGTACAAAACATTTTTTTCATTCAAAGGAGATTTTATTGCATTCGTGTATTTTGTGATCCAAGCTGGAAAATCCCGTCCAACAAAACTAAGGTTTTGACACGCTCGTGTGGCGCAGGACGCTCGTCGAGTTTCGGCAGGTGAATCCGACCTTTGCCAATAGCAAAGCATACCACATGGCAGTGTGCGAGGCCCTGCAGACGGGGCCCTGCATGTGCTCACCCAGCCCACTGCTGCTGCTGCACTTGGGAGGCTTCGGGCTGGAGGCATGCAGAGCGCTTGCCGCTGCGAACCCCCGACACGGCGACGCGGCGTCGAGCGGAAGCGTTGCATCCAATGCACCCAAGGGTGGTGAGTTGGCATCCGCAGTGACTGCCTCTCAGTAGCTGAATTGGGAGAGCAGAGTTGACGGAAAAATGCTGCTTCTGGGAAGTATGCATGCCAATTACGGTCAGTTTTGATCTGCTGCCGGTTTTGGAAGCTCCATTCACCGAACTCTTTCTGGCTTCACTGAATCACGTGTCCGGAGTAGCATGCCGGGCCCATAACCAGGCAGACCTCTCCATTATTCATTAAAGTCTCCTCTCCTCTTCCTCCTAAATCACGCGACCACGTTCTTGGTGGATCTTGTTACTTAGTGATTAGTCCTCTCCTCGGCTACCTGATACACAGTGGCTTCAATACAACCCGATCACGGTGGGAGTATAAGCGTCTGGTCATCTGCATTGCAATTCGTACTTTGAGTTCTTTCGTTCACTGTACGCTGGCTGCTTACTGAAAGCACGAATAGAGCAAGATCTGTTGCTACCTCCTTAAAACAGTTGGGAAGAATGAGACCGAAAAAAAAAATTCATCCAGGACGAGCCAAAAAATAAAAACAAGAGAACAGTTCTTTCATATCACCATCTGCCGGGCTGGTTGGTTGCGATCCATATGTATCAGCAGCGCGAACACAAAACAGGAAGGAGGAAAAGATAGTACAGAGCGCTCTGTACTATCTTCTCCTCTTTCCTGTTTTGTGTTCGCGCTGCTGGTACATATAGTTCTTTCATGTAGAGATATAAGTACGTATATGACCGCACGACTGACATTGGTCGAAAGTTGGCCCTTGTGTGTGTTAACTTTGTGTTGTCCCTCTGTGTTTGCGCGCTGCTATGACCTCTAGTTGTTTAGGTCACCACGAGGAACTACTGAGTTCACTTGCGACCATGCCGAACAAAACTGGCCTCAGGTGCACATGGGGTACAAACTGAACATCAGGCGCAGAGTCAATAGCATAAGTGTTTTCTCGACCAGAATCCTAAGATGTGTGTGTTAAAAGGTGTAAACTTCAAAGTGTGCAAAATGAGCGGCTCCATACGTTCATATTGGTACGCGCCGCCATGCGTGTGCTATTACCCCCAGCACTGACTAAATGCTTGGTCACCAGACACTTCCGGCAAAGCTTGCGCTGCAGCAAGCGGAAGAACCCAACGTGACCGAAAGTGAACCAAGGATTTGATATCTGGCGGGCATAACGCGAGCACTCAGCTGCGCGCTCCTGCCAACGTCATCATTTTCTATAGAAATATAACGAGCGGATACATTTTCATTTCATTCATGGCATCGACAGCATTAAAAGCTGGAAGTAAAGCCCAACATAATTTGAGTGATCTCAGTGTTGTCGAGAAGCTCTCCATTTCAACTTGTCACTACGACAGTGAAACTTTCATTGTGACCCCTCGGTAAGGCGAAAGCCCTGTGCGTAAAGTAAATGAAATGAAATAAAATGCGCGCATATGTAGAGGGGTTGTCGTAAACGGCCGCAGTACCTGTTGCCACAGAACGCCCGCAGTGACGGCACTTGTGACAAACTCTTACCATCTTGAGATTAAAGCTCTTGAGCAGTCATATTTCATGAGAAATCGATAACTAACCTGCACTGTTCAGTCAGTACTGTTCAGTCATGTATGTCTTCCCTCGCGCGAACTTTGTCTGCTAGACATTGAAAAGTTATAAAATTGCGAAAGGACAAGAGCTTGTCTCGCGTTTGTTATTTCGTCGCTTTCGCTATCATTCACTTCTGTGCCCCCACATTTTGCCCAAGTTATATGCCCAACAGCACAAGTAAACCAGACCCTTTTCATGGTACTTATTTACTTACATGAGGAACCACTGTCTGACTTGCTTAATCACTTTGTAATCATCTCAATGCGAGAGCATTATATGGCTCTGCGAATCAGCAAAAAGTGTCCGCAAAACGTGTCCGCAAATTTTGTCCGCATGATCACGTCGTTCTCTGATGATAAATGTGTGAAAGTGTGATTGCGATAGATAGTGTGTGATAAAATGTTGACGTGGAAAAATTTGGTTGATGAGGTGTAATTAGTTAATTAAACCATAAAAACGCGAAAAAATACACTTATACGTCAAAATTGCCATGGACATCGATATAGTACCTGGACGTCAGAACGGTCACGGACGTCGATATAGTATGGGGACGTTTTGCTTTCGCATTGCTCCAATGCGGGTGGCCGCAGTGATCTCAGTTTTTTTTACCGCTAATATGGTTATAGACTCTCTGATACCGCGACCAGGCATTGATGAAAGCTTCATAGGTAGCTTCCCTCCGTAGCCGCACGGTGGGCTTATGTTGATTATATCATTTCGATAATCCCTATCTTCAATCTGTTTGCGCCGCAGGTCATTACACTTAAACACGCTGGGTAGAAAGCCATTATTGTCGACTCGCCAGAGCAAATTGCCCCATTCTCCCGATCTGTCCGCAGCCATCGCAGCCCTGTTTCGGTTTCCCTGCGAGCACTGCGCCGGCGCGAATCCCGAGCGCTGGGTTCCGCGCGTGCCGCACGAGGTGTTGTTCACGGTGGGCGGCTGGAGCTCTGGAGAGGAACGGGACGCCGTCGAGGTGTACGACCCGCGGGCCTACCGCTGGCTTATGCACACCATGCAGGGCACGTCACCCAGGCAAGATGCACGATCCGCATTGAAGGGTCCTTTCGTGTACCACGAGCGAAGTGAGGTCGAAGCATACGCCCTCTCAATTTTTGGAATAGAACTAAAATAAACACTTCCTTCATCCTTTCTGTGCCATCGTTGCTTCCCTCTGTCGTGACAGTGTTGAGAGGTCGCTACGCATTGTTTCCGTGTATCAAGTGGCCTCAGCTTACGCAGGACCGGGTTGACTGGAGATTTATAAGAGAGCCATTTGTCCTGCAGTGGGCGTAGTCAGGCTGATGATGATGATGATGACGATACCAGTCGTACCGTCCGCTGCAGATGATATGTGAACAAGTCAACTGAACCGCGAACACACCAAACACAACATTAGCTGCAAGAGATAAAAAGCAGTAAAGTTCCATTAGCGCATCCCACAACCGGGCTTACGCGCCTTTGAAGTGAAAACCTGGTTTAGTAACTAATCTCCCTCAACTAAAATAGTGTTTCACGGGACACATTTGGATAGCTTTACCCACGTTGCATTTGTCGCCTATAGCAGAATGAGCACACGCAATGGCTGCAAGGCAGGATGTGCGGTGTGAGAGCGGTAAACTCCTGATCATTTCCAGGGCGTACCACGGCGCAGCGATGGTGGGCAAGTTTCTCTACGTGGTGGGCGGAATGCGGGGAAGCTCGTACCTGCGCTCCTGCGAACGCTTCGACACCGAGCTGTGTGTCTGGGATCCCTGCTCTGCCATGCACACGGCTCGCGGCTACGTAGCCGTCGCGTCCCTGGACAACTACGTCTACGCCATCGGGGGACGCGATGGTATGCGCTCGCGCTGTCGAGCGTTTTTGCGTGAACTCTAATTGGCTAGGCTTTGGGAGGGACCGGTAGTGTTTATTCCATTCATGCGTGCCCTAAGAACATGGTCGTTTGGAACAGTCATGCCGTATACGGGAGCATTCGTGATTCCTGAAGTCGATAAAGCCCTTTTAATTCTGGTATTGCGCCAGTAGACTTGACTATAGGGATTGCATGTTTAATGCAGTGTTTGTTCATTGTTTACATCGTCCTAAAATGACGTTTGCATTTGGTGCTCCTTGATGCAGACACCGGTCGCAGTGCCAGTGTGGAGCGGTACAACCCCGTCTCCAACCAGTGGACTACGGTGTGCTCGATGAGCAGGGCGCGCAGCGACGGTGCAGCCTGCGCATTTAGAGGTAGGTGGAACGGTAGACTCCGCTCGCACCTATTTACCTCGCGCGTACCTTAAAGAGCCTAGCTGGGAAGTAGCACCACGCTGAAGTGATATATGGTCCATCCCGGCGTTTCCGCTCTTTTGCGTCCTATGTGAAGGTGTGGTTGTAATAAAGTTGCGGAAGTTAATGCATGTCACGCACGGCTCTTGCTATCGAAGCTATGTGCACGGGACTGAGGATTAGCATTATTCCAGAGCATTTGTCAAAGTAAAGCTAAGAGTTTGCCGCACCCTGCGTAACATGACACAACAACCAAGGGCAACGACTTGCGCTACCTTTCGCTACGGTCGCAGCGGCTCTGATAAATCTACATCCATGCTCCACAGCTAGTTGCAACTAAAATTCGTCGTGCGATATTGCTACCAGTCGTCTTGACATTGTTGGCTAGCATCTGCTACAAACTGTGGGCGTTAAATTGCTTGCCCATAGCTACATCTTGTTTCTGTCGACCACCACCGCATCCATTCTTTAACGCAATGAAAGCTCCAAAAGCCGCGAGGTTCATCTACTGCCGTATTCCTCTGGCCTCGCGCGCCTTTCCCACTCCATCGATTAGAATGATGTTATCGCTGTAAAAGAAAAAAAGATTTCTGAAGAAGGGAAATGGCGCAGTAACTGTCTCGCTGTTCTGTGGAGACCTCAACCACGTTGTAAAGAAAGAGAGGAAGGTGAGAGTGAAAAAAGAGAAAAATGGGTGCCGTAGGGGAGGGCTCCGCAATAGTTGACCACCTGGGCACCTTTAACGTACGCTCACATTGAACGGCACACGGGCGCCTTTTGCGTTTCGCCTCCATCGAAACGCGGCCGCCGCGGTCGGGTTCGAACCCTGGCTACTCCGGGATCGCTGTAAACCCCAGCTTCCACTGAGGCAAATGTCTTCAAATCATGCACATGTCTAAATCATTGCAAGCGCAAATCTGAAGCGAAGCATTTCCTCACGCCCTCATTGTGTGGTTGCCCGTCCGACGCAGGGAAGCTGTACGCGAGCGGCGGCTTCGACGGCCGCCTGATTCTGAGCAGCGTGGAGGTGTACACGCCTTCGTCCAACTCGTGGTGCCTGGTGCAGCAGATGCCGGGACCCCGCTGCAGCCACCAGATGGTGGCGATGGCGGGGCGCATCTACGTCGTCGGCGGATACAACGGCTGCTGCCGCCTCAGCACCAGTGAGGATAGAGAGGGAGCGCACGCATAGGCGTGGTCTTCCCTCTTGGGGAAACCACGAACGCTGTGCAAGTCCCCAAAAACAGTCATCCTTTATTGTCCGCCCATTCGTATTGAAGTCGTGTTGCTGCCATGGGTCTATATCGGGGATTCTGACGTCTTCTTTGTCGGTATGCTAGCGGATGTTCTTAGAACGACCATGTTTGATGCGTAATTCTCTGTAATCCGTAACATCTAAATTCTCTGAAAAACAGCCTAGACTAGTTGGCTAGTTTATAACACTCGCCTTTATGCCCGAAAAAAGCGTTTGTTACGCGTTATCTTCCCTTTTTAATGCCTAAGAAACGAAGAACTTCAATTTATTTATCTGCACCTTTATTGCTCATCATACGCACAACCTCGCTTTGAATGCTCCCTATATTCGCAAGATTTCATGTTACTGTCTGACTTCTTTTGTGATTGTATTTTGTTTACGTTAAGACATTATTGATACCCCTTGTATATTAAAGTTTGACGAATTCTGTATCGCTTTCCGTGAATGTCTTTTATGTACCGCTGGGTTCCTCCCACGAAAATAAACCCACCAGGGACTGCTGTCTGGGAAGGCTGTCTGGGAGAGGCTTGTTTTCCGTCAGCCTCCCATGTCTATTCGTATGATCTCTATCCATTGGTATGATCTATATCTCTATTAGTAATATGTCAAACATGATAATTATACGAGGATAATAATTCCAGCATGAAGGCCCTTAACACTTCATACCCTCTATATGCCCTTGGAAGGAAAATATGGCAAGCATAAGTGCTTGTCGTTGGAAGGGTGCTAATGGTTTCCAAAATAGCACAGCCTTGCCAACTAAAAGCAAAGGCGTTCTGGGCAACCGGAACATTGGAGTACCAAGAACAGATATTAATTTACACAGCTCAGCAGACAGAAAGAGGTACTCAACAGCCTCAAAACGCAGTGAGCATCATGAGCCAATCCGTGTCTAGCATGCACGTCAGTCTCCTGAACCTGCGAATCCTATTTACCGGTAGTTTGATGGTCTGTCTTGAAGAAATGGTCACTCTTGAGAAGTTACAGAAGCGGGAGATACTCTGCTCAGCAACGCGCGCAGCGAGCCGGAAACTTTTAGTTTGTCCCGAAAAAATTGAAGGCCGGACATCTAATTCAAGCATAATGAAAAAGAAACACCGTGTCCTTTCCCTCGGTACCAGTCATGTTGCATGAGTCTCAGGCCGGCGGAAAAGTGCTGAAAGACTCCAATATATATAGCTCAAGAAACAAATTGCAAGTGAATACCGAATTTCATTCAACTGAAATCCTGGAATACAGGAGAAACGTTCTTTTTATACATCCGTATATTACTGGGGAAGAAAATGTAAACGCGACACACTAATGCGAATATATTACGATTAATGTTGGGCGTCTTGCTTGGAGCCAGTCCGAGAAAATTGGAGAGGAAGGCTGAAATGGCCGTAGCTCTGCGCTTAGAGCGTGCTTAGAGCGTACCACTATAAGGTTTCATAACTTCGTTGAGGGTGTAGGAGCCCTCTTAGATTGCATTAACGCCTGCTAAATAGGGCCAGTGCACGCTTGCATCTCCCTTAAGCCACCGTTATTTTTTTCAACTACGCATCAAAAGTCGAAGTATTGAATGCCTATCTGTTGATCAGTTTTCTTGTCAATTTAAGGTCTCTCCAACTGACGCAAGTCTCATAAGGGAGGAGAATTGTTGTGCACACATTGCGTGCGCCAGCCAGGAAAGAAATTTATTTTCATTCTTCGTCGCCTATGGGCTGTCGGTAGGCACAAGGCAATAGCAGTGTGATTCTCCTCGTAGCCTAAACTAGTGGTTCGCCGACTTGCACGCCCTGCGCAGTGATCGCCAGCGAGAAGGACAGAGCCCCGTCCTCCTGGCAGACCATGGCGCCTCTGTGCGTGGGCCGCAGCACTTTCGCCGTGGCGCAGCTGTACGGCGACCTTTACGTCATCGGCGGATTCAATGGTGCACACCTCTCTCTCTCTCTTCCTCTCTCCGCGTCTCCTCAGCTTCTTTTTACGAGCAGAGGAACAGCTTGAATCTGCGATCGACCATTTGCGATACTGCGCTGTCCAGTTCCAGTTGCTTGGCAAATGTGGTTGCTGCAGAAGGCTACAACCCAGAGTGGAGGAATCCAATCTTTTCACGAAAAAACAACGGTTCGTTTTCCAACCGATCAGTCATCAGTCAATCAACCAATCAGTCAGTCGGTCAATGAACCAATCAGTCACAGAGTCAATAGGCAGTTAATTACGACGCTTTGCTGCTGGACTCTGAGATAGCAGGTTTAATGCATAGGCGCCGGGCTGCCTTCGTTTTTAAGAAACCCAAGGACCGCTTAACACAGATTTCGACGACATATGCATATGCCTGGTACTAGAGCTCCCCACGTTTACTTTTCTGAGGTCAGAATCGTCAGTAAGAATAAATATTGGCGAATAAAGAGGATGAGCCTAACCAAAAGAACTAAATCAACAAAAAGTAGCCATAAACTTGATTTCAGAGGCACTAAATGCACGCAAAAATGCAGCTGAGAAAGTTTGCTTTGTGGGAAGACTACAGAAGCAGGCGCTAAGCGCAACGTCGAAAGATCAGTTTTTTTTTGTCTTTTGCCGGCGGGAATGTCTATTATTCCAGAGGTCTTGGTATGCAGTGCGAGAAGCTTTCTTCATATATCTTTTACAACAACATATATTTCCGGCTCTCAAATTACTGAAGTTTGGCTGTTTGACTTGATGTTTTAATAAACAAAGCAACAGATTCAACTTTCTGCCTAAATGAGCGGCTGTAGGGCCGTAGTTCTTGACCTATTCAGCTGTCAAGAGAAACATGACCGTCAAGAAGACATGACTGCTTTAAAAAACAGAGCTGAACACGGTCAGTGCTCAGCCTCAATACTGCCCCCTATTAGTGTTCTGCTTCACGCACATAAAAAAAATCGAGTGACGCACTGACTTGTATAACTTTCTACAGTTGAAGACTCTGTACAATGCGTTTTGATCACCACTTTTTACTGAACGCAGGAAGAACCACGACAGCCAAAGTGGAACGTTACTCGCCCGCGACAAATACCTGGCGGTCCGCCGTTCCACTGAACGAGCCGGTCAGTGCCATGGCCGCCTGTTACGTGAAGGGCCTCGCACCCGCCAGGCAACTGGCCACTCGTGGTGAGTGTCGTTTTACAGGCAAAAAAACAGGGCTTCGTCACACAAATTAATGATTAGAAATCGAAAGTTCAACTCAGCTTGCTCGAGGTGAGCTCAGCGAGCTCAGCTTACATTTGAGGGTAAGTTGTGTTACAACTTGCAAGCATGCATAACCTGCCTTGCCATGTTTAGTACCTTTCTGATTTAATGGAAAGCATCTCTGCTGCTCAGCAAGTTCGATGCATTTGGATGAAAATACTAGTTGGCCTGAAAGGAAATATTTCACGTGCACGTGCGCGTTCAGAAAAAAAAAGGCAGTACTCGCTAATTGTTCCTTCATTTTGTTTGCAGGAGCACTCGGGCTCTCTGCGTGAAGTATGACGGATTGGCGGGTACATGTCTGCGCACAATCGTCATGAAACTGGCCAGCCCAGAGAGCTCAGGAATTTACTGAAACGAGATCAAAATGCCACAAAACGTTCATCAGCCAGGAGGCGTATCGACAAAATTTCAGTCGTGCTCCAGGCTCACCGCAAAATATCGGATCGCTCGGCACGTCCTGTGCGAATATATGAAGCACTCCTACCGAGGAAGAGATCAGCTGTGTGTGCATCTGTAGCGGTGGCATTCGGCGAGAGTTGATTGCGGTGGTGGTCGACCGTAACATGCGCATCGTCATCGCAAGGCCTGGCCAACTCTGCAGTCTGGTTGACGGCAAAGTCCTCGACATGAAGGAAGGCCCATTTGCTTGGTTGGAATGAAGCGGATTCAACTGTTGAAATCTGAGGTGGTCTACGAGTAGTTAATCATACAGGTACCGCTGGGCACTGGGTCAATAAGCAACCAGCCATGAACAATAAAATATGGTCCGAGAGTATTCGCAGTTTTTCTCGGGACACCAGAAAAACCCACTTCCTTCTTTATTGCACATGCGCCCACTGTTAGCGGAAACAGGCTTCGTGCTCTTGATTGTGAAGACGGCGAAATGCCTGTTGTCCTAACACGTGAATATCATGGAGGAGCTGTTACTGTCTGCAATCAGCTGCAACTCTGACACGGCAGCAGCGACACAGTGACCAGGCCATAAATGTGGGAGGTTCCGGCTTGCAGCAGCGCGAAACCATACTTCTGCTTGTGATGCAGCCCTAGATTTGGACATCAAATGTGTGAACCGCGCGTAAACGTGTTTACTTCCCTGTGGTTAACATGTCAAACCTTTGGATCTTTTAGGCCGAGCAGGCCGCCGCTTTAGCTCACACATGTTGGATACCCGCGACACACCGAAACATTTCTTGACGTTGACATCTTTAAACTAACCATTAGCTGGCCCAAAAAAGACTCGGCGAATTTGAAAGCAGCATAGGGCCTTTGACAAACACGGGTAACAAATTTAGTGTTTTCTCGAAGAATCGTAGCATTATAGAACAGAAAAACCTCCCATGAGAAGAAAAAAGGCATCTGGACTGTTAACACGAACGGTGCTGACTGCGACGCTGCTTGCCAGATTCCGTGCTCAAAACATTGCTTCTCCAATAGTCTTAAGCATAAAAGTTGCCGTAGATTCTGCCATGCGCTTTCTTTTAAAACAAACGCATGACTGTCCGGCCACTTAGTCATGTGCTACGCACAGCTTGTTTGAGAACAGACCTAAACTGTAGCTAAGCAGACGAGGAAAAGGGAATGAGGGGCTCGTTATAAATATGAGAGAAGCCAACAGCCACAGAAACCAAGGGGCACAGGGGATTTTTAATTAATTTATTTTGTGGTGTTGATCAATTTATATTATTGAATATGTTATCGCTTAAAGCTAATTGATTAGAAAAGCAGAAGAAAAAACAACCACATGCCGCCGGTGGGATCCGAACTCACGACCTCCGAATTACGCGTCCGGTGCTCTACCGCTGAGCTACGGCGACGGCTGTCAAACGTTCTGCTTTCGGGGGTATTTATATTTTACAAATAACCTAACCTTGGGAGTGTTCACCAGCGCCACCCACGTTCTTAAGCGGCGGACGTAGCACGTTCTGAGTTACCGCTGATGTGACGTAGAACGTTATCGAATGGCGAGGGTGGAAGCTGTGTGAGAACCCTCTTAGGCTTCCTAAGGCATCAAGGCTGCCAGAACCGAGACCCTCGTTAAGCAATTAAGCAGACGAGGAAAGGGGAATGAGGGGCTCGTTATAAATATGAAAGAAGCCAACAGCCACAGAAACCAAGGGGAACAGGGGATTTTTAATTTATTTTGTGGTGTTGATCAATTTATATTACTGAATATGTTATCGCTTAAAACTAATTGATTAGAAAAGCAGAAGAAAAAACAACCACATGCCGCCGGTGGGATCCGAACTCACGACCTCCGAATTACGCGTCCGGTGCTGTACCGCTGAGCTATGGCGACGGCTGTCAAACCTTCTTTTGGGGGGTATTTATGTTTTACAAATAACCTAACCTTGGGAGTGTTCACCAGCGCCACCCACGTTCTTAAGCGGCGGACGTAGCACGTCCTGAGTTACCGCTGGTGTGACGTAGAACGTAATCGAACGGCGAGGGTGGAAGCTGTGTGAGAACCCTCTTATGCTTCCTAAGGCATCAAGGCTGCCAGGCAAGCTATGAAGTAACGCTATCGTGAGGTTCTGCCTTCCTAACAAGTTAATGGCCGTGCATGTTAACTCTGAATCAGGCCCAACAGCTTAAATGCACCAACGCCAAGTTTACAAAGCAAGCTCAACCTACCCACGCTTTCCTTAGACCGAGTGGGGTAGGCAATCATCATTTCTTCCTGCTTTTGGTTGTTCTCATCTTATTTCTCGCGGCGTGGTTCTGGTTTAAAACCATCCGGTGTGAGACAGCTCTCGGGCCTTCATTTATCATAACGCAACCTAACCTAAACAAGGAAGGCGGCCTCTCATTGCAGCTATATTGCTCTCCTAGACGAAGGAAAGGGGGGGGGGGGGGGTTAGCGGAGTTTCAATACTCAGGCCTTCTTGCGCAGATCTTCACCGCTAAACTAGAACGGCGCTCTCATGCTGCTCTGAGAAGGTGCTGCAGTACCATGAATAAAAGTGAAATGTGTGTGTGTGTGTGTGTGTGTTTGTGTGTGTGTGTGTTGAAGAATGCAGCCGGGAGAATAGTCTGCGTTTCACCTTCAAGGTTCTAATAGAGACGGCACTGCCTGCAATTACGGGCCTAGTAGCTGTGCCCAGAAACCCTTCCCTTCGCTGGGCTCTTTTCTTTAGTTCTGGCTCTCTATGCCTATCTCGAAACGAGACAGCTTTACGCAACATTGACTGTAATTTCTAAAGAAAAATAATAGCGCAGCAATACACCCACGAAAAGGTTGAGAAAGAACAATAGCCATGCACCATCTTGCCCCTCTACGAGTTTTGTTATTTTTTGTAACAGGAAAAATTACTATTTTGAAGTTGTAATTCACGGATCGAACCCCGCAACTCCCGCATGCGAGGCGGACCCTCAGACCACTAGGCCACCATTGTGGTGCTATTATTTGCTTTGCTTTTATCGGGATTTCTCTCTCTCGTCCAACGACGCCGACGACGACACCTCATTTTCTGTGACATGGGAGCCTTAACGTTATCGCGTTAGTATCGCGACCGGTGTGGTCATAGGTTCAGGCATGGTCGGGTAAAGAGAACCAAGTAACGGTCACATGGAGAACTTTAAGGGGATGCGGAAAGGAAATTTGGAATCTGTTCGCGGCAAGGAATACACCTTGCATACTCTCAAACATTCGCATCAGGTCTGCTATGTTCTGTGCCTTCTAGGCATCCCCTCCCTCGGCGCGCTCTCCGTTTACACTTTCTGTGTTGTGTGATGTCGTTCACGGAGCTATATGCCCTACTCGATTTAATTTGTTCTTCACAAAGGCCAGAAGGTGCCTTCTGCGAGGTGGTCCTCCGTGCATGATGATCCTTTTTTTTTTCAAGCCTGTGGTTGCGAATTCCGCAGGTCTTAAGTTCCAAGTATACTTACCCTCACTCCTTCCTTCCCCCGTCCCCGCCCTTTGTTTTCTTTCCAAAGATGTAGTTATTTAGAGGGTATGAGGCCTGTGTCCCTAAAGGTGACTTCCTGTGTGTCGTTTAGATATATGTCATCACTGCACGACACTTTCGTCCCAAGTGGCACTCGCAGCTGAGCAATTAAGTCACACCCACTTTCTCCTTTGTCTATGCCGTTGGCAGTGCTTTTTTATGGCGCTGTACACCATCTCTCATATTAAATTTACAATAATCTAACTGTTCTGTCCTTCGTGGCGTTATCTTTAACTACAGAATATACCAATGTGCTTAGGCCTCTGCCTTGACCCCGTGTGGTCTGTGCCACATGTCATTACTCCTGCCATGTTCCGTGTATTTGCGTGTCACCTGCAGTGCTTGTACAAATATTAGCCATCTCTTATATGCTTGCACGAATTCTAGTTTTTTTTTTTGCTTGGGAAGAATGTCATGAGAACGAGCAATGTCCTCCTGAAGGACAAACACGTCGTTTAGAGCCGCTTAGAAAAGGATCAGTTACTTTTTATTGCAGAAAATATATCAGTTCCAGTCACTCGCACCAAGTGCTTAAACACCAAGCAAGAGAAAACAGAGCGAACAGCAGAATGCTTGCTTCTACCATCCATGAAAACAAAGCTCGTCGTTAGCTCTCGTGAATGTCCGTCATCAATAAAACCATGTTCATGCCCCTTCTAAAATTTCCATCGCTAGCAGTCCAATCTTCAATCCCCCTGAAAGTAATTTCTTGCAGATATCAGAAATGCGATGTCGTATTGTTTAGTTCCATTTTGCCGTGCGTCTTCTCTAGCTATCTTCTTATGCCCTCATTGATGTATTATAAGCAAAGATGTTCGCTTAGCCTCAACATTCTTAACAAGTACAAGGTGTTCTTAACTGGCCCATTGTCGCCCGAAATATCTCTGCGAGTGGGTTTTGTTAGTGATAACGTTAGAGTAGCTTCGTCATCTTCAAATTCCAAACGACCGTATGACGTTGAACTCTACCTTGTTCGCTGGTAGAGCGCAGCATATAAGTAAACTTCAATTTAGCCACCTATGGTCCCGCCCACATTGTTTTCGACGGAGACAAACTTTAAACGACGCACGCCTTCTCCGCTGTTTCACAGTAGGCAAACTTTCCTGCAATGCCAACTTACTTCTACGCCCACTTCTCTTGTTACCTTTTAGCCACCCCAGTGCAGTAAGGCAGGCTGCTCCGTTCATTCGCGTGCGCTAACGTCTCTTTCGCATTTTCTGCGCCAGTTTCCCCACGGGCTGCCACCCGCTGTTTCATTTCAAACTGTCGCAACACGGGCAACACGGAGCACTCGGCGTTCGTTGTGCGCCGCTCTACCGAGCCACTAATTAGCCCCAATGGCAGGAAACGCCCAGCTTAAATTTTCTCCCCATAAGCTGCACTTTCATGCCTCTCACTGCCGGAGTGCTTCCTTGGTAGCGCACCCTGCGTGGGCTGATGACACCCCAATTGGGCGAAGCTTGAATGCATGTCACCAGTTTTTTTTTATTTCTATTTTTTTTTTAGAAACTTGAACACATCCCGCCACATCGTTCCTCGTTACGGGAAGCCCAAACAGCTTCGAAGCCAGTGCTCCGACGGGTCGACTCGGAAAGCAGCACAAACACGACACTCGTGAAATGAGATTGGTTGAGGCCCGAAAACATCGTCCTAATCAACCGCAACAAGCACGATCCTTGCTAGTGATGCGCGGCAAATTAACTGTGAGAGCTGCTCTTGCCATTTTTTTTTCGTTCAACTTGCGGACTACAGAACGGTGAGAGACACATAGAAATCAATCCAGATATAAATTCCACGTAACAAGGACTTAATATTATCCTAAAATACTGGATGTCTTTAAAGATTTTAGTAATGCGCGTATTGCATGTATTCCAAGACCCAGCTTTTTAACCATAGATGCGAAGACCACTGCGTCTATTTTAAAGAGAAATAACTAAATCAGAATGAGTTGGAATGACTCCAGCCTGAATCTATTTTTGCCAAGAGATAAGCGGTCTCTATTTCCAATCAAAATTTTATTTGAGACAGAAACTTAATAGCGCTAAAGGGAGACAAACACAAGAAAGACTGACATAGGAGATGCACTAACTTCATCTGACTATTCACTGGCAAGCCAGCAAATATAATGAAAATCTCAGGCATGCGCAAAAAGCAAGAACACAAGGCATCAAAAAAAACGTTCAAGATATGACATCTCGGTCTTGACAAGGCGGACACACGTATCGCTCCGACAATCTAGATCGTGTGAGCGACTAGATCGTGTGAAAGATAAATTGTCGCTCACGCAATAGGTGTATTTGCTGGCTTGGCAGTGAATAAAGTAAGATGAAGTTAGCGCATATCCTGTGTCGGTCTTCCCAGTGTCTCTCTCTTAAGCGCTATTATTTTTCTTTCTCAAATAATATGCACCATCTAGCCCAAATTGACGTTATTTTATTCCAATAAAATATTTGCGATTAAGTTCCAGGCATGGTGCAGTCAATTATACTGCCACGATCTGACACTGGACTCGTTCACTAGCTTTGAAACATTACTACGTTGAGCTTTGTTGTACTTTCAGCCATATTAGGGACCGCATTGTATTTTTGTTCGCTGTTTTCCGCCCACGAGGTCTCTTTCCGCATTTCGCAAAATACTGCGCAAAGCAGAGCAGCATAATGGCGCTGTTTATACGCCGGCTAAACTCTCTTTCAAAACAGAGCTGTTCTTCTCTCCCTCATCACACTTATCTGGGTTCCTGCGCATTGCGGACACCCGGGGAATACGGCTGCACACAATCACGCCCGAGGACTCGTCGACCGGGCGGTGGACGGCCTCCCCTCCTTCCGCAGTGCTAGGGAGCGCATGATGACGTACCATGAAGTCACGCTTCATTGCCGGGGTTCCCGACTAGTTTACTCCCCTCCCCATAAATCGCTAAATAAGGCCGAGCAAGTCGTTTGGCGACGGATTCAGACAGACACTTTTCCGAACCCTTACATGTATTCCCTCATGCACCCAGGGGACTGTCATCCGTCCTGCAAATTATGCCAATACCCTAAGGCGGATATTCATCACATACTTAGGGCTTGCCCTAATACTCCAACTCCCCCTTTTCTGAGACTCGACGACCAGGAGAGATGGGAGGCCGTGCTGCACTGCCGGAGGTTCAGCTCCGGATGGTGACCTGGGCCACAGAGGTCGCCAGGGCCCATGGGCTCCTGACCACCTAGCGCGACCGCGAGGGCCCACCTGTTCCTGCAACCCCCTTATCCTTATCCTCACCCTCACTGGCTTCCTTTTAAGGGTTGCTTAATAAAAGTTTTTTCCTCCTCCTCCTCCCTCAGAACCAAGCAGTAAAAAGCAAGATATGTTGCAGATCAAATTGATTAGTAGTAATCATTGTGAGAAAGGCAGCGTTATCCTATGACGGACAATCAAAATAAGTTTGCGTGTGAAATTGCGTCCACTTCTTGCCCTTGTCCTTCGTCCGCCAGCGCAATCTTTCAAAGAATGGCCGTCAATAGTCTGCATACTGTGTCACAGTGTCACAAGTCCTCCCTCTTCATTAATAGCGTACTGAACGAGACATCTCGTCAACTCTATAACTTTACACTCCTCATGCGACACCACAGTACGGCTAACCCTCGATTCCCCATGCTTCTCTAGCGGGAGGAGTCTACACCCAAACGAGATTTCCTCACGCCACCTTGCGAAAGCCCCAACTCAAAGCGTGCAAATAGTACGCTGCAACACTCTTTCGGAAGAGCTCCATACCAACTCCTCTTCTGGCAGCTACTAGTAAGAACAAAGCTCCACTCTACATAGTAAAAATATATTTTTTTATCGTTCACTCAATTATCGTATCTAGCTTCGCCGCCGAAGCGATGCTTTTTTCTGTCCGGTTATTTGAGCTAAGTAGGTTGAAGAAAACGAAATCATGGTTTCACGCGAGGCTCGCGGACAGCGCAGACCGCTCTTAGCACGCGTCGCCATCTCTCTCGGAAGCCATGTCTGTCTTCTTCAGGAAACTGCTGCTTCCCGGTGGCGACGGCTGTTACGACTGCCTGATTCGCACCGACGACGGCGGCGAGTTCAGGGCCCACCGGTCTTTCCTCTGCACCACGAGCCCCTTCTTCCAGGCGGCGTTCTGCGCCGAGTACGGTTCCCGCAGGGAGATGCTGCTCACGGGGGTCTCGGCGTCCGTGCTCGACATCCTCCTTGGCTACTACTACGCGGATGAGGCAAGCCTTGGGAAGGGGTTAACAGGTGGGGGGGGGGGGGGGGGGTCGTAGAAAAGCCAAGCATCGCTAGTAATGAGCCTGATGTTTCGCAATAGAAACCTAGAGATGGCGTGAAAATAGGGTGTTAAACAAACCATTTCTGAGAAGTCGCAGTAACGGTTTTGAAGTGCTGTGTCCGCAGCATGCAGGAAACTGTTTGAAGCTGAGAGCTCTGAGCCTCTCCGAGTTGCTCAGGAAGAAAGCGTCCTGGTGATAGAGAAGCAGTGTTCTGCCGTGGCAATGCTAAGCGACACCACGCATTGGCATAAGCATTAGTTTAAATGAAGGACGGAAGTATACATTTTTTTTTTGGTTAATACGTAGCTGAAATCAAGCTGCTTTCTTTAACATATTCTGCCGAAACGCATGGCAGAATGTGTAGAAGGAAAGCAGAATAAGTCCTCTTTTTCAAGAGTTCTCCTGCTTATGATACAACTCTGTTTATGACCATCACTGCAGTTGCACATCAACAACGGCAACGTGGCCGAGGTGCTGGCGGCTGCCGACATGCTGGTGATGGAGGAGGCCCGTGACCTGTGCCTGGACCACCTGCTGCACAACATGGACGTCGACAACTGTCTCGGCTTTGCCGCACTGGCGCTGTGGCACCACTGGCCGAGGTTCCGAGACACCGTGTTCTCTTTCGCACGCGAACACTTCGGCGCTGTGAGCAAGGGCTTCTTTATTTTCAATGAAAGATTTACCCCCTTTGCCAAAAGTAACCGAGCAACAGGTTCCTGCTTCTCAACCTTAAAGCGGAGCCCTTTCGGCGCCCCTAAAGACCGAAAGGGGCCAAAACGTGAGGACAAAGGTTCACCTTTACACGTAATCAGAATTCAAGGGCTGCCATAAGGGGTTCGCCACGCGGCTAAGAAAGAAACCACCGCTGCCCGGTTACATTTGGCAAAGGCGGTACGTGGGTGAATAGTGATTCGTAATGAAGGCACTACGAGCATCAGTGTCAATTGCTGCACTATCCGACGTGTGAGCGTATTATATAACAGTGCGACGGATTTTTAACCAGGATATTCGGCTAGGGAGTCGTATTGGGTCGTAGTGTGGTGCTTATAATAGGAAAGTTACAAGCGTAAATGCTCGTTGTTTGTCTTACACCTCCGTCTTTGAGCGGAAATTCCAACCACTGATATCAGTGTGGCGAGGGTTGTGTGAAAATGGTTCGGGGTTGACATCAATTTAGACCTCATGCTGCAGGTCCATCGATTCTATTTGGGCCCAGTTGGCTGCCTAGATGGCACTGCGACTGTTTGCCTTCGCTTCCTGAATTTTATAGCAGCGTCTTCCAAACTAGCTGGGGCACACGGGATGCACCCTTGCTTCCTATCCTTTAGCATGCGTGCCACGTGATGTCGCCCGCGCGTGCGTCAGGAAGACTAAAAGCCACGTGGTTCGCAAGTCCCTTCCGGCCCGGTAACTACAGGCAGCTTAGGCATATCGCAGACCCTCGTTTTCCGATGGCGGAAGAAACGTGCGCGATGGCACTAGAAGCATATTGAACCGTGAAATCATTAAATTTACTTCAGTGTATGTACCGCACTGTTCGTCTAAGCATAAAGTTCATTTGCGAAAAGGAAAGCTAATGTTTAATGGTTTGCCTCCATAAATGTCTCCAAATTACTTGTTTCGCCTGCTTGTCGCAGATATATTGCCACAGAAACCTTCTCTTCCATGTTACGTATACGCAAGTTAATAATTTCACGGGACTGGAAAATTAAACATTCATGAAGAGATGGCACAAAAGGGTAGCTTCAAAGGACGCAAAGTACTGCATGACAGAGTTCTTTAGACATTATGCGTTTTCTGTACTAGGAAATATTAGAGGCTGTTTATTTTTTCGAACATGTTTTTAATCTATCCTGCTTATTCAGCGCAGTTGTCACTGACGTAACCAACTGCTTGGGCGCTGCCATCTACGCCAACACTGCATATTAATAGCTGACGGTATCTTTGCGCATGACACTTCTTGGTTTGGTTTAATAGGGTTTAACGTCCCAAAGCGACTCAGGCTATGAGGGACACCATAGTGAAGGGCTCCGGAAATTGCGACCACTTGGGGTTCTTTAACGTGCACTCACATCGCACAGTGCACGGGCCTCCAGGATTACGCCTCCATCGAAATTCAGCCGCCGCGGTCGGAATCGAACCCGCGTCTTTCGGGCCAGCAGCCGAACGCCATAACCACTGAGCCACCGCGGCGGGGCATGAGACTTCTGTTAACGCTTTTGCGCTCAAGGTTAAGGCATCGTTTCTAACGTAGGAAGCGTACCATTAGTTGAAGTTCGTCGCATCATTGTGCTGATAAATGTCACGTTTGCTTTCTGTTGCTCATTGTGTGCAGGTATGGCGAAGCAGTAGCGAGTTTTCGAGGGCTTCAACAGGGCTGCTCGTCGAGCTGCTTTCCTCGAGCGAGCTCAACGTGCGAGACGAGGTGGACGTGCTGCATGCCGTCCGTCGCTGGCACACGCAAGGCCGTACGGGCACAAAGGAACGGAATGCCGGCCTGTTCTTGCTGCTACAGTGCGCGCGCATCGGCCTCTGGAGAGAATCGTGAGTGGGGCACTCTGTACCCAAGGGCTACCTAACGCAAGCTGCACTTGTTTTCGAGAGTGCACGCGGCTACACTGTTAATTTCCGCTTACCACTGTATAGACAACATTCCTCCTATCAAAGCTTGCGTGGCAGCACTGAAGCAAAACTCATGGAAACGAATTCGCAAAACTGCACTTCCGCGTCTCTCAGATTATTACAGCAGGTAGGTTTGGTTTAGTACGCGAGGAAAATGGTAACTAAATTGAAATTATTCCCAAAGCCTACGCAACTAACGATAGCTTGGAAGCGGGGTGGAAGTCTCCAGCTTACCGTGACCTCTTCAACGGGCCAGACAGCGAAGCTTGAATGCTTTTGTTTCAAGGGACATGTAATCATCATTCAATGAGTATTCTTTTCCGGCAGACCAATTTGATAGAATTAATAAGCCAGTATATTCTCTCTCTCTCTCTCTCTATTAGCCAATGGTCTGTTGCAGTACATTGGCCTTCTTACATTGGATCTTGGTGCCTTTATCGAGACTGCCATCACAGCTGCCATTAGTTTAATGCGCACTAAAGTGCGCACTCAGACTGCTCTTCCAGGAATCTCGGTTCGTGATCGGCCCAAGCTAATGGCGCTAGTCAAAGAAACAAAAGCCGAGGTACCGACGAGCTCGCAACCGGTCGCAACGTTTCCAAGCTCGTCACCGTAACAAATCTCTCAGCCACTAGTACCAAACACCCTTTGACTCAAAGGAGATTTTATTGCAGGCGTAGATATTGTGATCAAAGCCACAAAATAAAGTCTAAGAAAACTATGGTTTTGACGCGCTCGTGTGGCGCAGGACGCTCATCGAGTTCCGGCAGGTGAACCCGACATTTGCCAATAGCAAATCATACCACATGGCAGTGTGCGAGGCCCTGCAGACGGGGCCCTGCATGTGCTCACCCAGCCCACTGCTGCTGCTGCACTTGGAAGGCTTCGGGCTGGAGGCATGCAAAGCGCTTGCCGCCGCGAACCCCCGACACGGCGACGTGGGGTCGAGCGGAAGCGTTGCATCCAATGCGCCCAAGGGTGGTGAGTTGGCATCCGCAGTGACTGCCTCTCAGTAGCTCAATTCGGAAAGCAGCGTTTACCGAAAAAATGCTGCTTCTGGGAATTATACGTGTCAACGGTCAGTTTTGATCTGCTGCCGGTTTTGGAAGCTCCAGACGCCGAACTCTTTCTGGCTTCACCAAATCACGTGACCACATTTTTGGATGATCTTGTTACTTAGTGATTGGTCCTCTCTTCGGGTACCTGATTTACAGTGACTTCAATACAACCCGGTCACGGTGGGAGTATACGCGTCTGGTCATCTGCACTGCAACTCGTACTTTTCGCTCGCTTTACGCTGGCTGCCTCATTGAAAGCATCAAGAGAGCAAGATCTGTTACGACCATCTTAAAACCGTTTGGAAGAACTAGACAAAAAAAAATCATTAAGGAAGTGCCAAAAAAGAGAAACAAGAAAATAGTTGTTTCGTGTAGAGATATATGCACGTACCTGACCACTCGACTGACATCGGTTGAAAATTGGCCCTTGTGTACGTTACCTCCGTTTTGTCCGTCTGCGTTTGCGCGCTGCTATGGCCTCAAGTTGTTTAGGTCACCACGAATAACTACTCACTTCACTTGCGACCATGCCAAACAAAAGTAGCCGCTGGTGCACATGGGGTACAAATTCAACTTCAGGTGTGGAGTCAATAGTATAAGTGTTTTCTAGACCAGCAGCCATAGATGTGTGTCTCAAAGAGGTCAACTTTAATCAAAGCGTGCAAAGTGAGCGGATCCATGCGTTAATATTGTTACGCGCCGCCATCCGTGCTCTATTACCCCCAGCACTGGCTCAATGCTTGGTCGCCACACACCTCCGACAAAACATGCGCTGCAGCAAGCCAGAAAACCCAACGTGACCGAATGTGAACCAAGGATTTGATATCTGGCGGAGATAACGCGAGCACTCAGCTGCGCGCTCCTGCCAGCGTCATCATTTTCTATCAAAATATAATGAGCTCCTACGTTTTCATTTCATTCGTAACATCTACAGGATTAAAAGCTCACAATAAAGTCCAACATGATTTGAGTGATCACATTGTTGTCGATAAGCTCTTCGTTTCCACTTGTCACTACGACAGTGAAACTTTCATTGTTACCCCTCGGTAATGCGAAAGCCCTGTGGGTGAAGTAAATGAAATGAAATAAAATTCGCGCATATGCAGAGAGGTTGTCGTAAACGGCCACAGTACCTGCTACCACAGAACGCCCACAGTGAGTGCACTTGTGACAATCTCTTACCATCCTGAGGTTAGAGCCCTTGAGCAGTCATATTTCATGAGAAATCGAAAGCCAGCATGCATTCTTCAGCTAGTACTGTTCAGTCATGTACGTCTTCTCTCGCGCGAACTTTTGTCTACTAGACATTGAAAAATGACAAAATTGCAAAGAAGAAGAACTTGTCCCACGTTTGTGATTTCGCTTCTTTCGCTATCATTCATTTCTGTGCCCGTACATTTTGTCCAAGTTATGTGCCCAACAGCATAAGTACACCAGGTCCTTTTTCACGTAATTTATTTGCTTACATTAGGGACGACTGTCTGACTCGCTTTATCTGTTTGTAATAATTTTAATGCGAAAGCATTATATGGCTATGTCGAGTCAGGAGAAAGTGTCCGTAAAACGTGTCCACAAATTTTGTCCAGATGATTACGTCGTTCTCTGATGATAAGTGTGTGAAAGTGTGATTGCGATAGATAGTGTGTGATGTAATGTTGCCGTGGGAAAAATTTGGTTGATGAGGTCTAATTAGTTAATTAAATACAAAAAACGCGAAAAATACACTTAGACGTCAAAATCCATGGACGTCGATATAGTACATGGGCGTCAGAACAGTCACGGATGTCGATATAGTATGGGGGCTTTTTGCTTTTGCATTGCTCCAACGCGGGGGGCCGCAGAGATTTCAAAGTTTTTTTGCCGCTAATATGGCTATAGAGTTTCTGATACCGCGATCATGCTTTGAAGAAAGCTTCATAGCTTCCCTTCGTAGCCGCATGGTGTACTCATGTTGATATGATTTCGATAATCCCTACCTTCAATCTCTCTGCGCCGCAGGTCATTACACTTAAATACGCTGGCTAAAACAGCCCATTGTTATCGACTCATCAGAGGAAATTACCCCATTCTCACGATCTGTCCGCAGCCATCGCAGCCCTGTTTCGGTTCCCCTGCGAGCGCTGCGCCGGCGCGAATCCCGAGCGCTGGGCTCCGCGCGTGCCGCACGAGGTCTTGTTGACGGTGGGCGGCTGGAGCTCTGGAGAGGAACGGGACGCCGTCGAGGTGTACGACCCGCGGGCCTACCGCTGGCTCATGCACACCATGCGGGGCACGTCACCCAGGCAAGATGCACGATCTGCATTGAAGGGTTCTTTCATGTACCACGAGCGAGGCGAGGTTGAAGCATAAGCCCTCTCAATTTTTGAAATAGAACTAAAATAGACATTTCCTTCACCCTTTATGTGCCATCGTTGCTTCCCTCTGTCGTGACAGCGTTGAGAGGTCGCTACGCATTGTTTCCGCGTATCAAGTGGCCTCAGCTTACCCAGCACCGCATTGACTGGAGATATATAGGAGAGCCATTTGTCATGCAGTGGGCGTAATCAGGATGATGATGATGATGATGACGATACCAGTCGTACCGTCCGTTGCAAATGATATTTCAACAAGTCAACTGAACCGCGAACACACTAAACACAACATTAGGTGCTAGAGATAGCAAGTAGTAGACCTCCATTAGCTCCTCCGACAACCGGGCTTACGCGCCTTTGAAATGAAGACCACCTGCTTTAGTAACTAATCTCCCCCAACTGAAATATTGTCTTACAGGACACATTTGGATAGTTCTGTCCACGTTGCATTTGTCGCCTATAGCAAAATGGGCCCAAGCAATGGCTGCAAGGCAGGGTGCATAGAGTTTCTTACTACTACCTAGAGGGAAAGCTGGCGGCGCTGCACTTCAGCCACCATGGACGCCCAAAGCATCATGGGGCGGTGAGCTACTTGTTGCGGCACAGTCGTAGTTTTTTGGGAACACGGAGCGGCACTACTAAGACGTTTCGTTCCGAAAACGCTGTTCGAGTGTGCGCAGACGACTTTCGCGAGAACGCAGTGGTCAAAACCCATAGTAGTGAAAACGCGACGACACACGACGTCAATAAAAGGTTTCACTTTTCCGAAATGCCATTAAAAAAACCTCTTATAGTATTTAAGCAACAACATTTTTTTTGAAAACATATTTACTTTTAAAAGTGCGCCTGTTAATTACGAAATATTGGTTTTTATTGTGTTCATTACTTGGCCAATAGGAGAGCGAGTCGTCTCTTATTTTGGGCAAACTTTGCACTTAAATGCTTTTCTGCTTGTTTGTTGCAATCATTAGACAAGATTTTCAATGTTAGGACGTTTGTAGTTATCAAACAGCTTAATTTTTCTATTATTTTTTGGCCAAAAGTTGCAGTTCCGCAACAAGTAGCTCACCGCCCCATGATGCTTTGAGCGCCCATGGTGGCTGAAGTGGTCTCGAGGGGTCGCCATGCAAACTCCCATAGACGGGCTGCCAGCTTTCCCTCTAGGTAATAGTAAGAAAGTCTATGGCAGGGTGTTCAAGGTGAGAGCGGTAAACTCCTGATCATTTCCAGGGCGTACCACGGCGCAGCGATGGTGGGCAAATTTCTCTACGTGGTGGGCGGAATGCGCGGAAACTCGTACCTGCGCTCCTGCGAACGCTTCGACACCGAGCTGTGTGTCTGGGATCCCTGCTCGGCCATGCACACGGCTCGTGGCTACGTGGCCGTCGCGTCCCTGGACAACTACGTCTATGCCATCGGGGGACGCGATGGTATGCGCTCACGCTGTCGAACGTTTTTGCGTGAACTCTAATTGGATAGGCTCGCGAGGAACCGGTAGTGTATTTCATTCGTGCGTGCACTAAGAACATGGTCGTGGGGAACAGTCTTGCCGTATACGGGAGCATTCGTGATTCCTAAAGTCCATAAAGCCCTCTTAATTCTGGTATTGCGCCAGTAGACTTGACTATAGAAATTGCATTTTTAATGTAGTGTTTGTTCATTGTTTACATCGTAGTAAAATGACGTTTGCATTTGGTGCTCCTTGATGCAGACACCGGTCGCACTGCCAGTGTGGAGCGGTACAACCCCGTCTCCAACCAGTGGACTACGGTGTGCTCGATGAGCAGGGCGCGCAGCGACGGTGCAGCCTGCGCATTTAGTGGTTAGTGTGAACGGTAGACTCTATTGCTCGCACTTATTTACCTCGCGCGTACCTTAAAGAGCCTAGCTGGGAAGGAGCACCACGCTGAAGTGATATATGGTCCATCCCGGCGTTTGCGCTCTTTTGCGTCCTATGTGAAGGTGTGGCTGTAATAAAGTTGCGGAAGTTAATGCATCTCACGCACGGCTCTTGCTATCGAAGCTATGTGCACGGGACTGAGGATTAGCATTACTCCAGAGCATTTGTCAAAATAAAGCTAAGAGTTTGCCGCACCCTGCGTAACATGACACAAGAACCAAGGCCAACGACTTGCGCTACCTTTCGCTACGGTCGCAGCGGCTCTGATAAATCTACATCCATGCTCCACAGCTAGTTGCAACTAAAATTCGTCGTGCGATATTGCTACCAGTCGTCTTGACATTGTTGGCTAGCATCTGCTACAAACTGTGGGCGTTAAATTGCTTGCCCATAGCTACATCTTGTTTCTGTCGACCACCACCGCATCCATTCTTTAACGCAATGAAAGCTCCACAAGCCGCGAGGTTCATCTACTGCCGTATTCCTCTGGCCTCGCGCGCCTTTCCCACTCCATCGATTAGAATGATGTTATCGCTGTAAAAGAAAAAAAGATTTCTGAAGAAGGGAAATGGCGCAGTAACTGTCTCGCTGTTCTGTGGATACCTCATCCACGTTGTAAAGAAAGAGAGGAAGGTGAGAGTGAAAAAAGAGAAAAATGGGTGCCGTAGGGGAGGGCTCCGCAATAGTTGACCACCTGGGCACCTTTAACGTACGCTCCAATTAAACGGCACACGGGCGCCTTTTGCGTTTCGCCTCCATCGAAACGCGGCCGCCGCGGTCGGGTTCGAACCCTGGCTACTGCGGGATCGCTGTAAACACCAGCTTCCACTGAGGCAAATGTCTTCAAAGCATGCACATGTCTAAATCATTGCAAGCGCAAGTCTGAAGCGAAGCATTTCCTCACGCCCTCATTGTGTGGTTGCCCCTTCGACGCAGGGAAGCTGTACGCGAGCGGCGGCTTCGACGGCCGCCTGATCCTGAGCAGCGTGGAGGTGTACACGCCTTCGTCCAACTCGTGGTGCCTGGTGCAGCAGATGCCGGGACCCCGCTGCAGCCACCAGATGGTGGCGATGGCGGGGCGCATCTACGTCGTCGGCGGATACAACGGCCGCTGCCGCCTCAGCACCAGTGAGGATAGAGAGGGAGCGCACGCATAGGCGTGGTCTTCCCTCTTGGGGAAACCACGAACGCTGTGCAAGTCCCCCAAAACAGTCATCCTTTATTGTCCGCCCATTCATATTGAGGTCGTGTTGCTGCCATCGGTCTATATCGGGGATTCTGCCGTCTTTTTTATCGGTATGCTAGCGGATGTTCTTAGAACGACCATGTTTGATGCGTAATTCTCTGTAATCCGTAACATCTAAATTCTCTGAAAAACAGCCTAGACTAGTTGGCTAGTTTATAACACTCGCCTTTATGCCCGACAAAAGCGTTTGTTACGCGTTACCTTCCCTTTTTAATGCCTGAGAAACGAATAACTTCAATTTATTTAGCTGCACCTTTGTTTCTCATCATACGCACAACCTCGTTTTGAGTGCTCCCTATATTCGCAAGATTTCATGTTACTGTCTGACTTCTTTTGTCATTGTATTTTGTTTACGTTAAGAGATTATTGATACCCCTTGTATATTAAAGTTTGACGAATTCTGTATCGCTTTCCGTGAATGTCTTTTATGTACCGCTGGGTTCCTCCCACGAAAATAAACCCACCAGGGACTGCTGTCTGGGAAGGCTGTCTGGGAGAGGCTTGTTTCCCGTCAGCCTCCCATGTCTATTCGTATGATCTCTATCCATTGGTATGATCTATATCTCTATTAGTAATATGTCAAACATGATAATTATACGAGGATAATAATTCCAGCATGAAGGCCCTTAACACTTCATACCCTCTATATGCCGTTGGAAGGAAAACGTGTCAAGCTTAAGCGCTTGTCGTTGGAAAGGTGCTAATGGTTTCCAAAATAGCACAGCCTTGCCAACTAAAAGCAGAGGCGTTCTGGACAACCGGAAGTTTGGAGTACCAAGAACAGATTAATTTACACAGCTCAGCAGACAGAAAAAGGTACTCACCGGCCTCAAAACGCAGTGAGCATCATGAATCGATTCGTGTCTTGCATGCACCGCAGGCTCCTCAACCTGCGAATCCTATTTGCCGGTAGTTTGATGGTCTGTCCTGGAGAAATGGTCACTCTTGAGAAGTTACAGAAGCGGGAGATACTCTGCTCAGCAATGCGCGCAGCGAGCTGGAAACTTTTAGTTTGTCCCGCAAAAATTGAAGGCCGGACATCTAATTCAAGTATAATGAAAAAGAAACACCGTGTCCTTTCCCTCGGTACCAGTCACGTTGCATATGAGTCTCAGGCCGGCGGAAAAGTGCTGAATAGACTCCAATATATATAGCTCAAAAAACAAATTGCAAGTGAATACCGAATTTCATTCAACTGAAATCCTGGAATACAGGAGAAACGTTCTTTTTATACGTCCGTGTAGTGCTGGGGAAGAAAATGTAAACGCGACACACTAATGCGAATATATTACGATTAATGTTGGGCGTCTTGCTTGGAGCCAGTCCGAGAAAATTGGAGAGGAAGGCTGAAATGGCCGTAGCTCTGCGCTTAGAGCGTGCTTAGAGCGTACCACTATAAGGTTTCATAACTTCGTTGAGGATGTAGGAGCCCTCTTAGATTGCATTAACGCCTGCTAAATAGGGCCAGTGCACGCTTGCATCTCCCTTAAGCCACCGTTAATTTTTTTCAACTACGCATCAAAAGTCGAAGTATTGAATGCCTATCTGTTGATCAGTTTTCTTGTCAATTTGAGGTCTGTCCAACTGACGCAAGTCTCATAAGGGAGGAGAATTGTTGTGCACACATTGCGTGCGCCAGCGAGGAAAGAAATTTATTTTCATTCTTCGTCGCCTATGGGCTGTCGGTAGGCACAAGGCAATAGCAGTGTGATTCTCCCCGTAGCCTAAACTAGTGGTTCGCCGACTTGCACGCCCCGCGCAGTGATCGCCAGCGAGAAGGACAGAGCCCCGTCCTCCTGGCAGACCATGGCGCCTCTGTGCGTGGGCCGCAGCACTTTCGCCGTGGCGCAGCTGTACGGCGACCTTTACGTCATCGGCGGATTCAATGGTGCACACCGCTCTCTCTCTCTCCGCGTCTCCGCAGCTTCTTTTTACAAGCAGAGGAACAGCTTGAATGTGCGATTGAACATTTGCGATACCGCGCTGTCCAGTTCCAGTTGCTTGGCAAATGTGGTTTCTGCAGAAGGCTACAACCCAGAGTGGAGGAATGCAATCTTTTCACGAAAAAACAACGTTTCGTTTTCCAACCGATCAGTCATCAGTCAATCAATCAACCAATCAGTCAGTCGGTCAATGAACCAATCAGTCACAGAGTCAATCGGCAGTTAAATACGACGCTGTGCTGCTGGACTCTGAGATAGCAGGTGTAATGCTTAGGCGCAGGGCTGCCTTCGTTTTTAAGAAACCCAAGGACTGCTTAACACAGATTTCGACGCCATATGGCTGCTACTAGAGCCCTCCCACGTTTATTTTTCTGAGGTCAGGATCGTCAGTAAGAATAAATATTGGCGAATAAAGAGGATGAGGGTAACGAAAAGAACTAAATCAACAAATAGTAGCCATAAACTTGATTTCAGAGGCACTAAATGCACGCAAAAATGCAGCTGAGAAAGTTTGCTTTGTGGGAAGACTACAGAAGCAGGCGCTAAGCGCAACGTCGAAAGATCAGTTTTTTTTTGTCTTTTGCCGGCGGGAATGTCTATTATTCCAGAGGTCTTGGTATGCAGTGCGAAAAGCTTTCTTCATATATCTTTTACAACAACATATATTTCCGGCTCTCAGATTACTAAAGTTTGGCTGTTTGACTTGATGTTTTAATAAACAAAGCAACAGATTCAACTTTCTGCCTAAATGAGCTGCTTTGGGGCCGTAGTTCTTGACCTATTCAGCTGGCAAGAGAAACATGACCGCCAAGAAGACATGACTGCTTTAAAAAACAGAACTGAACATGGTCAGTACTCAGGCTCAATACTGCCCCCTATTAGTGTTCTGCTTCACGCACATAAAAAAAATCGAGTGACGCACTGACTTGTATAACTTTCTACAGTTGAAGACTCTGTACAATGCGTTTTGATTACCACTTTTTACTCAACGCAGGAAGAACCACGACAGCCAAAGTGGAACGTTACTCTCCGGCGACAGATACCTGGCGGTCCGCCGTTCCACTGAACGAGCCGGTCAGTGCCATGGCCGCCTGTTACGTGAAGGGCCTCGCACCCGCCAGGCAACTGGCCACTCGTGGTGAGTGTCGTTTTACAGGCAAAAAAACAGGGCTTCGTCACACAAATTAATGATTAGAAATCGAAAGTTCAGCTCAGCTTGCTCGAGGTGAGCTCAGCGAGCTCAGCTTACATTTGAGGGTAAGTTGTGTTACAACTTGCAAGCATGCATAACCTGCCTTGCCATGTTTAGTACCTTTCTGATTTAATGGAAAGCATCTCTGCTGCTCAGCAAGTTCGATGCATTTGGATGAAAATACTAGTGTGGCCTGAAAGGAAATATTTCACGTGCACGTGCGCGTTCAGAAAAAAAAAATTGCAATACTCGCTAATTGTTCCTTCATTTTGTTTGCAGGAGCACTCGGGCTCTCTGCGTGAAGTATGAGGGATTGGCGGGTACATGTCTGCGCAAAATCGTCATGAAACTGGCCAGCCCAGAGAGCTCAGGAATTTACTGCCACGAGATCAAAATGCCACAAAACGTTCATCAGCCAGGAGGCGTATAGACAAAATTTCAGTCGTGCTCCAGGCTCACCGCAAAATATCGGATCGCTCGGCACGTCCTGTGCGAATAAATGAAGCACTCCTACCGAGGAAGAGATCAGCTGTGTGTGCATCTGCAGCGGTGGCATTCGGCGAGAGTTGATTGCGGTGGTGGTCGACCGTAACATGCGCATCGTCATCGCAAGGCCTGGCCAACTCTGCAGTCTGGTTGACGGCAAAGTCCTCGACATGAAGGAAGGCCCATTTGCTTGGTTGGAATGAAGCGGATTCAACTGTTGAAATCTGAGGTGGTCTACGAGTAGTTAATCATACAGGTACCGCTGGGCACTGGGTCAATAAGCAACCAGCCATGAACAATAAAATATGGTCCGAGAGTATTCGCAGTTTTTCGCGGGACACCAGAAAAACCCACTTCCTTCTTTATTGCACATGCGCCCACTGTTAGCGGAAACAGGCTTCGTGCTCTTGATTGTGAAGACGGCGAAATGCCTGTTGTCCTAACACGTGAATATCATGGAGGAGCTGTTACTGTCTGCAATCAGCTGCAACTCTGACACGGCAGCAGCGGCACTGTGACCAGGCCATAAATGTGGGAGGTTCCGGCTTGCAGCAGCGCGAAACCATACTTCTGCTTGTGATGCAGCCCTAGATTTGGACATCAAATGTGTGAACCGCGCGTAAACGTGTTTACTTCCCTGTGGTTAACATGTCAAACCTTTGGATCTTTTAGGCCGAGCAGGCCGCGGCTTTAGCTCACACATGTTGGATACCCGCGACACACCGAAACATTTCTTGACGTTGACATCTTTAAACTAACCATTAGCTGGCCCAAAAAAGACTCGGCGAATTTGAAAGCAGCATAGGGCCTTTGACAAACACGGGTAACAAATTTAGTGTTTTCTCGAAGAATCGTAGCATTATAGAACAGAAAAACCTCCCATGAGAAGAAAAAAGGCATCTGGACTGTTAACACGAACGGTGCTGACTGCGACGCTGCTTGCCAGATTCCGTGCTCAAAACATTGCTTCTCCAATAGTCTTAAGCATAAAAGTTGCCGTAGATTTTGCCATGCGCTTTCTTTTAAAACAAACGCATGACTGTCCGGCCACTTCGTCATGTGCTACGCACAGCTTGTTTGAGAACAGACCTAAACTGTAGCTAAGCAGACGAGGAAAAGGGAATGAGGGGCTCGTTATAAATATGAGAGAAGCCAACAGCCACAGAAACCAAGGGGAACAGGGGATTTTTAATTTATTTTGTGGTGTTGATCAATTTATATTACTGAATATGTTATCGCTTAAAGCTAATTGATTAGAAAAGCAGAAGAAAAAACAACCACATGCCGCCGGTGGGATCCGAACTCACGACCTCCGAATTACGCGTCCGGTGCTCTACCGCTGAGCTATGGCGACGGCTGTCAAACCTTCTTTTGGGGGGTATTTATGTTTTACAAATAACCTAACCTTGGGAGTGTTCACCAGCGCCACCCACGTTCTTAAGCGGCGGACGTAGCACGTCCTGAGTTACCGCTGGTGTGCCGTAGAACGTAATCGAACGGCGAGGGTGGAAGCTGTGTGAGAACCCTCTTATGCTTCCTAAGGCATCAAAGCTGCCAGGCAAGCTATGAAGTAACGCTATCGTGAGGTTCTGCCTTCCTAACAAGTTAATGGCCGTGCATGTCAACTCTGAAACAGGCCCAACAGCTTAAATGCACCAACGCCAAGTTTACAAAGCAAGCTCAACCTACCCACGCTTTCCTTAGACCGAGTGGGGTAGGCACTCATCATTTCTTCCTGCTTTTGGTTGTTCTCATCTTATTTCTCGCGGCGTGGTTCTGGTTTAAAACCATCCGGTGTGAGACAGCTCTCGGGCCTTCATTTATCATAACGCAACCTAACCTAAACAAGGAAGGCGGCCTCTCATTGCAGCTATATTGCTCTCCTAGACGAAGGAAGGGGGGGGGGGGTTAGCGGAGTTTCAATACTCAGGCCTTCTTGCGCAGATCTTCACCGCTAAACTAGAACGGCGCTCTCATGCTGCTCTGAGAAGGTGCTGCAGTACCGTGAATAAAAGTGAAATGTGTGCGTGTGCGTGCGTGTGTGTGTGTGCGTGTGCGTGTGCGTGCGTGTGTGTGTGTGTGTGTGTGTGTGTGTGTGTGTGTGTGTGTGTGTGTGTGTGTGTGTGTGTGTGTGTGTGTGTGTGTGTGTGTGTGTGTGTGTGTGTGTGTGTGTGTGTGTGTGTGTTGAAGAATGCAGCCGGGAGAAAAGTCTGCGTTTCACCTTCAAGGTTCTAATAGAGACGGCACTGCCTGCAATTACGGGCCTAGTAGCTGTGCCCAGAAACCCTTCCCTTCGCTGGGCTCTTTTCTTTAGTTCTGGCTCTCTATGCCTATCTCGAAACGAGACAGCTTTACGCAACATTGACTGTAATTTCTGAAGAAAAATAATAGCGCAGCAATACACCCACGAAAAGGCTGAGAAAGAACAATAGCCATGCACCATATTGCCCCTCTACGAGTTTTGTTATTTTTTGTAACAGGAAAAATTACTATTTTGAAGTTGTAATTCACGGATCGAACCCCGCCATTCCCGCATGCGAGGCGGACCCTCAGACCACTAGGCCACCATTGTGGTGCTATTATTTGCTTTGCTTCTATCGGGATTTCTCTCTCTCGTCCAACGACGCCGACGACGACACCTCATTTTCTGTGACATGGGAGCCTTAACGTTATCGCGTTAGTATCGCGACCGGTGTGGTCATAGGTTCAGGCATGGTCGGGTAAAGAGAACCAAGTAACGGTCACATGGAGAACTTTAAGGGGATGCGGAAAGGAAATTTGGAATCTGTTCGCGGCAAGGAATACACCTTGCATACTCTCAAACATTCGCATCAGGTCTGCTATGTTCTGTGCCTTCTACGCATCCCCTCCCTCGGCGCGCTCTCCGTTTACACTTTCTGTGTTGTGTGATGTCGTTCACGGAGCTATATGCCCTACTCGATTTAATTTGTTCTTCACAAAGGCTAGAAGGTGCCTTCTGCGAGGTGGTCCTCCGTGCATGATGATCCTTTTCTTTTTCAAGCCTGTGGTTGCGAATTCCGCAGGTCTTAAGTTCCAAGTATACTTATCCTGTCTCCTCCCTTCCCCCGTCCCCGCCCTTTGTTTTCTTTCCAAAGATGTAGTTATTTAGAGGGTATGAGGCCTGTGTCCCTAAAGGTGACTTCCTGTGTGTCGTTTAGATATATGTCATCACTGCACGACACTTTCGTCCCAAGTGGCACTCGCAGCTGAGCAATTAAGTCACACCCACTTTCTCTTTTGTCTATGCCGTTGGCAGTGCTTTTTTATGGCGCTGTACACCGTCTCTCATATTAAATTTACAATAATCTAACTGCTCTGTCCTTCGTGGCGTTATTTTTAACTACAGAATATACCAATGTGCTTAGGCCTCTGCCTTGACCCCGTGTGGTCTGTGCCACATGGCATTACTCCTGCCATGTTCCGTGTATTTGCGTGTCACCTGCAGTGCTTGTACAAATATTAGCCATCTCTTATATGCTTGCACGAATTCTAGTTTTTTTTTTTTTGCTTGGGAAGAATGTCATGAGAACGAGCAATGTCCTCCTGAAGGACAAACACGTCGTTTAGAGCCCCTTAGAAAAGGATCAGTTACTTTTTATTTCAGAAAATATATCAGTTCCAGTCACTCGCACCAAGTGCTTAAACACCAAGCAAGAGAAAACAGAGCGAACAGCAGAATGCTTGCTTCTACCATCCATGAAAACAAAGCTCGACGTTAGCTCTCGTGAATGTCCGTCATCAATAAAACCATTTTCATGCCCCTTCTAAAATTTCCATCGCTAGCAGTCCAATCTTCAATCCCCCTGAAAGTAATTTCTTGCAGATATCAGAAATGCGATGTCGCATTGTTTAGTTCCATTTTGCCGTGCGTCTTCTCTAGCTATCTTCTTATGCCCTCATTGATGTATTTAAGCAAAGATGTTCGCTTAGCCTCAACATTCTTAACAAGTACAAGGTGTTCTTAACTGGCCCATTGTCGCCCGAAATATCTCTGCGAGTGGGTTTTGTTAGTGATAACATTAGAGTAGCTTTGTCATCTTCATATTCGAAACGACCGTATGACGTTGAACTCTACCTTGTTCGCTGGTAGAGCGCAGCATATAAGTAAACTTCAATTTAGCCACCTATGGTCCCGCCCACATTGTTTTCGACGGAGACAAACTTTAAACGACGCACGCCTTCTCCGCTGTTTCACAGTATCAAACTTTCCTGCAATGCCAACTTACTTCTACGCCCACTTTTCTCGTTACCTTTTAGCCACCCTAGTGCAGTAAGGAAGGCTGCTCCGTTTATCCGCGAGCACTAATGCCTCTATCGCATTTTCTGCGCCAGTTTCCCCACGGGCTGCCACCCGCTCTTTCATTTCAAACTGTCGCAACACGGACAACACGGAGCACTCGGCGTTCGTTGTGCGCCGCTCTACCGAGCCTCTAATTAGCCCCAATGGAAGGAAACGCCCAGCTTAAATTTTCTCGCCTTAAGCTGCACTTTCAAGCCTCTCACTGCCGGAGTGCTTCCTTGGTAGCGCACCCTGCGTGGGCTGATGACACCCCAATTGAGCGAAGCTTGAATGCATGTCACCAGTTTTTTTATTTCTATTTTTTTTTAGAAACTTGAACACATCCCGCCACACCGTTCCTCGTTGCGGCAAATTAACTGTGAGAGCTGCTCTTGCCATTTTTTTTTCGTTCAACTTGCGGACTACAGAACGGTGAGAGACGCATAGAAATCAATCCAGATATAAATTCCACGTAACAAGGACTTAATATTATCCTAAAATACTGGATGTCTTTAAATATTTTAGTAATGCGCGTATTGCATGTATTCCAAGACCCAGCTTTTTTACCATAGATGCGAAGACCACTGCGTCTATTTTAAAGAGAAATAACTAAATCAGAATGAGTTGGAATGACTCCAGCCTGAATCTATTTTTGCCAACAGATAAGTGGTCTCTATTTCCAATAAAATTTTATTTGAGACAGGAACTTAATAGCGCTAAAGGGAGACAAACACAAGAAAGACTGACATAGGAGATGCACTAACTTCATCTGACTATTCACTGCCAAGCCAGCAAATATAATGAAAATCTCAGGCATGCGCAAAAAGCAAGAACACAAGGCATCAAAAAAACCGTTCAAGATATGACATCTCGGTCTTGACAAGGCGGACACAAGTATCGCTCCGACAATCTAGATCGTGTGAGCGACTAGATCGTGTGAAAGATAAATTGTCGCTCACGCAATAGGTGTATTTGCTGGCTTGGCAGTGAATGAAGTAAGATGAAGTTAGCGCATATCCTGTGTCGGTCTTCCCAGTGTCTCTCTCTTAAGCGCTATTATTTTTCTTTCTCAAATAATATGCACCATCTAGCCCAAATTTACGTTATTTTATTCCAATAAAATATTTGCGATTAAGTTCCAGGCACGGTGCAGTCAATTATACTGCCACGATCTGACACTGGACTCGTTCACTAGCTTTGAAACATTACTACGTTGAGCTTTGTTGTACTTTTAGCCATACTAGGGACCGCATTGTATTTTGTTTCGCTGTTTTCCGCCCACGAGGTCCCTTTCCGCATTTCGCAAAATACTGCGCAAAGCAGAGCAGCATAACGGCGCTGTTTCCACGCCGGCTAAATTCTCGTTCAAACAAGAGCTGTTCTTTTGTCTCATTCTGTCAGAACCAATCAGCAATAAGCAAGATATGTTGCTGATCAAGTTGATTGGTAATCATTGTGAGAAAGGCAGCGCTATCCTACGACGGACAAGCGCAATAAGTTTGCGTGTGAAATTGCGTCCACTTCTTGCCGTTGTCCTTCGTCCGCCAGCGCAATCTTTCAAAGAATGACAGTAAATAGTGTGCACACCGTGTCACTGTGTCGCAAGTCCACCCTCTCCATTAATTCCATACTGAACCATACATCTCGTCATCTCCATAACTGTACACTCCTAATGCGACACCACAGTATGGCTAACCCTCAATTCCCTATGCTTCTCTAGCGGGAGGAGTCTGCACCCAAACGAGAGTTCCTCACGCCACCGTGCGGAAGCCCCAACTCACAGCGCACACACACAGTACGCTGCAATACTCTTTCCGAAGAACTCCATACAACCTCCTATTCAGGCAGCTACTAGTAGGAACAAAGCTCCACTCTACATAGTCAAAATATATTTTTATCGTTCACTCAATTATCGTATCTAGCTTCGCCTCCGAAGCGATGTTTTTTTTTCTGCCCGGTTACTTGAGCTAAGTGCGTAGAAGAAAACGAAATCTTGGTTTCACGCGAGGCTCGCGGACAGCGTAGACCACTCTTAGTACAAGTCACCATCTCTCTCGGAAGCCATGTCTGTCTTCTTCAGGAAACTGCTGCTTCCCGGCGGCGACGGCTGCTACGACTGCCTGATTCGCACCGACGACGGCGGCGAGTTCAGGGCCCACCGGTCCTTCCTGTGCACCACGAGCCCCTTCTTCCAGGCGGCGTTCTGCACCGAGTACGGTTCCCGCAGGGAGATGCTGCTCACGGGGGTCTCGGCGTCCGTGCTCGACATCCTGCTTGGCTACTACTACGCGGATGAGGCAAGCCTCGGGAAGGGGTTAACAGAGAGGAGGGTAGAGAAGCCAAGCATCGCTAGTAATGAGCCTGATGTCTCGCCAGTGGTTGCAATAGAAACCTAGAGATGGCGGGACGATAGGGTGTTAAACGAACCATTTCTGAGAAGTCGCAGTAACGGTTTTGAAGTGCTGTGTCCGCAGCATGCAGGAAACTGCTTAAAGCTGAGAGCTCTGAGCATCTCCGAGTTGCTCAGGAAGAAAGCGTCCTGGTGATAGAGAAGCAATGTTCTGCCGTGGCAATGCTAAGCGACACCACGCATTGGCATAAGCATTAGTTTGAATGAAGGACGGAAGTATACATTTTTTTTTTGGTTAATACGTACCTGAAATCAGGCTGCTTTCTTTTACATATTGTGCCGAAACGCGCGGCAGAATGTGTAGAAGAAAAGCAGGATAAGTCTTCCTTTTCAAGAGTGCTCCTGATTATGATACAAATGTGTTTGTGACCATCACTGCAGTTGCACATCAACAACGGCAACGTGGCCGAGGTGCTGGCGGCTGCCGACATGCTGTTGATGGAGGAGGCCCGTGACCTGTGCCTGGACCACCTGCTGCACAACATGGACGTCGACAACTGTCTCGGCCTGGCCGCACTGGCGCTGTGGCACCACTGGCCGAGGTTCCGAGACACCGTGTTCTCTTTCGCACGCGAACACTTCGGCGCGGTGAGCAAGGGCTTCTTTATTTTCGATGGAAGATTTACCCCCTTGGCCAAAAGTAACCGAGCAACAGGTTCCTGCTTCTCAACCTTAAAGCGGAGCCCTTTCGGCGCCCCTAAAGACCGAAAGGGGTCAAAACGTGAGGACAAAGGTTCACCTTTACACGTAATCAGAGTTCAAGGGCTGCCATAAGGGGTTCGCCACGCGGCTAGGAAAGAAACCACCGCTGCCCGGTTACTTTTGGCAAAGGCGGTACGTGGGTGAATAGTGATTCGTAATGAAGGCACTACGAGCATCAGTGTCAATTGCTCCACTATCCGACGTGTGAGCGTATTATATAACAGTGCGACAGATTTTTAACCAGGATATTCGGCTAGGGAGTCGTATTGGGTCGTAGTGTGGTGCTTATAATAGGAAAGTTACAAGCGGAAATGCTCGTTGTTTGTCTTACACCTCCGTCTTGGAGCGGAAATTCCAACCACCGATATCAGTGTGGCAAGGGTTGTGTGAGAATGGTTCGGGGTTGACATCAATTTAGACCTCATGCTGCAGGTCCATCGATTCTATTTGGGCCCAGTTGGCTGCCTAGATGGCACTGCGACTGTTTGCCTTCGCCTCATGAATTTTCTAGCTGCCTCTTCCTAACTGGCTGGGCCACACGGGATGCATTCTTGCTTCCTATCCTTTAGCATATGTGCCACGTGATATCGCCCGCGCGTACGTGCCTCAGGAAGACTAAAAGCCACGTGGTTCGAAAGTCTCTTCCGGCCCGGTAACTACAGGCAACTTAGGCATATCGCAAACCCTCGTTTTTCGATGGCGCAAGAAACGTGTGCGATGACACTGGAAGCATTGCGAGGCGTGAATTCATTTAATTTACATCAGTGTATGTACCACACTGGTGATCTAAGCAGGAAGTTTAGTTGCGAAAAGGAAAGCTTATATTTAAAGGTTTGCGTCTCTAAATTACTTGTTTCGCCTGCTTGTCGCAAATATATTGCCACAGAAACCTTCTGTTCCATGTTACGTATACGCAAGTTAATAATTTCACGGGACTGGAAAATTAAACATTCATGAAGAGATGGCACAAAAGGGTAGCTTCAAATGACGCAAAGTATTGCATGACAGAGTTCTTTAGACATTATGCGTTTTCTGTACTAGGAAATATTAGAGGCTGTTGATTTTTTCGAACATGTTTTTAATCTATCCTGCCTGTTCAGCGCGGTTGTCACTGACGTAACCAACTGCTTGGGCGCTGCCATCTACGCCAACACTGCATATTAATAGCTGGCGGTATCTTTGCGCATGACACTTCTTGGTTTGGTTTAATAGGGTTTAACGTCCCAAAGCGACTCAGGCTATGAGGGACACCATAGTGAAGGGCTCCGGAAATTGCGACCACCTGGGGTTCTTTAACGTGCACACACATCGCACTGTGCACGGGCCTCTAGGATTACGCCTCCATCGAAATTCAGCCGCCGCTGTCGGGATCGAACCCGCGTCTTTCGGGCCAGCAGCCGAACGCCATAACCACTGAGCCACCGCGGCGGGGCATGAGACTTCTGTTAACGCTTTTGCGCTCATGGTTAAGACATCGTTTCTAACGTAGGAAGCGTACCATTAGTGTAAGTTCGTCGCATCATTGTGCTGATAAATGTCACGTTTGCTTTCTGGGGCTCATTGTGTGCAGGTATGGCGAAGCAGTAGCGAGTTTTCGAGGGCTTCAACAGGGCTGCTCGTCGAGCTGCTTTCCTCGAGCGAGCTCAACGTGCGAGACGAGGTGGACGTGCTGCATGCCGTCCGTCGCTGGCACACGCAAGGCCGTACGGGCACAAAGGAACCGAATGCCGGCCTGTTCTTGCTGCTACAGTGCGCGCGCATCGGCCTGTGCAGAGAATCGTGAGTGGGGCACTCTGTACCCAAGGGCTACCTAACGCAAGCTGTACTTGTTTTCGAGAGTGCACGCGGCTACACTGTTAATTTCCGCTTACCACTGTATAGACAACACTCCTCCTATCAAAGCTTGCGTGGCAGCACTGAAGCAAAGCTCATGGAAACGAATTCGCAAAACTGCACTTCCGCGTCTCTCAGATTATTACAGCAGGTAGGTTTGGTTTAGTACGCGAGGAAAATGGTAACTAAATTGAAATTATTCCCAAAGCCTACGCAACTAACGATAGCTTGGAAGCGGGGTGGAAGTCTCCAGCTTACCGTGACCTCTTCAACGGGCCAGACAGCGAAGGTTGAATGCTTTTGTTTCAAGGGACATGTAATCATCATTCAATGAGTATTCTTTTCCGGCAGACCAATTTGGTAGAATTAATAAGCCAGTATATTCTCTCTCTCTCTCTCTCTCTCTCTCTCTATTAGCCAATGGTCTGTTGCAGTACATTGGCCTTCTGACATTGGATCTTGGTGCCTTTATCGAGACTGCCATCACAGCCGCCATTAGTTTCATGCGCACTAAAGTGCGCACTCATACTGCTCTTCCAGGAATCTCGGTTCGTGATCGGCCCAAGCTAATGGCGCTAGTCAAAGAAACAAAAGCCGAGGTACCGACGAGCTCGCAACCGGTCGCAACGTTTCCAAGCTCGTCACCGTAACAAATCTCTCAGCCACTAGTACCAAACACCCTTTGACTCAAAGGAGATTTTATTGCAGGCGTAGATATTGTGATCCAAGCCACAAAATAAAGTCTAAGAAAACTATGGTTTTGACACGCTCGTGTGGCGCAGGACGCTCATCGAGTTCCGGCAGGTGAACCCGACATTTGCCAATAGCAAATCATACCACATGGCAGTGTGCGAGGCCCTGCAGACGGGGCCCTGCATGTGCTCACCCAGCCCACTGCTGCTGCTGCACTTGGAAGGTTTCGGGCTGGAGGCATGCAAAGCGCTTGCCGCCGCGAACCCCCGACACGGCGACGTGGGGTCGAGCGGAAGCGTTGCATCCAATGCGCCCAAGGGTGGTGAGTTGGCATCCGCAGTGACTGCCTCTCAGTAGCTGAATTCGGAAAGCAGCGTTTACCGAAAAAATGCTGCTTCTGGTTATTATACGTGCCATTTACGGTCAGTTTTGATCTGCTGCCGGTTTTGGAAGCTCCAGTCGCTGAACTCTTTCTAGCTTCACCAAATCACGTGACCACTTTCTTGGATGATCTTGTTACTTAGTGATTGGTCCTCTCTTCGGGTACCTGATATACAGTGACTTCAATACAACCCGGTCACGGTGGGAGTATACGCGTCTGGTCATCTGCACTGCAACTCGTACTTTTCGCTCGCTTTACGCTGGCTGCCTCATTGAAAGCATCAAGAGAGCAAGATCTGTTACGACCATCTTAAAGCCGTTTGGAAGAACTAGATAAAAAAAAATTCGTTAAGGAAGCGCCAAAAAAAAGAAACAAGAAAATAGTTGTTTCGTGTAGAGATATATGCACGTACCTGACCACTCGACTGACATCGGTTGAAAATTGGCCCTTGTGTACGTTACCTCTGTTTTGTCCGTCTGCGTTTGCGCAATGCTATGGCCTCAAGTTGTTTAGGTCACCACGAATAACTACTCACTTCACTTGCGACCATGCCGAACAAAAGTAGCCTCTGGTGCACATGGGGTACAAATTGAACGTCAGGTGTGGAGTCAATAGTATAAGTGTTTTCTAGACCAGCAGCCATAGATGTGTGTCTCAAAGAGGTCAACTTTAATCAAAGCGTGCAAAATGAGCGGATCCATGCGTTAATATTGTTACGTGCCGCCATGCGTGCTCTATTACCCCCAGCACTGGCTCAATGCTTGGTTGCCAGACACCTCCGGCAAAACTTGCGCTGCAGCAAGCCGGAAAACCCAACGTGACCGAATGTGAACCAAGGATTTGATATCTGGCGGAGATAACGCGAGCACTCAGCTGCGCGCTCCTGCCAGCGTCATCATTTTCTATCAAAATATAATGAGCTCCTACGTTTTCATTTCATTCGTAACATCTACAGCATTAAAAGCTCGCAATAAAGTCCAACATGATTTGAGTGATCTCATTATTGTCGATAAGCTCTCCGTTTCCACTTGTCACTACGACAGTGAAACTTTCATTGTTACCCCTCGGAAAAGCGAAAGCCCTGTGGGTACAGTAAATGAAATGAAATAAAATTCGCGCATATGCAGAGAGGTTGTCGTAAACGGCCGCAGTACCCTCTGCCACAGAACGCCCACAGCTACTGCACTTGTGACAATCTCTTACCATCCTGAGGTTAGAGCCCTTGAGCAGTCATATTTCATGAGAAATCGAAAGCCGGCATGCATTCTTCAGCTAGTACTGTTCAGTCATGTACGTCTTCTTTCGCGCGAACTTTTGTCTACTAGACATTGAAAAATGACAAAATTGCAAAGAAGAAGAGCTTGTCCCACGTTTGTGATTTCGCTTCTTTCGCTATCATTCATTTCTGTGCCCCTACATTTTGTCCAAGTTATGTGCCCAACAGCATAAGTACACCAGGTCCTTTTTCACGTAATTTATTTGCTTACATTAGGGACGACTGTCTGACTCGCTTTATCTGTTTGTAATAATTTTAATGCGAAAGCATTATATGGCTATGTCGAGTCAGGAGAAAGTGTCCGTAAAACGTGTCCGCAAATTTTGTCCAGATGATTACGTCGTTCTCTGATGATAAGTGTGTGAAAGTGTGATTGCGATAGATAGTGTGTGATGTAATGTTGCCGTGGGAAAAATTTGGTTGATGAGGTGTAATTAGTTAATTAAACACAAAAAACGCGAAAAATACACTTAGACGTCAAAATCCATGGACGTCGATATAGTACATGGGCGTCAGAACAGTCACGGATGTCGATATAGTATGGGGGCTTTTTGCTTTTGCATTGCTCCAACGCGGGGGGCCGCAGAGATTTCAAAGTTTTTTTGCCACTAATATGGCTATAGAGTCTCTGATACCACGATCATGCTTTGAAGAAAGCTTCATAGCTTCCCTTCGTAGCCGCATGGTGTACTCATGTTGATATGATTTCGATAATCCCTACCTTCAATCTCTCTGCGCCGCAGGTCATTACACTTAAATACGCTGGGTAAAACAGCCCATTGTTACCGACACATCAGAGGAAATTACCCCATTCTCACGATCTGTCCGCAGCCATCGCAGCCCTGTTTCGGTTCCCCTGCGAGCGCTGCGCCGGCGCGAATCCCGAGCGCTGGGCTCCGCGCGTGCCGCACGAGGTGTTGTTCACGGTGGGCGGCTGGAGCTCTGGAGAGGAACGGGACGCCGTCGAGGTGTAGGACACCCGGGCCTACCGCTGGCTCATGCACACCATGCGGGGCACGTCACCCAGGCAAGATGCACGATCCACATTGAAGGGTTCTTTCATGTACCACGAGCGAGGCGAGGTTGAAGCATACGCCCTCTCAATTTTTGAAATAGAACTAAAATAGACATTTCCTTCACCCTTTATGTGCCATCGTTGCTTCCCTCTGTCGTGACAGCGTTGAGAGGTCCCTACGCATTGTTTCCGTGTATCAAGTGGCCTCAGCTTACGCAGGACCGCATTGACTGGAGATATATAGGAGAGCCATTTGTCATGCAGTGTGCGTAATCAGGCTGATGATGATGATGATCACGATACCAGTCGTACCGTCCGCTGCAAATGATATTTCAACAAGTCAACTGAACCGCGAACACACTAAACACAACATTAGGTGCTAGAGATAGCAAGCAGTAGACCTCCATTAGCTCCTCCGACAACCGGGCTTACGCGCCTTTGAAATGAAGACCACCTGCTTTAGTAACTAATCTCCCCCAACTGAAATATTGTCTTACAGGACACATTTGGATAGTTCTGTCCACGTTGCATTTGTCGCCTATAGCAAAATGGGCCCAAGCAATGG
Organism: Amblyomma mixtum; assembly: GCF_055824585.1. Classification (NCBI taxonomy): domain Eukaryota; kingdom Metazoa; phylum Arthropoda; class Arachnida; order Ixodida; family Ixodidae; genus Amblyomma; species Amblyomma mixtum. Next base: position 300,958,472 of record NC_143013.1, read on the forward strand.
CTGCAAGGCAGGGTGTTCAAGGTGAGAGCGGTAAACTCCTGATCATTTCCAGGGCGTACCACGGCGCAGCGATGGTGGGCAAATTTCTCTACGTGGTGGGCGGAATGCGCGGAAGCTCGTACCTGCGCTCCTGCGAACGCTTCGACACCGAGCTGTGTGTCTGGGATCCCTGCTCGGCCATGCACACGGCTCGTGGCTACGTGGCCGTCGCGTCCCTGGACAACTACGTCTATGCCATCGGGGGACGCGATGGTATGCGCTCACGCTGTCGAACGTTTTTGCGTGAACTCTAATTGGATAGGCTAGCGAGGAACCGGTAGTGCATTTCATTCGTGCGTGCACTAAGAACATGGTCGTGGGGAACAGTCTTGCCGTACACGGGAGCATTCGTGATTCCTGAAGTCGATAAAGCCCTCTTAATTCTGGTATTGCGCCAGTAGACTTGACTATAGGAATTGCATTTTTAATGCAGTGTTTGTTCATTGTTTACATCGTAGTAAAATGACGTTTGCATTTGGTGCTCCATGATGCAGACACCGGTCGCACTGCCAGTGTGGAGCGGTACAACCCCGTCTCCAACCAGTGGACTACGGTGTGCTCGATGAGCAGGGCGCGCAGCGACGGTGCAGCCTGCGCATTTAGAGGTAGGTGAGAAGGATAGACTCCGCTCGCACCTATTTACCTCGCGCGTACCTTAAAGAGCCTAGCCTGGAAGTAGCACCACGCTGAAGTGATATATGGTCCATCCCGGCGTTTCCGCTCTTTTGCGTCCTATGTGAAGGTGTGGCTGTAATTAAGTTGTGGAAGTTATTGCTTGCCACGCACGGCTCTTGCTATCGAAGCTATGTGCACGGTACTGAGGATTAGCATTATTCCAGAGCATTTGTCAAAGTAAAGCTAAGAGTTTGCCGCACCCTGCGTAACATGACACAAAAACCAAGGCCAACGACTTGCGCTACCTTTCGCTACGGTCGCAGCGGCTCTGATAAATCTACATCCATCTTCCACAGCTAGTTGCAACTAAAATTCGTCGTGCGATATTGCTACCAGTCGCCTTGACATTGTTGGCTAGCATCTGCTACAAACTGTGGGCGTGTAATTGCTTGCCCACAGCTACATCTTGTTTCTGTCGACCACCACCGCATCCATTCTCTAACGCAATGAAAGCTCCACAAGCCGCGAGGTTCATCTACTGCCGTATTCCTCTGGCCTCGCGCGCCTTTCCCACTCCATCGATTAGAATGATGTTATCGCTGTAAAGAAAAAAAAAGATTTCTGAAGAAGGGAAATGGCGCAGTAACTGTCTCGCTGTTCTGTGGAGACCTCAACCACGTTGTAAAGAAAGAGAGGAAGGTGAGAGTGAAAGAAGAGAAAAATGGGCGCCGTAGGGGAGGGCTCCGCAATAGTTCACAACCTGGGCACCTTTAACGTACGCTCACATTGAACGGCACACGGGCGCCTTTTGCGTTTCGCCTCCATCGAAACGCGGCCGCCGCGGTCGGGTTCGAACCCTGGCTACTCCGGGATCACTGTAAACCCCAGCTTCCACTGAGGCAAATGTCTTCAAAGCATGCACATGTCTAAATCATTGCAAGCGCAAGTCTGAAGCGAAGCATTTCCTCACGCCCTCATTGCGTCGTTGCCCGTTCGACGCAGGGAAGCTGTACGCGAGCGGCGGCTTCGACGGCCGCCTGATTTTAAGCAGCGTGGAGGTGTACACGCCTTCGTCCAACTCGTGGTGCCTGGTGCAGCAGATGCCGGGACCCCGCTGCAGCCACCAGATGGTGGCGATGGCGGGGCGCATCTACGTCGTCGGCGGATACAACGGCCGCTGCCGCCTCAGCACCAGTGAGGATAGAGAGGGAGCGCACGGGCGTGGTCTTCCCTCTTGGGGAAACCACGAACGCTCTGCAAGTGCCCAAAAACAGTCATCCTTTATTGTCCGCCCATTCATATTGAGGTCGTGTTGCTGCCATCGGTCTATATCGGGGATTCTGACGTCTTTTTGATCGGTATGCTAGCGGATGTTCTTACAACGACCATGTTTGATGCGTAATTCTCTGTAATCCGTAACATCTAAATTCTCTGAAAAACAGCCTAGACTAGTTGGCTAGTTTATAACACTCGCCTTTATGCCCGAAAAAAGCGTTTGTTACGCGTTATCTTCCCTTTTTAATGCCTAAGAAACGAAGAACTTCAATTTATTTATCTGCACCTTTATTTCTCATCATACGCACAACCTCGCTTTGAATGCTCCCTATATTCGCAAGATTTCATGTTACTGTCTAACTTCTTTTGTCATTGTATTTTGTTTACGTTAAGACATTATTGATACCCCTTGTATATTAAAGTTTGACGAATTCTGTATCGCTTTCCGTGAATGTCTTTTATGTACCGCTGGGTTCTTCCTACCAAAATAAACCCGCCAGGGACTGCTGGCTGGGAAAGTTGTCTGGGAGAGGCTTGTTTCCCGTCACTCTCCCATCTCTAACCGTATGATCTCTATCTCTATTGGTGAGATGTCAAACTTGATAATTATACGAGCGCCTTAATTCCAGCATGAAGGCCCTTAACACTTCATACCCTCTGTATGCCCTTGGAAGGAATGGTCAGCATAAGTGCTTGTCGTTGGAAGGGTGCTAATGGTTTGCGAAGCAACACAGCTTTGCCAAATAAAAAGCAAAGGCGTTCTGGGCAACGGGAACTTTGGAGTACCAAGGACCGATATTACTTTGCAGAGCTATGCAGACAGAAAAAAATCTACTCAACGGCCTCAAAACTCAGTGAGCGTCATGAATAGATCCGTGTATTGTATGCGTCTCTGGTTCCTCAACCTGCGAATTCTGTTTACCGGTAGTTTGATGGTCTGTCTTGGAGAAACTGTCGCTCTTGAGAAGTTACAGAAGCGGGAGATACTCTGCTCAGCAACGCCCGCAGGAAGCTGGAAATTTTTAGTTTGTCCCGCAAAAATAGATGCCCGGACATTTAATTCAAGTATAATGAAAAAGAAACACCGTGTCCTTTAGCTCAGCACCACTCACACTGCATATGAGTCTCAGGCCAGCGGAAGAGTGCTGAATAGACTCCAATATATACCAGGTGTCCCAGCTAAATGTAACCAAGCTTTTAAAAAACACGGCGTGTCCTAGCCGTCTGAAACCAAATCAGGGTTGTTTAGAGTCGCGTGGCCTAGTCTGCAGTATTTTTTCGTTCTTCAAGGTTTACTAATTAGTTGAGCTTAATTAACTAACTTTTTAATTATTGACTTGAGGAACAAAGTGTCAATGGAAAAGTTGTAGATCGCTTTGAGAAACAGCTTACTGAGACATTTGGAGCAAAGTAATATTTACGTAAAGTAGTTTTTTTACCGGCCTTTAGCCATAACCCGCACAATAAAAAAAATTGCTGAGGCTCAGCTTGGCTAAGCCTGGGGAATGCGAAGCATATTAGTGGCTAGGCTTGGTATAATACATGGCTTTCCTTGGTTGAATACTTGGTCATTTTAATACAACCACTAGAAGCCTTCGTCGTGGGGGAAGACAACGGCATGGCTACAGCGGAACGCCGACTAACCCCGAGACGCGCTTTGGGTGAGCGCCTGGATTGCCACGGGAGCCGCGTCTGCCTGCCCGGTGGAGCGAGCGTTTCACCTACACCGAGTGTGAACGCGCGTTCGAAATGCGCGGGAATGCGCGGGTGTGACGGCTAGGGGTCCCACGGCGACGGCGCGAGGTGGAGGCCGGCTCTCTCATCCGATGTCACGTGGTGTGACGTCACGGTGTCACGTGGCGTGACGGCTAGGGTTCCCACGTCGACGGCGCGAGGTGGAGGCCGGCTCTGTCATCCGAAGTCACGTGGTGTGACGTCACGGTGCCACGTGGTGTGACGTCACGGTGTCACGTGGGGGTCCCACGGCGACGGCGTGAGTGGTAGCTCTAGCAATATGCTTCGCATAAAAAGCTTCCACATGACAACTGTGCCACTTCAACGTCCCAAGACGCGCCTTAAAGAATAAAATCTATTTTTATGCGAAGCATACTACTTTAGCTACCACTTCAGCCCATCACCGTGGTTATGCGCCTCCAAATCACGTGATACATGACGTCACACCACGTGACACGATGACGTCACGACAGTAGAGAAACTGGGGCCCACCTCGCGCCGTCGCTGTGGTTTTGCGCCTCCAAATCACGTGACACGATGATGCCACACCACGTGACACGCTGACGTCACGGCAGTAGAGAAACGGGGGCGCACCTCGCGCCGTCGCTGTGGTTGTGCGCCTCCAAATCACGTGACACATGACGTCACACCACGTGACATGATGACGTCACGACAGTGAAGAAACGGGGGCCCACCTCGCGCCGTCGCTGTGGTTGTGCGCCTCCAAATCACGTGATACATGACGTCACACCACGTGACTTGATGACGTCACAACAGTGGAGAAACGGGGGCCCACCTCGCGCCGTCGCTGTGGTTGTGCGCCTCCAAATTACGCGACACGATGATGCTTCGCATTCTCCAGGCTTAACCAAGTTAAGCCTCAGCCATTTTTTCTGAAGTCCTCTCCTCGATGAGACTTTGGGAGCACATTGCGGCAGAGAAGCGAGCGAGCAGCTGGTCACGTGACAACTTTCTTTTAAGGCCAATAAATGAAGCTACATAAATCGTAACTTGACGGAAACAGCACTACTAGCGGTTTTTCGAGATGATCTAAAACTTCTGCGTTGACACTTTCTTCCTTAAGTTAATAATTAAAAAGTTAGATAATTAAACCTAATTAATTAGCTTTGAAGAGCGAAAAAAATACTCAAGACTAGGCCACGCGACTATGAACAACCCTGAGTTGGTTTCACTGGACTAGGACACTTCGCCTTTTTCAAAAGTTTGGTTACATTTAGCTGGGACACCCGGTAAATAGCTCATGAAACAAATTACAAGTGAATGCCGAATTTCGTTTAACTGAAATTCTGGAACACAGCAGTAACGTTCTTTTTATACGTCCGGATATTGCTGGCGATGAAAATGTAAACGCAACACACTAATGCGAATATGTTACGTTTAATGTTCGGCGTCGTGCTAGGAACCAATCCGAGAAAATTGGAGAGGAGGGCTGAAATGGCCGTAGTTCTGCGCTTATAGCGTGCTCAGAGCGTACCACTATAAGGTTTCGTAACTTCGTTGAGAGTGCAGGAGCTCTCTTAGATTGCATTAACGCCTGTTACATAGGGCCAGTACATGGTTGCATCTCCCTTAAGCCACAGTTAATTTTTTTCAACTACGCATCAAAAGTCGAAGTATTGGATGCCTATCCGTTGGTGAGTTTTCTTGTCAATTTGAGGTCTCTCCAATTGACGCAAGTCTCAAAGGGAGGAGAATTGTTTTGCACATATTGCGTGCGCCAGCCAGGAAAGAAATTTATTTTCTTTCTTCGTCGCATATGGGCTGTCGGTAGGCACGAGGCAATAGCAATGTGTTCCTCCCCGTAGCCTAAACTTGTCGGCCGACTTGCACGCCCTGCGCAGTGATCGCCAGCGAGAAGGACAGAGCCCCGTCCTCCTGGAAGACCATGGCGCCCCTGTGCGTGGGCCGCAGCACTTTCGCCGTGGCACAGCTGTACGGCGACCTTTACGTCATCGGCGGATTCAATGGTGCACACCTCTCTCTCTCTCTCTCTCTCCGCGTCTCCTCAGCTTCTTTTTACGAGCAGAGGAACAGCTTGAATCGACGATTGACCATTCGCGATACTGCGCTGTCCAGTTCCGTTTGCTTGGCAAATGTGGTTTCTGCAGAGGGATACAACCCAGAGTGGAGGAATCCAATCTTTTCACGAAATAAAAGGTTTTGTTTTTTAACCGATCAGTCATCAGTCAATCAACCAATCACTCAGTCAGTCAATGAACTAATTGGCCACAGAGTAAATCGGCAGTTAATAACGACGCTTTGCTGCTGGACTCTTTAGATAGCAGGTGTAATGTATAGGCGCAGGGCTGCCTTCGTTTTTAAGAAACCCAAGGAGTGCTTAACACACATTTCGACGCCATGTGGCTGCTATTAGAGCCCTCCCGCGTTTATTTTTCTGAGGTCAGAATCGTCAGTAAGAATAAATATTGGCGAATAAAGAGGATGAGAGTAACGAAAAGAACTAAATCAACAAATAGTAGCCATAAACTTGATTTCAGAGGCACTAAATGCACGAAAAAATGCAGCTGGGAAAGTTTGCTTAGTGGAAAGACTACAGAAGCAGGCACTAAGCGCAACGTCGAAAGATCACTTTTGTGTCTTTTGCGGCGGGAATCTATTATTCCAGAAGTCTTGCTATGCAGTGCGAAAAGCTTTCTTTATATATCTTTTACTACTACATATATTTTCCGCTCTCAGGTTACTAAAGTTTGGCTGTTTAAGTTTTAATAAATAAAACAGCAGATTAAACTGTCTGCCTAAATAAACGGCTATGGAGCCGTAGTTATTGACCTATTCAGCTGGCAAGAGAAACATGACTGCCAAGAAAACGTGACTCCTTTAAAAAACAGAGCTGAACACTGTCAGTACTCAGCCTCAATACTGCCTTCTATTACTGTCCTACTTCACGCACATAAAAAAAAAAAATCAAGTGACGCACTGACTTGTATAACTTTCTGCAGTGAAAGACTCTATAGAATGCGTTTTGATCACCACTTTTTACTCAACGCAGGAAGAACAACGACAGCCAAAGTTGAACGTTACTCACCCACGACAAATACCTGGCGGTCCGCCGTTCCACTGAACGAGCCGGTCAGCGCCATGGCCGCCTGTTACGTGAAGGGCATCGCACCCGCCAGGCAACTGGCCACTCGTGGTGAGTGTTGTTTTGTAGGCAAAAGTACAGGGCTTCGTCACATAAATTAATGATTAGAGAGTCAAAGTTCAGCTCAGCTTGCGCGAGGGACGCTTAAATTTGAGGGTAAGATCAGTTACAACTTGCAAGCTTGCATAACTTGCCTTGCCCTGGTTAATAGCTTTCTAGTTTAATGGAAAACATCTCTGCTGCTCAGCAAGTTCGATGCATTTGGATGAAACTAGCTAGTGTGACCTAAAAGGGGATATTTCACGTGCACGTGCGCGTTCAGAAAAAAATTTTGGCGTTACTCCCTAATTGTTTCTTTATTTTGTTTGCAGGAGCGCTCGGGCTCTCTGCGTGAAGTATGAGGGATTGGCGGGTACATTTCAGCGCACATCGTCATAAAACTGGCCAGCCCAGAGAGCTCGGGAATTTATTGCCACCAGATCAAAATGCCACCACCCGTTCAACAGCCAGGAGGCATACCGACAAAATTTAAGACACTTCAGTCGTGCTCCAGGCTAACCGCAAAATATCGGATCGCTCAGCACGTCCTGTGCGAATAAATGAAGCACTCCTACCGAGGAAGAGATCAGCATGTGTCTGCATCTGCAGTGGTGGCATTCGGCGAGAGTTGATTGCGGTGGTGCTCGACCGTAACATGCGCGCATCGTCATCGCAAGGCCTGGCCAACTGTGCAGTCTGGTTGTCGGAAAAGTCTCCGACCTGAAGGAAGGCCCATTTGCTTGGCTGGAATGAAGCGGATTCAACTGTTGCAATGTGAGGTGGTCTACGAGTAGTTAATCACACAGGTACTGCTAGGCACTGGGTCAATAGGCAACCAGCCATGAACTACAAAATATGGTCCTAGAGTATTCGCAGTTTTTCTCGGAACACCAGAAAAACCTACTTCCCTCGTTACTGCACGTGCGCCCACTGTTAGCGGAAACAGGCTTCGTGCTCTTGATTGTGAAGACGTCGAAATGCCTGTTGTCCTAACACGTGAATATCATGGAGTAGCTATTACTATCAGCAATCAGCTGCAACTCTGACACGGCAGCAGCGGCACTGTGACCAGGCCATAAATGTGGGAGGTTCCGGCTTGCAGCAACGCGAAACCATACTTCTGCTTTTGATGCAGCCCTAGATTTGGACAGCAAAGGTGTGAACCGCGTATAAACGTGTTTATTTCCCTGTGGTGAGGATATCAAACCATTGGATCTTTTAGGCCCAGCAGACCGCCGCTTTAGCTCACACATGTTAGATACCCGCGACACACCGAAACATTTCTTGACGTTGACATCTTTAAACTAACCATTAGCTGGCCCAAAAACGACTCAGCGAATTTGAAAGCAGCATACGGCCTTTGACAAACACGGGTAACAAATTTAGTGTTTTCTCGAAGAATCGTAGCATTATAGAACAGAAAAACCTCCCATGAGAAAAAAAAAGGCATCTGGACTGTTAACACGAACGGTGCTGACTGCGACGGTGCTTGCCAGTTTCCGTGCTCAAAACATTGCTTCTCCAATAGTCTTAAGCATAAAAGTTGCCGTAGATTCTGCCATGCGCTTTCTTTTAAAACAAACGCATGACTGTCCGGCCACTTCGTCATGTGCTACGCACAGCTTGTTTGAGAACAGACCTAAACTGTAGCTAAGCAGACGAGGAAAAGGGAATGAGGGGCTCGTTATAAATATGAGAGAAGCCAACAGCCACAGAAACCAAGGGGCACAGGGGATTTTTAATTTATTTTGTGGTGTTGATCAATTTATATTACTGAATATGTTATCGCTTAAAGCTAATTGATTAGAAAAGCAGAAGAAAAAACAACCACATGCCGCCGGTGGGATCCGAACTCACGACCTCCGAATTACGCGTCCGGTGCTCTACCGGTGAGCTACGGCGACGGCTGTCAAACGTTCTGCTTTCGGGGGTATTTATGTTTTACAAATAACCTAACCTTGGGAGTGTTCACCAGCGCCACCCACGTTCTTAAGCGGCGGACGTAGCACGTTCTGAGTTACCGCTGATGTGACGTAGAACGTTATCGAATGGCGAGGGTGGAAGCTGTGTGAGAACCCTCTTAGGCTTCCTAAGGCATCAAGGCTGCCAGAACCGAGACCCTCGTTAAGCAATTAAGCAGACGAGGAAAGGGGAATGAGGGGCTCATTATAAATATGAGAGAAGCCAACAGCCACAGAAACCAAGGGGAACAGGGGATTTTTAATTTATTTTGTGGTGTTGATCAATTTATATTACTGAATATGTTATCGCTTAAAGCTAATTGATTAGAAAAGCAGAAGAAAAAACAACCACATGCCGCCGGTGGGATCCGAACTCACGACCTCCGAATTACGCGTCCGGTGCTCTACCGCTGAGCTATGGCGACGGCTGTCAAACCTTCTTTTGGGGGGTATTTATGTTTTACAAATAACCTAACCTTGGGAGTGTTCACCAGCGCCACCCACGTTCTTAAGCGGCGGACGTAGCACGTCCTGAGTTACCGCTGATGTGACGTAGAACGTAATCGAACGGCGAGGGTGGAAGCTGTGTGAGAACCCTCTTATGCTTCCTAAGGCATCAAGGCTGCCAGGCAAGCTATGAAGTAACGCTATCGTGAGGTTCTGCCTTCCTAACAAGTTAACGGCCGTGCATGTCAACTCTGAATCAGGCCCAACAGCTTAAATGCACCAACTCCAAGTTTACAAAGCAAGCTCAACCTACCCACGCTTTCCTTAGACCGAGTGGGGTAGGCACTCATCATTTCTTCCTGCTTTTGGTTGTTCTCATCTTATTTCTCGCGGCGTGGTTCTGGTTTAAAACCATCCGCTGTGAGACAGCTCTCGGGCCTTCATTTATCATAACGCAACCTAACCTAAACAAGGAAGGCGGCCTCTCATTGCAGTTATATTGCTCTCCTAGACGAAGGAAGGGGGGGGGGGGGGTTAGCGGAGTTTCAATACTCAGGCCTTCTTGCGCAGATCTTCACCGCTAAACTAGAACGGCGCTCTTATGCTGCTCTGAGAAGGTGCTGCAGTACCGTGAATAAAAGTGAAATGTGTGTGCGTGCGTGCGCGCGCGTGTGTGTGTGTGTGCGTGTGTGTGTGCGTGCGTGCGTGCGTGCGTGTGTGTGTGTGTGCGTGTGCGTGTGCGCGTGCGTGTGCGTGTGCGTGTGTGTGTGTGTGTGTGTGTGTGTGTGTGTGTGTGTGTGTGTGTTGAAGAATGCAGCCGGGAGAAAAGTCTGCGTTTCACCTTCAAGGTTCTAATAGAGACCGCACTGCCTGCAATAGCGGGCCTAGTAGCTGTGCCCAGAAACCCTTCCCTTCGCTGGGCTCTTTTCTTTAGTTCTGGCTCTCTATGCCTATCTCGAAACGAGACAGCTTTACGCAACATTGACTTTAATTTCTGAAGAAAAATAATAGCGCAGCAATACACCCACGAAAAGGCTGAGAAAGAACAATAGCCATGCACCATCTTGCCCCTCTACGAGTTTTGTTATTTTTTATAACAGGAAAAATTACTATTTTGAAGTTGTAATTCACGGATCGAACCCCGCAACTCCCGCATGCGAGGCGGACCCTCAGACCACTAGGCCACCATTGTGGTGCTATTAATTATTTGCTTTGCTTCTGTCGGGATTTCTCTCTCTCGTCCAACGACGCCGACGACGACACCGCATTTTCTGTGACATGGGAGCCTTAACGTTATCGCTTTAGTATCGCGACCGGTGTGGTCATAGGCTCAGGCATGGTCGGGTAAAGAGAACCAAGTAACGGTCACATGGAGAACTTTAAGGGGATGCGGAAAGGAAATTTGGAATCTGTTCGCGGCAAGGAATACACCTTGCATACTCTCAAACATTCGCATCAGGTCTGCTATGTTCTGTGCCTTCTACGCATCCCCTCCCTCGGCGCGCTCTCCGTTTACACTTTCTGTGTTGTGTGATGTCGTTCACGGATCTATATGCCCTACTCGATTTAATTTGTTCTTCACAAAGGCCAGAAGGTGCCTTCTGCGAGGTGGTCCTCCGTGCATGATGATCCTTTTCTTTTTCAAGCCTGTGGTTGCGAATTCCGCAGGTCTTAAGTTCCAAGTATACTTACCCTCTCTCCTCCCTTCCCCCGTCCCCGCCCTTTGTTTTCTTTCCAAAGATGTAGTTATTTAGAGGGTATGAGGCCTTTGTCCCTAAAGGTGACTTCCTGTGTGTCGTTTAGATATATGTCATCACTGGTCGACACTTTCGTCCCAAGTGGCACTCGCAGCTGAGCAATTAAGTCACACCCACTTTCTCTTTTGTCTATGCCGTTGGCAGTGCTTTTTTATGGCGCTGTACTCCATCTCTCATATTAAATTTACAATAATCTAACTGCTCTGTCCTTCGTGGCGTTATTTTTAACTACAGAATATACCAATGTGCTTAGGCCTCTGCCTTGACCCCGTGTGGTCTGTGCCACATGTCATTACTCCTGCCATGTTCCGTGTATTTGCGTGTCACCTGCAGTGCTTGTACAAATATTAGCCATCTCTTATATGCTTGCACGAATTCTAGTTTTTTTTTTTTTTGCTTGGGAAGAATGTCATGAAAACGAGCAATGTCCTCCTGAAGGACAAACACGTCGTTTAGAGCCCCTTAGAAAAGGATCAGTTACTTTTTATTGCAGAAAATATATCAGTTCCAGTCACTCGCACCAAGTGCTTAAACACCAAGCAAGAGAAAACAGAGCGCACAGCAGAATGCTTGCTTCTACCATCCATGAAAACAAAGCTCGACGTTAGCTCTCGTGAATGTCCGTCATCAATAAAACCATGTTCATGCCCCTTCTAAAATTTCCATCGCTAGCAGTCCAATCTTCAATCCCCCTGAAAGTAATTTCTTGCAGATATCAGAAATGCGATGTCGCATTGTTTAGTTCCATTTTGCCGTGCGTCTTCTCTAGCTATCTTCTTATGCCCTCATTGATGTATTATAAGCAAAGATGTTCGCTTAGCCTCAACATTCAACGCTTAGCCTCAACGCCTCAACGCCTAGCCTCAACGCTTAGCCTCAACGCACTTCGTCATTCACTGCGGGACTAATGACCTGAAACACAGCAGTGCGGAACAGACCATTGAGGCCATGAATACACTGGTACACGAGGTCCATGCCAACAGACCAAACATGAAACTGCACTTGACAACCGTGCTTCCTAGGGTAGTCAACTTGCACCACAGACACATGCCACAATTCCGCCAACTCGCAGCTCACGCACAGGACTCGTTTAAGCTCAACAATTTTTTGCTGGACATGGAACATTACCAAAAAGACGTTGAAATCATCCACCACGCTCAGATCCATCGTGACCCCGAGGCACTCCTGGCCAGAGATGGACTTCACCCTAATTTTTTTGGCGTCCAAGTAATGGCAGACAACATAAAGTACCGGCTGAGAAACACATTTAGGCGGACGCTACAGCCCACTCATGCTCCCTCTCCCACTCTGGCCAACACTCAACAACAGACCACCCACAAAAGAGACAACACCCCTGAACGAACACAGCCTGCCCCCGCTAGGACCCAGGACACCTCCACACAGTTCACTCCAGAGACTCGCGACGCTGGCACACAGACGGTAACCGTGGATCCCACACCAGCGGAACAGCACGTAGGAATCACACCGAAAGTAGCCACTAAACAACAAAGCGACCACTTCACACAGACACCTAAGCGATTAGTGACGCACACTAGCACCCAGATTGTCACCGACGCGGACCTCGACACCGATACCACCCCCAAACAGAAGTCCCCTAAACACACAACACCTGTCAAGAGGTCCACTCGGCACAAGCGCAGATGACTCACATCTGGCAGCACCAATCGCCCCGAACCCAAAAGACGAAATTTCCTGGTCGCCAGAAAAATAGCCACTAAACAAACTAACTACCGATTCCACCTACACACTTACAAATCCTACTCGCAGCGCAGGACAATACCCAAAGGACTTCGAGTTAATGTTAGGTGCTCCCTCGGTGCGCTCAGGCCTGAACTCCTCGCTCGATGGGAAAAGGTTTCAAATGACGCATCCCTTTCATTCATAGCTATTTTAAAAGAACATTGTCAAAAGCAGTTAAATTCCCTCGATGATCAACTTAGTAAGATAGAACTAAATTCGGGCGAAAGCCAGGCACTAGCAGATTTTGTAGCCAGAAAGGAACGCAAGCTGCACGATAAACAGCAGCATAAACAAATTAGAGATAAATTTCCGCTAGATACGAATACATCTGGACAGTTTAACAACCGCCCTCCAATTTCGATACAGACAAAAGATGCGTATTTTCCGCCGCAGGACACTGACAGCAACATTGTCGATATTTCCAAATCCCTAAGTGATAGCGACAAACGGATTCTGAAGCATGGCCTTACATTTTGTCCAACTAACAATAATTTTAACGAGTATGAACTTCACAGAGACCTCACAGAATTTGCGCGAAGATTGCGAATTAAGGAATTCTTTGCCGAAAAAGCAAACACCCCACTTACTAACCTAGCTCTTTCCTGTAACACGTGGTCAACACGTGCTCACCCTACTGCAGTAACCAGCCTTAATCCCATCCCTCTCAAAGCCGAAAGCACGTGGACGCCGGAAGCGCAGCAGAGTCCCGAATTAGACTTGTACATTAAATCTGTCTCGAAAGAAATTATAGACCAAACAAAGCAAGCTCGAAAACGCAGAAACGTCACCCCAACGGAACAGGCTACTCTGAACCACTTAGCTTCTAGAACCGATATAGTCATTAAACCTGCAGACAAAGGAGGTAGCATAGTTATCCTGCCAGCCGAAAAATACAAAAAAGAAGCTTTTAGGCAACTTAACAACCCTTGTCATTATAGGAAATTAGATTCAGATCCCACTTCAGAGTTCTGCAAATTGATTCTGAACAAACTGGCAAACTTACTATCAAGAGAACTAATCACGCAGTCCGATTACCACTTCTTAAATCCGCTAAACAAACAGGCAGGACGCTTTTACCTACTTCCCAAAATCCAAAAGGTTTCCGCAGAAGACTTGTTTACCGCAGATATCCCCGGCAGACCTATCGTTTCAAACAATAACACGCCCACAGAGAACTTATCAATTTTCCTGAACAACTATCTTGCAGATATTCCCACCCACCTCCCTTCCTTTGTCGAGGATACACCGCACTTTCTCCGCATAATAGAGTCTCTGAATGACGCTTCCATTATCCCAGCAGATAGCATACTTGTCACACTTGACGTCGCCGCTTTGTACACAAATATTCCCATTAATGAAGGTATCGGCGCACTCTTAAAAATTCTAACTCAAAGTCCTCACCCGCACGAAACTGAAGTGTACCTCACGCTACTTGAATTGGTACTAACATTCAACTACTTTGAATTCAATTCTTCTTACTACCTTCAAGTATTTGGAACAAGCATGGGCACTTCCTTCGCACCCACCTACGCGAACATTTTTATGGGGCTACTAGAATCTAAACTTCTAAATTCATTTCTAAAAAAACCACTCATATACCTGCGGTACATAGACGATATTTTCATGATATGGGAGCACGGGGCTGATACCCTGAAGGCATTCGTCACACATTTCAATTCATTCCACCCCAGCATTAAATTCACCTTCAACTCCTCGAAAACGCAAGTCAATTTCCTTGACACCACTGTCCATTTAGAAAATAGCAAGCTCAAAACCACACTTTACAGGAAGCCTACTGACCGACAACAATACTTAGATTTCACTAGCCATCATCCAAGACACTGCAAACAAGGTATATTCGTAGGACAGGCAACGAGACTAAGAAGAATATGTAGCGACGACGATGACTACCTGAAACACCTCCACTCGCTAAAAAACACACTAATCACCAGAAACCATCCACAGACAACCCTTAATAATGCGTTCCAACGAGCAACCACTTTGAAACGAGATGTAGTTCTTAAAAAACGAACAAAAGCTAACAGTCAACGACCTCCTGCACTTATAACGAAATACTCAAACGCGCTTCCAAACATAAACAATATCCTGCGGAAATACCACCCCATTTTAACTGGTAACGACCGTCTCAAGAAAATATTTCCCGACGCACCAAGGGTAACATACAGACGCAACACAAACCTGAGGGACATCCTGGTGCATGCTAGGCTCGGTAAGAAACCACCACCGACAGTAACTTCATGCTCTCGACCCAGATGCAAGACATGCAAGCATTTACAAAGGGACACTACGGTTAAACGTACGGCAAGCGATTTCAGTTTCGATATAAAGACCAGTTTTGACTGCACATCGTCCAATATTATCTACATGCTCCAGTGCTCCTACTGCCAGAAACAATATATCGGAGAAACCGGACAAACAATGAGTGCCAGATTAAACGGGCACCGGGCTGACACAACACGGAATGAACAGAAGGCAGTGTCGACCCATTTTAATCAACGCCATCACAAATTCGACGAACTCAGATTCTTCATTCTTCAGTCAGGCTTCAAATCGACTAGGGACAGAAAATAGAGAAGCATTCCTAATCCACAAATTTAAAACACTGCAACCAACAGGGGTCAACATGTCCAGAGGAAACCTGGAATCTCTCAGGTACATTCTAGGGTCAGCATAATTTTAAATTAACAAATGTCTTGCACGTGGTCAGACTATTTCCTAGAACCTCACATAAGTATATTGTCGCTCCTTGCACCCTTCCCAAGTCATATCTTCCACCCCATTTCCGGCCTTGTCACCCTCTTCCTTTGTTCACCTTTCTTTTTCTTTTTTTTCTTTTTTTTTCTTTTTCTCCTAATCCCCTGCTACCAGTTCTCGGAAACCATGACACTCCTGTTACCCCCTCTGCCCCCACTTTTTGGCTTTCTCTGAACACGAGCCATTTCCCCCCCCCCCTTCCTTTCTCCTTCCAGTGCCAGCCCCCCCCCCCCCCCCCCTTTTTTTTCCCCTTGTTATCATTTCCCTGTACCACGCTGACTAATCCTTTTATCTGAGTTTTGCAGGTTCAGCCAGGGCCCCCCCCCCCCGTCGCAGCCCCTTCAAAGCCTTTTGTTCATTGCATACCCCCCGGATATAGGTTGTTGCACTATTGCAGCCTAGCGAATGATGATTCACCTCCCTCCCCTTCCTGACACGCATCCCCTCCCACACCACTTTCCTTCCCCACCCCCGGGGCCTTCCTCCTCGGAGCGAAGGCCCTATATAATCCCTGCCGATGATGAACGCTTTGCCCAGACGAAGACAAGTCCCCTTGTCGAAACGTTGGCTCTAGCAAACTGAGGTTTTCCCCTCCCTTGTTCATTTTGTGATCGCCAAGGACCATCTACCGCACCCTCTCTCTACCATTAACAAGTACAAGGTGTTCTTAACTGGCCCATTGTCGCCCGAAATATCTCTGCGAGTGGGTTTTGTTAGTGATAACATTAGAGTAGCTTTGTCATCTTCAAATTCCAAACGACCGTATGACGTTGAACTCTACCTTGTTCGCTGGTAGAGCGCAGCATATAAGTAAACTTCAATTTAGCCACCTATGGTCCCGCCCACATTGTTTTCGACGGAGACAAGCTTTAAACGACGCACGCCTTCTCCGCTGTTTCACAGTAGGCAAACTTTCCTGCAATGCCAACTTACTTCTACGCCCACTTTTCTCGTTACCTTTTAGCCACCCCAGTGCAGTAAGGCAGGCTGCTCCGTTCATCCGCGTGCGCTAACGTCTCTTTCGCATTTTCTGCGCCAGTTTCCCCACGGGCTGCCACCCGCTCTTTCATTTGAAACTGTCGCAACACGGACAACACGGAGCACTCGGCGTTCGTTGTGCGCCGCTCTACCGAGCCACTAATTAGCCCCAATGGTCGGAAACGCCCAGCTTAAGTTTTCTCCCCATAAGCTGCACTTTCATGCCTCTCACTACCGGAGTGCTTCCTTGGTAGCGCACCCTGCGTGGGCTGATGACACCCCAATTGGGCGAAGCTTGAATGCATGTCACCAGTTTTTTTATTTCTATTTTTTTTAGAAACTTGAAGACATCCCGCCACACCGTTCCTGGTTACGGGAAGCCCAAACGGCTTCGAAGCCAGTGCTCCGACGGGTCGACTCGGAAAGCAGCACAAACACGACACTCGTGAAATGAGATTGGTTGAGGCCCGAAAACATCGTCCTAATCAACCGCAACAAGCACGATCCTTGCTAGTCATGCGCGGCAAATTAACTGTGAGAGCTGCTCTTGCCATTTTTTTTTCGTTCAACTTGCGGACTACAGAACGGTGAGAGACGCATAGAAATCAATCCAGATATAAATTCCACGAAACAAGGACTTAATATTATCCTAAAATACTGGATGTCTTTAAATATTTTAGTAATGCGCGCATTGCATGTATTCCAAGACCCAGCTTTTTAACCATAGATGCGAAGACCACTGCGTCTATTTTAAAGAGAAATAACTAAATCAGAATGAGTTGGAATGACTCCAGCCTGAATCTATTTTTGCCAACAGATAAGCGGTCTCCATTTCCAATACAATTTTATTTGAGACAGAAACTTAATAGCGCTAAAGGGAGACAAACACAAGAAAGACTGACATAGGAGATGCACTAACTTCATCTGACTATTCACTGCCAAGCCAGCAAATATAATGAAAATCTCAGGCATGCGCAAAAAGCAAGAACACAAGGCATCAAAAAAAAAAAAAAAAACCCGTTCAAGATATGACATCTCGGTCTTGACAAGGCGGACACAAGTATCACTCCTACAATCTAGATCGTGTGAGCGACTAGATCGTGTGAAAGATAAATTGTCGCTCACGCAATAGGTGTATTTGCTGGCTTGGCAGTGAATAAAGTAAGATGAAGTTAGCGCATATCCTGTGTCGGTCTTCCCAGTGTCTCTCTCTTAAGCGCTATTATTTTTCTTTCTCAAATAATATGCACCATCTAGCCCAAATTGACGTTATTTTATTCCAATAAAATATTTGCGATTAAGTTCCAGGCATGGTGCAGTCAATTATACTGCCACGATCTGACACTGGACTCGTTCACTAGCTTTGAAACATTACTACGTTGAGCTTTGTTGTACTTTCAGCCATATTAGGGACCGCATTGTATTTTTTTTCGCTGTTTTCCGCCCACGAGGTCTCTTTCCGCATTTCGCAAAATACTGCGCAAAGCAGAGCAGCATAACGGCGCTGTTTCTACGCCGGCTAAATTCTCGTTCAAACAAGAGTTGTTCTCGTTTCATTCTGTCAGAACCAATCAGCAATAAGCAAGATATGTTGCTGATCAAGTTGATTGGTAATCATTGTGAGAAAGGCAGCGCTATCCTACGACGGACAAGCACAATAAGTTTGCGTGTGAAATTGCGTCCACTTCTTGCCCTTGTCCTTCGTCCGCCAGCGCAATCTTTCAAAGAATGACAGTCAATAGTGTGCACACCGTGTCGCTGTGTCGCAAGTCCACCCTCTCCATTAATTCCATACTGAACCATACATCTCGTCATCTCCATAACTGTACACTCCTAATGCGACACCACAGTATGGCTAACCCTCAATTCCCTATGCTTCTCTAGCGGGAGGAGTCTGCACCCAAAAGAGAGTTACTCACGCCACCGTGCGGAAGCCCCAACTCACAGCGCGCACACACAGTACGCTGCAATACTCCTTCCGAAGAACTCCATACAACATCCTATTCAGGCAGCTACTAGTAAGAAGAAAGCTCCACTCTACATAGTGAAAATATTTTTTTTCCCCATTCACTCAATGATCAGTATCTTGCTTCACCGCCGAAGCGATGTTTTTTTTTTTCTGCCCGGTTAATTGAGCTAAGTGCGTAGAAGAAAACGAAATCTTGGTTTCACGCGAGGCTCGCGGACAGCGTAGACCACTCTTAGTACAAGTCACCATCTCTCTCGGAAGCCATGTCTGTCTTCTTCAGGAAACTGCTGCTTCCCGGCGGCGACGGCTGTTACGACTGCCTCATTCGCACCGACGACGGCGGCGAGTTCAGGGCCCACCGGTCCTTCCTGTGCACCACGAGCCCCTTCTTCCAGGCGGCGTTCTGCGCCGAGTACGGTTCCCGCAGGGAGATGCTGCTCACGGGGGTCTCGGCGTCTGTGCTCGACATCCTGCTTGGCTACTACTACGCGGATGAGGCAAGCCTCGGGAAGGGGTTAACAGAGAGGAGGGTAGAGAAGCCAAGCATCGCTAGTAATGAGCCTGATGTCTCGCCAGTGGTTGCAATAGAAACCTAGAGATGGCGGGACGATAGGGTGTTAAACGAACCATTTCTGAGAAGTCGCAGTAACGGTTTTGAAGTGCTGTGTCCGCAGCATGCAGGAAACTGCTTAAAGCTGAGAGCTCTGAGCATCTCCGAGTTGCTCAGGAAGAAAGCGTCCTGGTGATAGAGAAGCAATGTTCTGCCGTGGCAATGCTAAGCGACACCACGCATTGGCATAAGCATTAGTTTGAATGAAGGACGGAAGTATACATTTTTTTTTGGTTAATACGTACCTGAAATCAGGCTGCTTTCTTTTACATATTCTGCCGAAACGCACGGCAGAATGTGTAGAACAAAAGCAGGATAAGTCTTCCTTTTCAAGAGTGCTCCTGATTATGATACAAATGTGTTTGTGACCATCACTGCAGTTGCACATCAACAACGGCAACGTGGCCGAGGTGCTGGCGGCTGCCGACATGCTGTTGATGGAGGAGGCCCGTGACCTGTGCCTGGACCACCTGCTGCACAACATGGACGTCGACAACTGTCTCGGCCTGGCCGCACTGGCGCTGTGGCACCACTGGCCGAGGTTCCGAGACACCGTGTTCTCTTTCGCGCGCGAACACTTCGGCGCGGTGAGCAAGGGCTTCTTTATTTTCTATGGAAGATGTACCCCCTTTGCCAACAGTAACCGAGCAACAGGTTTTTGCTTCTCAGCCATATAACGGAGCCCTTTCGGCGCCCCTAAAGATCGAAAGGTGTCAAAACGTGAGGACAATGGTTCACCTTTTCTTATATTCAGAGCTTAAGGGCTGCCGTAAGTGCTTCGCCATGGGGCTAAGGAACAAACCACCGTTGTTCAGTTACTTTTGGCAAATACGGTACGTGGGAGAATAGTGATTCGTAATCTAGGCACTACGAGCATCAATGTCAATTGCTGCACTATCCGACGTGTGACCGTATTAAATAAAACTACGACGGATGTTTAACGAGGATGTTCGGCTACGGAGGCGTATGAGATCGTAGTGTGGCGCTTATATAATGAAAGTTACACGTGGAAATGTTTTTTGTCTTAAATCTGCATTTTGGAGCGGAAATTCCAACCACCGATATCAGTGTGGCAAGGGTTGTGTGAGAATGGTTCGGGGTTGACATCAATTTAGACCTCATGCTACAGGTCCATCGATTCTATTTGGGCCCAGTTGGCTGCCTAGATGGCACTGCGACTGTTTGTCCTCGCCTCCTGAATTTTCTAGCTGCGTCTACCAAACTACCTGGGCCACACAGGATGCACCCTTGCTTCCTATCCTTTAGCATGCGTGCCACGTGATGTCGCCCGCGCGTGCCTCAGGAAGACTAAAAGCCACGTGGTTCGCAAGTCCCTTCCGGCCCGGTAACTACAGGCAGCTTAGGCATGTCGCAGACTCTCGTTTTTCGATGGCGCAAGAAACGTGCGCGATGGCACTAGAAGCGTTGTGAACCGTGAAATCACTAAATTTACTTCAGTGTATGTACCGCACTGTTCGTCTAAGCATAAAGTTTATTTGCGAAGAGGAAAGCTTATGTTTAATGGTTTGCCTCGATAAATGTCTCCAAATTACTTGTTTCGCCTGCTTGCCGCAGATATATTGCCACAGAAACCTTCTCTTCCATGTTACGTATACGCAAGTTAATAATTTCGCGGGACTGGAAAATTAAACATTCATGAAGAGACGGCACAAAAGGGTAGCTTCAAATGACGCAAAGTACTGCATGACGGAGTTCTTTAGACATTATGCGTTTTCTGTACTAGGAAATATTAGAGGCTGTTTATTTTTTCGAACATGTTTTTAATCTATCCTGCTTGTTCAGCGCAGTTGTCACTGACGAAACCAACTGCTTGTGCGCTGCCATCTACGCCAACGCTGCATATTAATAGCTGACGGTATCCTTGCGCATGACACTTCTTGGTTTGGTTTAATAGGGTTTAACGTCCCAAAGCGACTCAGGCTATGAGGGACACCATAGTGAAGGGCTCCGGAAATTGCGACCACCTGCGGTTCTTTAACGTGCACTCACATCGCACAGTACACGGGCCTCTAGGATTACGCCTCCATCGAAATTCAGCCGCCGCGGTCGGGATCGAACCCGCGTCTTTCGGGCCAGCAGCCGAACGGCATAACCACTGAGCCACCGCGGCGGGGCATGAGACTTCTGTTAACGCTTTTGCGCTCAAGGTTAAGACATCGTTTATAACGTAGGAAGCGTACCATTAGTGTAAGTTCGTCGCATCATTGTGCTGATAAATGTCACGTTTGCTTTCTGTGGCTCATTGTGTGCAGCTATGGCGAAGCAGTAGCGAGTTTTCGAGGGCTTCAACAGGGCTGCTCGTCGAGCTGCTCTCCTCGAGCGAGCTCAACGTGCGAGACGAGGTGGACGTGCTGCATGCCGTCCGTCGCTGGCACACGCAAGGCCGTACGGGCACAAAGGAACGGAATGCCGGCCTGTTCTTGCTGCTACAGTGCGCGCGCATCGGCCTGTGCAGAGAATCGTGAGTGGGGCACTCTGTACGCAAGGGCTACCTAACGCAAGCTGCACTTGTTTTAGAGAGTGCAAGCGGCTACACTGTTAATTTCCGCTTACCACTGTATAGACAACATTCCTCCTATCAAAGTTTGCGTGGCAGCACTGAAGCAAAGCTCATGGAAACGAATTCGCAAAATTGCACTTCCGCGGCTCTCAGATTATTACAGAAGGTAGGTTTGGTTTAGTACGCGAGGAAAATTGTAACTAAATTGAAATTATTCCCAAAGCCTACGCAACTAACGATAGCTTGGAAGCGGGGTGGAAGTCTCCAGCTTACCGTAACCTCTTCAACGGGCCAGACAGCGAAGCTTGAATGCTTGTGTTTCAAGGGACATGTAATCATCATTCAATGAGTATTCTTTTCCGGGAGACCAATTTGGTAGAATTAATAAACCAGTATATTCTCTCTCTCTCTCTATTAGCCAATGGTCTGTTGCAGTACATTGGTCTTCTGACACTCGGTCTTGGTGCGTTTATCGAGACTGCCATCACAGCTGCCATTAGTTTCATGCGCACAAAAGTGCGCACTCAGAATGCTCTTGCTGGAATCTCGGTTCGTGATCGGCCAAGCTAATTGCGCTAGTCGAAGAAACTAAAGCCGAGGTACCGACGAGCTCGCAACCGGTCGCAACGTTTCCAAGCTCAACGTCACCGTAACTCATCTCTCGGCCACCAGTACAAAACATTTTTTTCATTCAAAGGAGATTTTATTGCATTCGTGGATTTTGTGATCCAAGCTGGAAAATTCCGTCCAACAAAACTAAGGTTTTGACACGCTCGTGTGGCGCAGGACGCTCGTCGAGTTTCGACAGGTGAATCCGACCTTTGCCAATAGCAAAGCATACCACATGGCAGTGTGCGAGGCCCTGCGGACGGGACCCTGCATGTGCTCACCCAGCCCACTGCTGCTGCTGCACTTGGAAGGCTTCGGGCTGGAGGCATGCAGAGCGCTTGCCGCTGCGAACCCCCAACACGGCGACGCGGCGTCGAGCGGAAGCGTTGCATCCAATGCGCCCAAGGGTGGTGAGTTGGCATCCGCAGTGACTGCCTCTCAGTAGCTAAATTAGGAGAGCAGAGTTGACCGAAAAATGCTGCTTCTGGGAAGTATGCATGCCATTTACGGTCAGTTTTGATCTGCTGCCGGTTTTGGAAGCTCCATTCACCGAACTCTTTCTGGCTTCACTGGATCACGTGTCCGGAGTAGCATGCCAGGCCCATAACCAGGCAGACCTCTCCATTATTCATTAAAGTCTCCTCTCCTCTTCCTCCTAAATCACGCGACCACGTTCTTGGTGGATCTTGTTACTTAGTGATTAGTCCTCTCCTCGGCTACCTGATACACAGTGGCTTCAATAAAACCCGATCACGGTGGGAGTATAAGCGTCTGGTCATCTGCATTGCAATTCGTACTTTGAGTTCTTTCGTTCGCTGTACGCTGGCTGCTTACTGAAAGCACGAAGAGAGCAAGATCTGTTGCTACCTCCTTAAAACAGTTGGGAAGAATGAGACCGAAAAAAAAATTCATCCAGGACGAGCCAAAAAATAAAAACAAGAGAACAGTTCTTTCATATCACCATCTGCCGGGCTGGTTGGTTGCGATCCATATGTATCAGCAGCGCGAACACAAAACAGGAAGGAGGAAAAGATAGTGCAGAGCGCTCTGTACTATCTTCTCCTCTTTCCTGTTTTGTGTTCGCGCTGCTGGTACATATAGTTCTTTCCTGTATAAGTACGTATATGACCGCTCGACTGACATTGGTCGAAAGTTAGCCCTTGTGTGTGTTAACTTTGTGTTGTCCCTCTGTGTTTGCGCGCTGCTATGACCTCAAGTTGTTTAGGTCACCACGAGGAACTACTGAGTTCACTTGCGACCATGCCGAACAAAACTGGCCTCAGGTGCACATGGGGTACAAATTGAACATCAGGCGCAGAGTCAATAGCATAAGTGTTTTCTCGACCAGAATCCTAAGATGTGTGTGTTAAAGGTGTAAACTTCAAAGTGTGCAAAATGAGCGGCTCCATACGTTCATATTGGTACGCGCCGCCATGCGTGCGCTACTACCCCCAGCACTGACTAAATGCTTGGTCACCAGACACTTCCGGCAAAGCTTGCGCTGCAGCAAGCGGAAGAACCCAACGTGACCGAAAGTGAACCAAGGATTTGATATCTGGCGGGCATAACGCGAGCACTCAGCTGCGCGCTCCTGCCAACGTCATCATTTTCTATAGAAATATAACGAGCGGATACGTTTCCATTTCATTCATGGCATCGACAGCATTAAAAGCTGGAAGTAAAGCCCAACATAATTTGAGTGATCTCAGTGTTGTCGAGAAGCTCTCCGTTTCAACTTGTCACTACGACAGTGAAACTTTCATTGTGACCCCTCGGTAAGGCGAAAGCCCTGTGGGTAAAGTAAATGAAATGAAATAAAATGCGCGCATATGTAGAGGGTTTGTCGT
The DNA here is from genome assembly GCF_055824585.1 of Amblyomma mixtum. Taxonomy (NCBI): domain Eukaryota; kingdom Metazoa; phylum Arthropoda; class Arachnida; order Ixodida; family Ixodidae; genus Amblyomma; species Amblyomma mixtum. The sequence goes on from NC_143013.1 coordinate 300,982,533, forward strand.
AAACGGCCGCAGTACCTGCTGCCACAGAACACCCGCAGTGACGGCACTTGTGACAAACTCTTACCATCTTGAGATTAAAGCTCTTGAGCAGTCATATTTCATGAGAAATCGATAACTAACCTGCACTGTTCAGTCAGTACTGTTCAGTCATGTATGTCTTCCCTCGCGCGAACTTTGTCTGCTAGACATTGAAAAGTTATAAAATTGCGAATGGACAAGAGCTTGTCTCGCGTTTGTTATTTCGTCGCTTTCGCTATCATTCACTTCGGTGCCCCCACATTTTGCCCAAGTTATATGCCCAACAGCACAAGTAAACCAGAATCTTTTCATGGTACTTATTTACTTACATGAGGAACCACTGTCTGACTTGCTTAATCACTTTGTAATCATCTCAATGCGAGAGCATTATATGGCTCTGCGAATCAGCAAAAAGTGTCCGCAAAACGTGTCCGCAAATTTTGTCCGCATGATCACGTCGTTCTCTGATGATAAATGTGTGAAAGTATGATTGCGATAGATAGTGTGTGATAAAATGTTGACGTGGGAAAAATTTGGTTGATGAGGTGTAATTAGTTAATTAAACCCTAAAAACGCGAAAAACACTTAGACGTCAAAATTGCCATGGACGTCGATATAGTACCTGGGAGTCACAACGGTCATGGACGTCGATATAGTATGGGGACGTTTTGCTTTCGCATAGCTTCAATGCGGGTGGCCGCAGTGATCTCAAAGTTTTTTACCGCTAATATGGTTATAGACTCTCTGATACCGCGACCAGGCATTGAAGAAAGCTTCATAGACAGCTTCCCTCCGTAGCCGCATGGTGGGCTTATGTTGATTATATCATTTCGATAATCCCTATCTTCAATCTGTTTGCGCCGCAGGTCATTACACTTAAACACGCTGGGTAGAAAGCCATTATTTTCGACTCGCCAGAGCAAATTGCCCCATTCTCCCGATCTGTCCGCAGCCATCGCAGCCCTGTTTCGGTTTCCCTGCGAGCACTGCGCCGGCGCGAATCCCGAGCGCTGGGTTCCGCGCGTGCCGCACGAGGTGTTGTTCACGGTGGGCGGCTGGAGCTCTGGAGAGGAACGGGACGCCGTCGAGGTGTACGACCCGCGGGCCTACCGCTGGCTCATGCACACCATGCAGGGCACGTCACCCAGGCAAGATGCATGATCTGCATTGAAGAGTTCTTTCGTGTACCACGAGTGAGCCGAGGTCGGAGCATACGCCCTCTCAATTTTCGGAGTAAAACTAAAATAAATGTTTTCTTCGTTCTTTCTTTGCCATCGTTGCTTCTCTCTATCGTGGCAGTGTTGAGAGGTGGCTACGCATTGTTTTCGTGTATCAAGTGGCCTCAGCTTACGCAGGACCGGGTTGACTGGAGATATATACGAGAGGCCTTTGTCCGGCAGTGGGCGTAGTCAGGCTGATGATGATGATGATGATGATGCTGCGAGTTGTATCGTCCGCTGCAAATGATATGCGAACAAGCCAATTGAACAGGGAACACACCAATGACATTAGCTGCTGGAGATAAAAAGCAGTAGAGTTCCATCAGGGCATCCGAAAACTGTACTTACGTGCCATTGAAGTGAAAACCATCTGCTATAGTAACTAATCTCCTTCAACTAAACTATTGTTTCACAGGGCAAATTTCGATAGTTTGTCCGGGTTGCACTTATCGCCTATAGCAGAATGAGCACACGCAATGGGTGCAAGGCAGGGTGTTCAATGTGAGAGCGGTAAACTCCTGATCATTTCCAGGGCGTACCACGGCGCAGCGATGGTGGGCAAGTTTCTCTACGTGGTGGGCGGAATGCGGGGAAGCTCGTACCTGCGCTCCTGCGAACGCTTCGACACCAAGCTGTGTGTGTGGGATCCCTGTTCGGCCATGCACACGGCTCGCGGCTACGTAGCCGTCGCGTCCCTGGACAACTACGTCTATGCCATCGGGGGACGCGACGGTATGCGCTCGCGCTGTCGAGCTCTTTTTGCGTGAACTCTAATTGGTTAGGCTTTGCGAGGAACCGGCAGTGTTTATTCCATTCATTCGTGCACTAAGAACATGGTTGTGGCGACCAGCCTTGCCGTATACGGGAGCATTCGTGATTCCTGATGTCGATAAATCCTTCTTAATTCTGGTATTGCGCCAGTAGGCTTGACTATAGGGAATGCATGTTTAATGCAGTGTTTGTTCATTGTTTACATCGTCCTAAAGTGACGTTTGCATTTGGTGCTCCTTGATGCAGACACCGGTCGCACTGCCAGTGTGGAGCGGTACAACCCCGTCTCCAACCAGTGGACTACGGTGTGCTCGATGAGCAGGGCGCGCAGCGACGGTGCAGCCTGCGCATTTAGAGGTAGGTGTGAATGATAGACTCTATTGCTCGCACTTATTTACCTCGCGCGCACCCTAAAAAGCCTAGTTGGGAATTAACTCCATGCTTAAGTGATATATGATTCGTCCTTGTGCTTTTGCTCTTTTGCGTCCTCTCTAAGTGAAGGTGTGACTATAATAAAGCTGTGGAAGTTATTGCATGCCACGCATGGCTGTTGCTATTGTAGCTATGTGCATGAGATTGAGGATTTTCATTACTTCAGAGAATTTGTCAAAACAAAGCTAAGTGTTTGCCGCACGCTGCGTAGCAGGACACAATAGCTAAGGCCAATGACTTCTGTCCTTACCGTCGTAGCGGCTCTGATAAATCCCAATCCATGCTCCACACTTAGTTGTAACTAAAACTCGTCGTGAGATATTGCTACCACAAGCCATGACAGTCATAGCAAGCATCTGTCACGAACTGTGGGCGTGAAATTGCTTGCACATAGCTACATCTTGTTTCTGTAGACCACCACCGGATCCATTCTCTAACGTAATATAAGCTGCACAAGCCCTGAAGTTCATCTACTGCCGTATTCCTCTTGTCTCGCACGCCTTTCCCTCACCATCGATTGGAATGGTGTTATCGCTGTAAACAAAAAAAAAAGTGATTTTTGAGGAAGGTGAATGGCGCAGTAACTGTCTCACTGCTCTGTGGAGACCACAACCTGCGCCGTAAGGGAAGAGAGAAAGATGGGAGTGAACAAAGAAATAGACAAAGGTGCTATAGTGGAAGGAACACCTGGGTATCTTTAACGTGCACTGACATTGAACGGCACAAGGGTGCCTTTTGCGTTTCACCGCCATCAAAACGCGGCCGCCGCGGTCGGCTTAGAAACCGGGTACTCCGGGATCGTTGTAAACCCCAGATTCCACTGAGGCAAATGACTTCAAAGCATGCACATGTCTAAATCATTGCAAGCGCAAGTCTGAAGAGAAGCAGTCCAGTTGCTCATGCCGGTGTGTGAACGTTCGACGCAGGGAAGCTGTACGCCAGCGGCGGCTTCGACGGCCGCCTGATCCTGAGCAGCGTGGAGGTGTACACGCCTTCGTCCAACTCGTGGTGCCTGGTGCAGCAGATGCCGGGACCCCGCTGCAGCCACCAGATGGTGGCGATGGCGGGGCGCATCTACGTCGTCGGCGGATACAACGGCCGCTGCCGCCTCAGCACCAGTGAGGATAGAGAGCGAATGCATGCCCAGGCGTGTTCTTCCCTCTTGGGAAACCACGAGTGCTGTGCAAAGTCCCCCAAAACAGTCATCCTTTTATTGTTCGCCCATTCGTATTCAAGTCGTGTTCCTGCCATCGCTCTAGATGGGCGCGTCTGACGTCTTTTTTTTGTCGGTATGTTAGCGGATGTTGCTAGAACGGCACTATTTAGTGTATAATGCTCTGTAATTCGTAACATCTATATTATCTGAAAAACAGCCTAGAATAGTTGGCTAGTTTATAACACTCGCCTTTATGCCCGATAAAAGCGTTTGCTACGAGTTACCTTCCCTTTTTAATGCCTGCGAAACGAATAACTTCAATTTATTTATCTGTACCTTTATATGTGATCATACGCACCTCATTTTGAATGCTCCCTATATTCGCAATGTTTTATGTTATTGTCTGACTTCTTTTGTCATTGTAGATTGTTTACGTTAAGACATTATTAGTACCCTTTTTATATTAAAGTTTGACGCATTCTGTATCGCTTTCCGTGAATGTTTTTGAAGTGCCGCTGTGTTCTTCCTACCAAAATAAACTCGCCAGGGACTGCTGGCTGGGAAGGTTGTCTCGGAGAGGCTTGTTTTCCGTCACTCTCCCATCTCTAACCGTATGATCTCTATCTCTATTGGTGAGATGTCAAACTTGATAATTATACGAGGGCCATAATTCCACCATGAAGGTCCTTAATACTTCATACCCTCTGTATGCCCTTGGAAGGAATGGTCAGCATAAGTGCTTGTCGTTGGAAAGGTGCTAATGGTTTGCGAAGCAACACAGCTTTGCCAAATAAAAAACAAAGGCGTTCTGGGCAACGGGAACTTTGGAGTACCAAGGACCGATATTACTTTGCAGAGCTATGCAGACAAAAAAAAAAAAATCTACTCAACGGCCTCAAAACGCAGTGAGCATCATGAATAGATCCGTGTCTTGTATGCGTCTCAGGTTCCTCAACCTGCGAATTCTGTTTACCGGTAGTTTGATGGTCTGTCTTGGAGAAACGGTCGCTCTTGAGGAGTCATAGAAGCGGGAGATACTCTCCTCAGGAACGCCCACAGCAAGCTGGAAATTTTTAGTTAGTTCCGCAAAAATTGAAGGCCGGATATCTAATTCAAGTATATTGAAAAAAAAAACATCGTGTCCTTTCCCTCGGCACCAGTCACGTTGCATATGAGTCTCAGGCCGGCGGAAGAGTGCTGAATAGACTCCAATATACCAGGTGTCCCAGCTAAATGTAACCAAGCTTTTACAAAACACGGCGTGCCCTAGCCGTCTGAAACCAAATCAGGGTTGTTTAGAGTCGCGTGGCCTAGTCTGCAATATTTTTTTCGTTCTTCAAGGTTTACTAATTAGTTGAGCTTAATTAACTAACTTTTTAATTATTGACTTGAGGAACAAAGTGTCAATGGAAAAGTTGTAGATCGCTTTGAGAAACAGCTTACTGAGACATTTGCAGCAAAATAATATTTACGTAAAGTAGTTTTTTTACCGGCCTTTAACCAATAAAACAAGAGATGCTGACAAATCAAACATCATTGTCCAATTCAAATCTCGTTCAAAACGCGACAGCATACTTAGGAAAGGAAAAAAAGGCCCGACTGACCAATGAGGATATTGGGATCAGTAATGCCGCCCCAGTATATATAAATGAGCACCTCTGCCCGGCCCTAAAGAGACTCCTGGGTATGACTGTAAAGCGGAAGTATGAGCACAAATGGAAGTCGGTGTGGACTCTGAATGGAAAAATTTTTGCTAAGCAAACAATCTTCTGATGTTGTTCAGATCACTTGTGAGGCTGACCTTGTGAAAATCGAGTGAGTCCTAGACAGCTTTAACGCTTTAGTGCGTTATTGTTGCTTGTTAAATCGGTCAAGATGGATTGTCACAGCTTCGTCCTACCTGGGTGCATACGTCCCCAACCACCCTCTCTTCAAACAGTCTTGCACATCAATGCTCGTTCTGTACATGGGAAACAAGATGACATCACACATTTCTTAAGTCAATTTCCTTTTAAATATACCACCATAATGATCTCTGAGACCTGGTACTATGATGGCTGTGGCATGCTCCATCTTGATGGGTATGACAGATTCTTTAACAATCGCAAAGATAGACGAGGTGGTGGTGTTGCGCTCCATGTCCAAAGATGTAAAGATTGTGAATTACTGCCTGAATTTTGTGAAATTACCAATGATTATGAATGTTTGACTGTGAAGGCTGGGCTAGAGGTTATCACGGTCATGTATCGTCCACCGAAGGGAAACATGAAATCTTTTATGAAATATTTTGACCTCCTCCTAGAATATGTTCGAAGCAATAATTTTCAGCTAACATGCAGAGGTGACTTCAATATAAATACCCTCGATAATACTTCAACTGTCATTGATTTCACTATTCAACTTCAGTCGTTGGGATTCGTAAGTGTTATCAATACACCGACTCGTGTTACTGTGTCTACTTCATCTGCTTTAGATTTGTTTATAACAAACTCAGAAACTTCTGTTTTTAGTGCTGGTACTATAGCATCGGATGTTAGTGATCACTGTCCCATCTTTATGTTCTATGACTCATTACCAAAACCTAAAAAAACGTTCTGAACAAATAACCGTACAATATATGTCTCAGTGTGCTTTAGAGGCTTTCGAAATAGACATTAGCTTCCAAGACTGGTCTTCTGTGTATGACAAGTTAAATGTAAACGATGCATATATACAATTTCTCGAGATATTTTCCACAATCTATTCCAAACACTTTCCTATCAAAACTTTTACTCCATCAAAGAAGATAAGAAAGCCGTGGGTAACAACCGACCACTTAAAGACTATAAAGAAAAAAAATACACTTTTTCACACTTTTCTAACAACGCGAAATCCTGATGCTTTGAAAAATTTCAAAGTGGTCAGAAACAAGCTGAATTCTGAGCTTCGGCGGGCAAAAGTTGCTTACTTTGAAAATCTCTTTGCAAGTATTGGTAAACAACAGCCGGCCGCAGCCTGGAAAGTAATCAATAATGTTCTGGGTCGAGACAGGAAGGATTTATTACCTGATAAAATAACTCACCAAGACCAGGTAATTACCGGTCGAGGTCTTGCAGACTTTTTCAATAAGCACTTCATTGGAACTGCACTACAACACAAAAATTCCCAAATAAACGAAGATTTAAGTTGTTCATGCGCCGAAAGTATATTTCTTACACCAACAGATGAAGCAGAAGTTTATAGAACATTTATGTCACTAAAAAACAGCAAAGCCCTTGATATTGATAACCTCCAAATTAAGCCTATCAAGTATGTTATAGAATACCTAACACCAGTACTAACGTATATATTCAATCTTTCTCTTGAATCCGGGGAATTTTCAAATGCGATGAAAAAGTCCCGGGTGTCTGTTGTATACAAAGGAGGGGATAAAAACGTGCCAAAAAATTACCGCCCAATATCTATAATACCTACATTTGGAAAAGGATTTGAAAAGATATTATATGACCGCTTTAACAAATTCTTTGAAAAGTTCCACCTAATTTCTAATGCACAGTTTGGCTTCAGAAAAGGACGCTCTACTGAATTTGCATTATTAGAACTTAAGGAATACATAGTGAAAAATTTTGAAAAGAAACTAATAACTGTCAGCCTTTTCATCGACTTCAGTAAAGCTTTCGATTCTCTGGACCATGATATTCTAACTCATAAGCTTTCAGCTTACGGTATCAGGGGTAAGCCTCTATTCTTATTACAGTCCTACTTAGCAAACAGGCAGCAATGCGTATATCTTGCCAACCATCAATCGTCCTTTTTACCAATCATCAGAGGTGTACCGCAGGGTAGCGTGCTGGGCCCTTTATTATTCAATGTGTATATCAACAGTATTGTAAACATTGATAAGACCTTAAAATTCATTATATATGCTGATGATTGCACAGTACTATTCTCTGGTGTAGATGTAACTAAACTAATGATCAAATGTAACCAATTGCTTGATACCCTTCAGAAGTGGTGTGGTGCTAATATACTCAAAATCAATCCTACAAAATCAAAAGTGATGGTATTTCGACCAAAAAACAAGGCTATCAAGTTTGAAGGTGTAATTATTTGTGCTGGTGAGAAAATTGAAATCGTTCATGAACACACCATACTTGGGGTAACATTTTCTTCTAACCTTACTTGGGATTCACACGTTCAGAAGTTAACTAATAGTCTCTCGTCAGTGACAGGCGCAATCTGCGGCTGCCGCACTTTTCTTCCTTGTAAAATAAAACTTCAGATATATAATGCGCTATTTGCCTCACGCATCAATTACTGTTCCTTAGTTTGGCTCACAACTACTAAAACAAACATAGAGAAAATTTCACTGCTCCAAAAGAAAGCCATTCGTCATATTGCGAATCTTGATTACTTAGGTCATACTCGACAAGCTCTCCAGGCGCATAATGTTGTAAGGATTCAAAATATGTACGAATTGCGAATTATGTTGTCATACTATTTCCCTTCCAGCTTCAGATCAATGGTAGAAGGTACCACACTGCTAAAAGAAAATAGCCATCCAGTAAACACACGCCACACAGACAAATGGCTAATACCCTTCTTTCGAACAGCCTACAGGCTACAGACACTAGAATACAATCTTCCCACAATTCTCAACAAATACAAAGACACGAATAAATCTACCAAAGCTGCACTACGTCATTATTTTGTAATGATGTAACCTGATGTTCTTTCTCTTAGCTGAAAATTTCTCTCCAATTTTCCTCAGTTTGTTTAACAAATTTCTCGTTTAAAGCGTTAATAAAGTGTGTAAGATTTGCTGTCATTTATTGAGTTGATTGTATGCATATTTCCTTGCAGTTAGTGTTATTTGCCAAATTGATATTTTTCGTGTCCTCTTAATATAACTATATGTTCACTGCCTTTATTTGAATCCATGATACTCTTTTGTTTCCTTGTTGTAACAACTATTTGCTTCTCTATGTATATGAATATTCTTTTAATGTGTGCTGTTTATGCCTTGTAACGGCTGGCTGGGGCCTCGTCAAGCTGTTTACGCACAGCTTTTAGCCCAGTCAGCCGACCAGAACCTTCTGGAAAAATAAATTGAAATTGAAATTACCCGCACAATAAAAGAAAGCTTCCACATGACAACGGTGCCACTTCAACGTCCCAAGACGCGCCTTAAAAAATAAAATCCATTTTTTTCTGAAGTCCTCTCCTCGATGAGACTTTGGGAGCACATTGGGGCAGAGAAGCGAGCTAGCAGCTGGTCACGTGACAACTTTCTTTTAAGGCCAATAAATGAAGCTGCGTAAATCGTAACTTGACGGAAACAGCCCTACTAGCGGTTTTTCGAGGTGATCTAAAACTTTTGCGTTTACACTTTCTTCCTTAAGTCAATAATTAAAAAGTTAGCTAATTAAACCTAACTAATTAATTAGCTTTGAAGAGCGAAAAAAATACTCAAATCTAGGCCACGCGACTATGAACAACCCTGAGTTGGTTTCACTGGACTAGGGCACTTTGCCTTTTTCAAAAGTTTGGTTACATTTAGCTGGAACACCCGGTATATAGCTCATAAAACAAATTACAAGTGAACACCGAATTTCGTTTAACTGAAATCCTGGAACACAGGAGAAACGTTCTTTTTATACGTCCGTATATTGCTGGCGAAGAAAAAGTAAACGCGACACACTAATGCGAATATATTACGTTTAATGTTCGGCGTCGTGCTAGGAACCAATCCGAGAAAATTGGAGAGGAGGGCTGAAATGGCCGTAGTTCTGCGCTTATACCTTGCTTAGAGCGTACCACTATAAGGTTTCGTAACTTTGTTGAGAGTGCAGCAGCCCTCTTAGATTGCATTAACGCCTGTTGCATAGGGCCAGTACATGGTTGCATCTCCCTTAAGCCACTGTTAATTTTTTTCAACTACGCATCAAAAGTCGAAGTAGATGCCTATCCGTTGGTGATTGTTTGTGTCAATTTGAGGTCTCTCCGAATGACGCAAGTCTCAAAGGGAGGAGAATTGTTTTGCGCACATTGCTTTCGCCAGCCAATGAATAAATTTATTTTACTCTTTCTTCGTCGCCTATGGGCTGTCGGTCGGCACAAGGCAATAGCAATGCGTTTTCACCCCGTAGCCTAAACTTGTGGTTTGCCGACTTGCACGCCCTGCGCAGTGATCGCCAGCGAGAAGGACAGAGCCCCGTCCTCCTGGCAGACCATGGCGCCCCTGCGCGTGGGCCGCAGCACTTTCGCTGTGGCACAGCTGTACGGCGACCTTTACGTCATCGGCGGATTCAATGGTGCACACCTCTCTCTCTCTCCGCGTCTCCTCAGCTTCTTTTTACGAGCAGAGGAACAGCTTGAATCTGCGTTTGACCATTTACAATACTGCGCTTTCCAGTTCTAGTGGCTTGGCAAATGTGGTTTCTGCAGAGGGCAACAGCTCAATGTGGAGGAATCCAATCTTTTCACGCAATAAAACGTTTTGTTTTCCAACCAATCACTCATCAATCGATCAATCAACCAATCACTCAGTCAGTCAATGAACTAATCAGTCACAGAATTAATCGGCAGTTAATTACGGCGCTTTGCTGCTGGACTCTGCAATGCATAGGCGCGAGGCTTCGTTATATATTTAAGAAACCCAAGGACTGCTTAACACAGATTTCGACGCCATATAGCTGCTACTTGAGCCCCTACGTTTATTTCTGAGGTCAGAATCGTCACTAAGGGTAAATATTGGCGAATAAAAAGGATGGGGGTAACAAAAAGAACTAGAGTAAGAAATGGTGACCATAATCTTGATTTCAGAGGCACTAAATTCGCACAAAAATGCAGCTGAGAAAGTTTTCTTCGTGGAAAGTGCACAAAAGCAGGCGCTAAGCGCACGAGAGACGTCGAAAGATTACTTTTTTGTCTTTTGTCGGTGGGAACCTCTATTATCCAGAAGTCTTGGCATGCAGTTCAAAAAGTTCTCTTCATATATCTTTTTTGACAACAACATATATTTCCGGCTCTCAGGTTTACTAAAGCTTGGCTGTTCGACTTGGAGTTATAGTAAATAAAGCAACAGATTCAACTTTCTGCCTAAATTAACGGTCATGGAGCCGTAGTTCTTGACCTATTGAGCTGGCAAGAGAAACGTGACCGCCAAGCATGCGTGATTGCTTTAAAAAACAGAGCTGAACGCAGTCATAATTCAGCATCAATACTTCCCCCCCTTAATGTTCTACTTCATGGACATAAAAAAAAAACAAATAACGCACTGACCAGTAAACCTTTCTACATTTGAAGACTCTCGACAATGTGTTCTGATCTCCACTTTTTACTAAACGCAGGAAGAACGACGACGGCCAAAGTTGAACGCTACTCGCCCGCGACAAATACCTGGCGGTCCGCCGTTCCGCTGAACGAGCCGGTCAGTGCCATGGCCGCCTGTTACGTGAAGGGTATCGCACCCGCCAGGCGACTGGCCACTCGTGGTGAGTGTTGTTTTATAGGCAAGAATACAGGGCTTTGTCATACAAAATTAATGATGAGAGATCGAGAGTTCAGCTCAGCTTGCGCGAGCGGCGCTTAAATTTGAGGGTAACCTCGGTTATAACCTGCATGCATACTTGACCTGCCTTGCCGTCGAGTTTTGTCTACCATGTGCCACAGAATAGTTTTCCGCTTTATTGGAAAGCATATCTGCTGCACAGCAATTTCGATGCATTTCAGTGAAACTAATTAGTACGACCTGAAAGCTGATATTTCACGTTTGCGTGCACGTTGTTGAGAAAACTCTGCGGTACTTACTAGTTGTTTCTTTATTTTGCTCGCAGGAGCGCTCGGGCTCTCTGCGTGAAGTATGAAGGATTGGCGCTTACACGTCCGCGCACAATCGTCATGAAACTGGCGAGCCCAGAGAGCTCAGGAGTTTATTGCCACGAGATCAAAATGCCACGACCCGTTCAAGAGCCACGAGGCATATCGACAAAATTTAAGCCACGTCAATCGTGCTGCGAGCTTACCGCAAAATATCGAATCGCTCCGCAGGTCCTGTGCGAATAAATGAAGCACTCCTACCAAGGAAGAGGTAAGGTGTTTGCGCATCTGTGGCAGTGTCATTCGGCGAGAGTTGATTGCGGTGGTGGTCGACCGTAACATGCGCATCGTCATCGCAAGGCCTGTCCAACTCTGCAGTCTGGTTGTCGGCGAAGTCCCCGACCTGAAGGAAGGCCCATTTGCTTGGCTGGAATGAAGCGGATTCAACTGTTGAAATGTGAGGTGGTCTGCGAGTAGTTAGTCACACACGTAATGCTACGCACTGGATCAACAGGCAGCCAGCCATGAACAACAAAATATGGTCCGAGAGTATTCGCTGTTTTTCTCGGAACACCAGAAAAACCCACTTCCCTCATTATTGCACAGGCGCCCACTGTTAGCGGAAACAGGCTTCGTGCTCTTGATTGTGAAGACCGCGAAATGTCTGTTGTTCTAACACGTAAATATCATGGAGGAGCTATTACTGTCTGCAATCAGCTGCAACTCTGACACGGCAGCAGCGGCACTGTGACCTGAGGCCATAAATGTGAGTGGTTCCAGCTTGCAGCAATGCGAAACCATACTTCTGCTTGTAATGCAGCCCTAGATTTGGACATCAAAGGTGTGAAGAGCGTGTAAACGTGTTTATTTCCCTGTGGTGAACATATCAAACCATTGGATCTTTTAGGCCAAGCAGGCCGCCGCTTTAGCTCACTCATGTTGGATACCCACGACACACACCGAAACATTTCTTGGCGTTGACATCTTTAAACTAACCATTAGCTGGCCCAAAAACGACTCAGCGAAGTTGAAAGCAGCATAGGGCCTTTGACAAGGACTGCTAACACGGGTAACAAATTTAGTGGTTTCTCGAAGAATCGTAGCATTTGAGAACAGGAAAACCTCCCGTGAGAAGAAAATGCATCTGGACTGTTAACACGAACGGTGCTGACTGCGAGAGTGCCTGCCAATTTCTGTGCTCAAAACATTGCTTCCGCATAAAAGTTGCCGTAGATTCTTCCATGCGCTTTGTTTTAAAACAAAACGCATGGCAGTTCGGCCAATTCGTCATGTGCTACGCCCAGATTCTTCGAGGACAGATCTAAACTGTAGCTGCCAGGCAAGCTGTGAAGGAATGCTATCCCGAGGTTCTACCTTCTCAACATGGTTAATGCTCGTGCATGTAAAAACAACTAAGAATCAGGCCCGACAGCTTAAATGCGCCAATGCCAAGTCTGCAAAGCAAGCTTTATCTACCCACGCTTTCCTTCGACCGTACGTGGCAGGCACTCATTTCTTTCATCCTGCTTTTGGTTCTCATTTTATTCCTCGCGGCTTGGTTCAGGCTTCTAACCGTCTGGTGTGAGTCAGTACTCGGGCCTTCAGTTATCACAACGCAACCTAACTTAAACAATCTAGGTGGTCTCTCTTTGCAGCTATAATGCTCTCCTAGACGAAGCGAGGGTAGCGGAGTTTCAATACTCGGGCCTTCTTGCGCAGGTCTCCGCCGCTACACTAGGACGACGCTCTCACGCTGCTGGAAAAGGTGCTGCAGTAACGAAAACAAAACTGAAAAAAAATGTATAGGTTGGCGAATGCAACCGGGAGAAAAGTCTGCGTTTCACCTTCACGGTTCTCATAGAGAGGGCACTGCCTGCAATAACGGGCGTAGTACCTGTGCTGAGCAACCATTCCCTTCACTGTGCTCTTTTCTTTAGTTCTGGCTCTCTGTGCCTATCCTAAAAGGAGACAGTCTTACGCAACTTTGTAATTTTTTAAGAAAAATAATACTGCAGCAATACACCCTCTAAAAGGCTGAGAAAGACAATAGCTATGCACCATCTTGCGCCTCTACAAGTTTTGTTGTTTTTGTAATAGGAAAAATTGCTATTTTGAAGTTGGAATTCATGGTAGAGGGACAGCCAGAAATCGGTAGGCACTCTCAACGCTTTTTCACTTCTTCATACTTCCGGTGCTCATATTTACACTGCTTTTCTATGATGTTCAGTAGTCTTGTCGTCTGCTGCAATTTCCGCAGCTCCTAATGATAAGAGACTGCGTTGCCAGGACTCTAGAATACTTAGAGCCCTTTTGGGAAAGCTCGAGTTTCACGCTAAAAAGATTAAACTGCGACGCTATAAACTGGGTGCCATGATGGATGACGTCCTAGAAGCGCTGTAGGCTGTGTGCCAACTCACAGTTACGGACATGCATTAGTCTGCCTCGAGAACATCTGTAGGTACGCTGGAACTCTTAACGCGCTACATCAGTTCAAAGTAATAAAGTTTTATCTTCAGATGACAGTACTATTCAAGGAGATTCGTCTATTAAAATGAAAACTTTCAGTATTGAGAGCGCTTGCTGTTGTTTGCTTTTTCAGTATTGTCAACAGCGCGGCTCGATCGAAACCGTGGAACATATCCGTGCGTGCGTACGTACTATGAATATTGCATGGAGAAGCTCTCCCCAGTGCCTCTAACAATGGACAGTGTTTTAGGTTCCTTAGCGTGCCGTAGGCAACAGAGACATGCAATTAATTGTTTATTTGCATGTTTAAAAGACATTGGACATATTGACAAGCTCTAATTTCACCTTGCATGTTATCCTGATGCATTCTTCACGCAGTGAACTTCGTAAGCTCATATGTCGGACTATGCACTTCATCATTTCATATGTGACATCAATACTCGCCGGTCAACCGTAGTATGCATTTAATGGCCGCATGTTATCTTTTTCCCTTTTTTATTTCACCTTTTCCGCACCGCTTCCCCTTCCGCCTTTACCTCCCAAATTTCCTTCCCTACACAAAGTAGCATGCCAGCGATATTTAGACGCCGGCTAAATTTTCTGCTTTGTCACTAAAGGGCTTCTCTGTTTCTCTCTCTAATGCATGACGATGGGCGTCGAGAGAGGCGCGATGCCGAACCCATCGTATGGAGGCAGAATTGCTGCAACTCACACAAAAATAATTCCAATACCCACTACAACCATATTACTCTTTTTTACTCGTATGTTTTCATGCCCACACTGTTCTCATCTTAAGCCCAACAACCGTACCCATCATATATATTCACCCGGATGGAATAGCCATGACCGTTGCTCTTTACTGCGCTGTTAAAGGTTGTTCCCGTCTAGTTTTCAGTGCTAAGCTAATGGCTCATGACACACGGGCTGCCAGGGCGAAAATTCAGAGAGAAAATGTGTTAAGGCCACGACTATGCGCTTCAGCCATCGCATTTTTTTTTTTGAAGTGATAGCTTCAATCCGCTAGGTAAAGCCGGGTATCGGCGTGTGTGCAACATCACGAGCATGACTGGCAGGTGTTCCCCAGAGAGCAACCTATAGGAGGCAGGTGGGCCCCCTAGGTCACGTGACCTTGCTGCGTCATCACAACCTGCCCACCGGATAGCGAGCGAACTGCCCACCGTGATAGTCGACCATGAAATTAATGAATGGTCGCTCGGGAAGAGCAACATTGGCCACACACCGTACACCGCTATAAGCGCCTGCCATGCCAGGGCAGTGGTACATCGCTTAACCGCTGCACCACTGCGCTAGGAAGAGTATGAGGACTTTCAGGGATCTATGAATCTATAATATAGAGAATGACGTTCTGCATGTATGGGAATTACCCTGATACGCTATCGCGTCATGCCCTTAGTGCGGAGCTTGAGTGTCCCCTTCTTTTTCTTGAACGAACACTAACAACCGCAGTGTTCCTCTTTAATATTATAGTTGTTGTGGGGCTTATACTTGCACTAAGTGCCCACAGCCTTTTCAAGACAGCGCTTTTCCCAGTAAATTGGGTTCTTAGTAATTTGGAGCCCTTCACCACAACCACAACACTCACCTTCTATTAAATATGCTGGTTTGGGATGCCAACCAGTCATTTAGATGTAGTAAAGTGTTGTAGAGGCTAGTTGGTCGTGCATACGGAGATTGGGGAGCGCTATAGGTTCTAGACAAGGGAACAACACACACAAAAGAACAACACTAGACACGAGTTGCGCCCGTGTATTGTGTTGTTCCCTTGTGTGTGTTGTTCCCTTGTCTAGAACATAGAGCTGCCCCGTTTCAGTAGTAAAGTGGACCGCCGATTTGTTCTGTGAGGATATTGAGCCATCCGCTAAAAGAGTAATTGCCCTGAAAGCGCTCAAAACTGCGAAAAAAAAAAAGAAATCAGTGCAGAAACATGCGGCACTTTCCATTGTTTGTTCTATGAGCCAAAGTGCGAATTGGAAGCCGAGGTAGTCCTCAGAGCAAAGCCAGGTTAGGGTGAAAGTCTGTTATCCTAGACGCACTGAATGAACGTCGAAGTAAAAGAGGTATAAACCAAGCAAAAGCAACAGCGTAATGCAAACACACCACCTAACTACAGATAAAAAAAGTCCCAAAATCTCGGCGCGGCAAAGAAAAAGCAAGGGATTTCCGCTAACGAAATTGAGATGCTCTGCGGGGAACCACTGTGAGCTCCGTTCGATGCAAAGGAAAGACTAAGGGGACGAGTGGAGCCCTTCCGGTCTGAGGTCGAGGGAAACGAGCACCAAAGTGGGCGTAGGTACAGCCTTACTCGGATTTAATTCATTTCAGATATTTGGTTCTATTTCAAAGTTAGATTGCCAAGGCATAATAAGTGTTGAAAACCCACCATATCAGGTACTTGTTTGAAGGGCTCCACGAATAAGTTCCGTGATGTGCTGCGCTGATACATTATATTATTAAGGACAACGACGCGGAACCACTCATGTGAAATCTATGACGGCACCGTCTCAGACACCTTCTGCGAACAAAGATAAGCCCTACGTAAAATTCCAAGGTTGCTAAATTAGCTGTTACTCACCTTCCCGTCAAGTCTCTTTCTTTCTAATTACTGCATTAATATGCGGGTAGGGTCCTTCTGCGTAAACATATTGCTCATCAGAAAACCACTGATCTCAAAAAAGATAGCTATATCAGCAACGATGATTCTCAATTTTTTTACAAGGTTATGCGATCCATGTCAAAGACCCAAGATCAGGTGCCGAGACAGATTTACGATCGAAACAACGCTTGATTTGTGGAATGCTTTCAGCTGACCTGTGGAAGAGAGTATTAACCCCGTAATTTTTAATGGAGGCAACTGAAATTGGGTTTCCAAATGATACCAAAATATTTGCAAAAACACTGAGATCAGCTGTTTTCATGACATTCAGGACGGCTTTGTTGGGGTTCACTGACAGGAATGTATTGTGGAGACAAGGAAGATTCGTAGTTTTATGTAGTGTACTTCCAATCTAAGAAGGACGCAGGGACGTATTTTACATAGCGAATGAAATTCAGAAGAAGAAATATCGCAGCTGAAATTGTGGTTTTCTCCTTTCCTTCTGCAGTTTCACGATGGAAGTGGCATTTGAAGTCTAGACACAAAACATCGGCATGCCGGAGAAATAATTATCCTTTGCTTATTAAGAAAGAGACCGAATCTATCCGCAGGGTGGTACATTATGGCAAGGGAGGTTAATTAAATACAACCAGTGCTTTATGTCTGAAGGTTATTTAAACCCATCTGAATAACAAAGTTATCGCCTCACCGAGTTCCGGCACTGTAGTCAGGAGGTATATCTTAACATCATCACAAACATACCTTTTATTCACCATTAAGAATATCTAGATTTTTTGAGCGAATATAGCATGCCTCATGCTGGTTGATCTTTAAGATATCTTGTAGTATCTTGAGTCACGTTTAACTACCATTCTTCAACAGCAAAGTATTCAAAAATGCGTCCGCTAGGTACACTTCACCTCAAAGGTTGTTCTTTCTAAAGGTTCGCGTTTTCTAACAAGGGCCCCTCATTGGTTCTGGAAAAGCAGAGAACACAGGAAAAGAGAACACAGGCTTTGAACGGTTGACTTTTTAGACCAAACACTATGATCTACGAACGGGTCTTCTTACACTTTCGTTACCAAATTAAGATAGAAAAATACGAGAGGATAAAAAAAAAAAAGGCATGCGCACGCACTCATGCGGTTGTTCGGAAACTTAGGAGTGCCAACCACTTTACTCTTGAATAGAGACTGCTGCTGGGGATGAGCTCGTGCTTACCATTATTTAACCGTTGCTCTTGAAGCTTTCATTCTGTTTTGAAAGGTTTTTGTCTCTTCAGGCGGGCACCGCGATATCTTCCTCAGTGCAAAAAGAATTATTGGAATCGGACCATGCAAACGGAAGTTGTTCCACTTAGAAAATTCAAACAGTAAATTATGAATAGAAAATAAAAAAAATTACTACAGACAGCACAAAGACATGAAGACAAATGAAGCGAACTTTCATCGCAAGCGAAGCCTCCTCTACGCTCCTCCTGGGCGCTTCGGATGATTCTTCTCGGTGTTTTTGCCCAAGCCTAGCAATTTCGAGGCTGTCGCTGAACAACATTCGCCTCGTGCTATCGCACCTCCTTTCCTCTGCCCGTGTTGAATTTCATGCGCCGTTGCTGATGATTAAGCATGATTACGCCTAAGGCGAACATACAGCAAAAAGATGGCGTGCAAACCTGTGTTTATTCAGCGTCCTTTCTTCTGCGTTCCTTTTTTCCCCCTCGCCTTTCTCTCGAGTGCATGCCATCGTAGCATTTTAGATACACGCGTGCATGGTTTGCAAAACCGCCTGTGCACGTGATATGCCTGAGTGTAGCTCTCCTGGTTCTTGCCTTCCAAAATAATGGCTGCTCTGTGGGCGCAAAAGGAGGGAACCCTGCTTCATTAATTTTGTTGCTATGGGAAAAGGAGAAGCTATGGGAAAAGGGTTGCATCTCAGCGTTCTTGCCGAACAGCCTTTATTAATTCTTCCGAGGGGCTGCTGTGGATGGAAAAAGCGTTTCATGGAGTAGCATATTTCTGTGGATCTAATAATCCGCACGTCTTCAGCCTGTGCGCCTGCTTTCTGAAGGGCTCAGCTAGCCTCCTGTTTACGGCAGCTCTGAAAATTGACAACACAGGTGTAGGGTTACTTCCATTTTTTTTTATTCCACACAGAAGAATACACTTACCAGCGACATGCAACACGGATTCACTGCCGTGTTACCACACGCGTTCACACATAGGGCCCCGGACGATTACATGAACGCATACGATAATCTAACTAGGTGATAATGGGACTCGGGACACTCCATAAGACACTTTTGTCGTCGTTTACTTTCGTGCGAGTTTAGACGTATGTCTCTACGCCTGCAAGAACTTGTTAGCAAATAAAAGAACAAAAATGTAGGACGTTTGAGCTTCCCCTTTAAGAGTAGAACGCGGTAGCTTAATCAGTCTCATAAAAGAACAAAAATGTAGGACGTTTGAGCTTCCCCTTTAAGAGTAGAACGCGGTAGCTTAATCAGTCTCGTTCGGAAGGAGGAACGCGGGCGTTTGCATGTGGACGGACGCACTCCACATCGGCTCCGTGTCTTTTCGAAGATTCCGACCGAATTTTCACGTGGGCCACCGAAACTTTTCGGCTACATCGACGGATAACGTCACCTGGACCACGGCGACACCACTCTTGAGCCGGTAGGCCCATTTTTTGGACTTTTATCGGACTTTTGAGTGGCCACCTGCGGCCGGGAGCGCTGAGCCTAGCGTAGGCCTAGCGCGCTCCCGGGGCGGCCCCGTGCGGTGCTTGCGTGTCTAGACATCGGCCAGCATGGAACCCCGGGACGCTGACGACCCTATCATGAATGAACCTACCCGGACCTCGGCCCAAGGTTCGGCGAATATTGAAGGTACGGACGAATCTCCTGCCGCGTCGCCGGTCAATGCGAGCCCCGGACTCGGGGACGCAGTGACCGAGGCCATGGAGACCTCGCCACCGCAGCGGGACGACGGGGCCGACATCGACCCACTGCAAGACGAAGACATGGATCGTTGGGAGCTTGTTTCTTACAAACGGCGCCTAAAAAGGAAAGGCTCGAAGAAAGGCTCGAAGGGGCCAGGCGATCCCCGGGAAGAAGCAAACAAGATAGCGCCGACAGCCGCAGCTGGCGGAGCAGAGACGCAAGCGAGTGGCGTGCCGCGCTTTACATTAAAACCACATCTGGCGGGAGCGCAGCGGCAGATAAGGCCACGTCCGCCGCCGCTACCGAAGGATGATATCAAGATCATTTATCGCCCCAAGGGAGGCCTAAAAATCAGCGAAATCCGTGTCGACCAGGCAACGCAAGCCCTCGTCGCGGCCAGCGGAGGAAAGATCAAGGAAGAAGACTTCATCATGAGACTCCGGCCCGGATCGAACATCATGATTGCGAGCACGCCCGACCTGGACATCGGCGACGTGCTCAGGAAGATCGAAAAGCTCACGATCAATGACCAGACCTATGCGACCAACACCTATCCAGCCCTACCGGACGACCTGAAGCGTGCGGTAATCCACGGCGTCATGCCGGGGCAATCACCGGCCCTACTGAAATCGAGGCTGCGGCTTCGATCCCAAGGAGTGAAGATCCTGGAAGCGAGAATGCTGGGCAAGTCGGAAACGGCGCTCATCACGTTCGACGGCCCGTATATCCCGCACTGGGTCATCTACCGCTCCGGAGAATTCAAGACCTACCCATATCGTCCTACGAGGCAGATCTGCTACGTGTGCGGTGAGCAAGGCCATCGTTCGGACGTCTGTCCAACGCCGAACACCAAGCTCTGCAGGACGTGCGGCACACACGACCCACCAGAAGGCCACCCGTGCAAGGCCAAATGCATGGTGTGCGAAGGCGACCACGTCACCAAGGAGTGCCGTCGACGCCTCAAAACTACTGACGAGCTCCGGGGCAGCACGACCGGCGGCCGGCAGTCCCGGAAACAACAATGGCAGCAGCAGCAGCAGCAACAGCCGCAGCAGCAGCAGCAGCAGCAGCAGCACCAGCAGCAGCAGCAGCAACAACTGCCGCAGCAGCAACAACCGCAGCAGCAGCAGCAGCGGAACCCGCACCTGAGTCGAGAGCGCCGACCCAGGTGGCTTAGCTCGGAGCGGGACCATGGCCGCTCCTCGAGCCGAGGCCGTAGCACCGTGGGAGATCGCAGCCAGAGCCGATCCAGAGATGACTCTTTCCCGCCGCTCAACCGGTCAACGGCCAAGCCGAAGCAGCAGCAGCAGCAGCCGCCGCAGAAACAACAGAAGAAGGGCGGCGTCAAGGTGAGCTGGGGAGCGGGCTCTCCAAACCCACTGATTCCGCACTCGGATCAAGATAATATTACGCGTAACTCGAAAGAAATTAAAGAACTAAGACAGGAGAATGCACATCTCCGAAAAAAAATCGATGACCTCATTAAAGAGATGCAGGCTCAGAGAGCAGGGCACGTACCGCGGCCCCCGACCCCGGCGGCCGAAGTGCAACGATCTCCAACCCCATTAGCAGTGAACCCCGAAGAATTAAGAGCTTTCATGCAGCGCATGGATGATTTCATGATTCGCACCGAAGGACAGTTCCGGCAAACGCATGCAAGATTAGATGCCATGCAGGTCCAACTCAACCTGTCAGAACAGAACGTCACATTACTACAGCAAAAAGTTGCGATGCAGGACCAAAGTTTCCGCAACCACGTCAAAAGTCAAAATACGCAACGAATAACAAACGAGGCCCGGGACAGGCTCATACACGAGCGCCGTTTCGGAACTGAAGGCTCCAATCAGAACAATGCCGAAAACCATGGCTAAACAAACTCCACTAGAAATCTGGCAATGGAACTGCAGGGGGTACCGCCAAAAGCAGGGACTCCTAATGCAGTTTTTACATACGCAAGGCTCCACACCCGATATAATAGCTTTACAGGAAACTAACACGACACCGTCACTCAGGGGATATACGTGCTACGATAGCGGACGCACGGCAACCTTGGTCAGCAAAAAGTTGGTAGCCATAGCCCATGACCCAATTCCCAACACCAAAATTGAACACTTAGTGACGGAAATTATTCCCAAAAAGAAGCGTAAGGAAAAGAGTGTCTTTATCGTAAACCTCTATAGCCCGCCTCGCCAGCGGGACGCGAATTTTGATACACTCTTTCTAGGGGCCAGCAAACTTGCGAAAAGCAACTCGTTGCTCATTGTAGGCGACTTCAACGCTCGCGGACAGCAATGGGGATACCCCACTAATAATCACAAAGGTATACAGGTCGAGGACGCGGCGGAAGCGATCCAATGTACCCTCTTAACAGACGAACTTCAACCCACGCGCCTTGGCACTTCGATCTGCCCGGATACGTGTCCGGACTTAACGTTTGTCAGGGGAGTGAAGCACGCAACGTGGGAGAATCTGCTGGAGAATCTAGGCAGTGACCACTATATCCTGAAGACCACGATAGCAGCCACCAACATCAAGCGCAAGCTCGGCACGGCCAAGATCACCAACTGGCCGGCTTTCCGCAAGGCTTGCGCGGACCTGGAAGGGGGGATTACTTCCATAGATGATTGGTGCCAACAACTTAAAGACATCCAGAAGCGGTACACTCAGGAAGTGGATCGCACCGAGCAAACACCAGAGGTGGACCCTCGGCTCATCAGGCTATGGGAGGCACGTCGAGGACTCACCAAGCGCTGGAAGAAGCAGCGCTTTAACAGGAAGCTCAAGCTCAAGATCGCAGAAGTCACTAAGATAGCGGAGGAGTACGCGACCCAACTGGCCAGGCAGAGCTGGCAGCAGTTCAGTAGCTCGCTGGACGGCACCCTCAGCACGGCGAAAACGTGGCGTATACTCAAGACCCTCCTCGACCCTACCCAAACCAGGGCCGAAAGCGGGAAAGCTATCCGCAGACTCGTCCACACCTTCGAGGGTACGGAAGAGGAACTGCTAGATAAGGCCAAAGAGAAATGTTACGGCACGACCTTGCCTGCGGCATACGCGAAACCATACCTGGGGAAACCGAACACCCACTTAGACAGGCCGATCACCAGGGAAGAAGTGTTCGCTGCCATAAAGGCATGCACGCGCAACACTGCGGCGGGAGCAGACAAGATCCAGAACGCACTCATACGCAACCTCTGCGACGAGGCGGTCGACCAACTGACCACCTTCCTCAACGGGCACTGGGCCGCAGGAACGGTTCCTGAAGAGTGGAAGCATGCAGAGGTCGTAATGATCCCCAAACCGGGTAAGAAACTCCAGATTGAAAATCTCCGACCTATCTCACTCACCTCCTGCCTAGGCAAGCTCTACGAGCGAGTCGTTACTCGGAGGCTCCAAAGCTACATGGAAGACGAAGACCTGTACCCCCACAGTATGTTCGGCTTCCGAGCCCACCTCTCCACCCAGGACATCCTCTTACAACTCAAAGAGGAAGTCCTCACCAACGTCCCGAGCGTAGGCGAGAACGTGGTTATGGCCCTCGACATCAAAGGAGCCTTTGACAACGTTAGCCACACGGCTGTAATGGAAGGACTTGACAACCTCCACTGCGGCGAGAAGATTCACAGCTACGTGAAGGCCTTTCTCTCCAACCGCACTGCAACGGTTGGGCTCGGAGACCTTCGCAGCGCTAAATTTTCGACCCCCAACAAAGGCACACCTCAAGGGTCCGTCATCTCGCCACTACTTTTCAACGTGGCCATGATCGGCCTCGCGAGACAACTCGAGAAGATCGAAGGCATACAGCACGCAATATACGCTGACGACGTCACGATCTGGGTTACCACTGGGTCGCTCGGCCAGAAAGAAGAACGACTGCAAGCAGCGGCTACCTGCGTGGAAGAATATGTCAGTGCACGAGGCCTCGCCTGCTCCACCGAAAAATCAGAACTCCTGCGAGTCCACAAAGGGAAACACAAGGAAGGGTCCCTCAATGTCTCCCTCGAGGGACAGCTAATTCCCGAACGAGACAGAATACGAGTCTTGGGAATGTGGCTGCAGAGCAACCAGCGATGCGGCCATACGCTCGGCCTTCTCAAGCAATCGACCACTCAGGTCGCCAGAATGATCACGCGCGTGTCGCAGAAGCGGAGCGGCATGCGAGAGGGGGATACCCTGCGCCTGGTTCAGAGCCTGGTGGTCAGTCGCGTGGGTTACGCCCTCCCGTACTTCAACCTCAACAAAGGAGAAGTGGATAGTGCAGATACCATACTCCGCAAAGCTTACAAGACAGCCCTGCATCTACCAATGAACACCTCCAACGAAAAACTACTGGCTCTTGGAATTCACAACACCTTCGAAGAGATCAAAGAAGCCCAACTGGTCACACAGTTAGCTAGGCTCCAGCAGACTCCTACGGGGCGCTCGCTCCTTAGGCGACTGGGGCTAGGCCGAACGGCGGAATTCGAGAATCGTACTGCGAGCATACCGGACGCAATTCGCCAGACGCTAAAGGTTCGCTCCCTTCCCCGGAACATGGACCCCAACTTGCATGCGGCCCGTAGGGCAGCCCGGGCGAGGTATGTACAACAAAATCTAGCTACAAAATCCACCACGGTATACACGGACGCAGCTCCGTATACAGGAAGCTCACATAACAGCACAGTGGCGGTAGTTATTGATTCGAACTTAAAGGAATTAGCTAGCGCCTCAGTGAGGGATTGCACGGTAACCGAAGGGGAGGAGCTGGCCGTAGCTCTAGCGGCGGTAGCCGGTTATCGGAGCAACATGTCCCTTACCATCCTTACAGATTCGAGAGAAGCGTGCCGTAACTACATGAACGGCCGCATAGGTCGCGCCGCGCTCCGGCTCCTCCAGAGCGCGACCCCACCAAAAGTCACACATAGCATTTACTGGGTGCCAGGACACACCGACATAGCGGGGAACGAACGCGCCGACGAGGTAGCTCGAGGGTATACGAGCCGAGCTTCCTCCCAATCGGACGATCTACCCGACCGAGTCAGCCCTACGTACTCAGACATTCTCAACTACCATAAGGGGGTACGGATCCGCTATCCGCCGCCTCATCCTGATCTAAATCAACTAGAGGCAGTGTATTGGCGAAGATTGCAGACAGGAACATTCCCAAACCTGCATATCCTTAGCAAGATTTACCCGACGCAATATCGGGACACTTGCCCGTGGTGTGGCAGCAAACCATCGTTGTACCACATCACGTGGGAATGCAGTAAAAACGACAACTTTCGCAAAGACCCGAGTGCAGAACAGTGGGAGAGCCGGCTCTCCAGCGGCGATCTGGGTTGCCAACAAGGTCTGATCCAGCACGCCCAGCGAGCAGCGAAGCTCAGCGGAGCCCTGGAATAGGGGCACCGACCCTGTGAGAAGAAGGAAGATGGACCTCTTCTTTCTCGTCTGCTACTAGCACCTTTCTAGAGAAATAAAAGTCTTTCCTACCTACCTACCTACCAGTCTCGTTCGCATCGGCTACTCAATTACATAATTCCCTCCTAACTAGCGTACCCAAGATTACTTATGTACGTATCGATACATGTCTTCAAGACACCTCTCTAAGTAAAAAAACGCGACGCATTCACTATGTCCACCTTTGTTCAGCTTAACCAACGAGCCTTCGTGGTGTAGGGGCAACGTCCCCTTCTCGCAGTCCGAAAACTTTGGCTCGATTCTCACCCAAACCCAAATTTACCTAGTTTTCCTTTCAGCTAAATGCTATTAAGTTCGCTGATCATGATCGTGAATTTTTGTGACGCAAGGGCATCACGGGCCAAACAGCGCCATGGTACAAGGTGTTTTCGTCTTCTCAAGGTGGGGTCAGGGACCCATTTCCCAAGCATTTCGCCCTAAATAAGCCAAGCGCTAGACCAGGGAAAAGCGTGTACCCTTTGTAACACCGGGGGTAGCCGGTGGAACTGGGGATCGAAACCCGCACCTCCAGCATGTGAGGAAGATGCTCAAGCCACTAGGCCACCGCTGCGGTACTATTAATTCCTTGCTTTGCTTCTATCGAGATTTCTCGCTCGCGGCCAACGACACCGACAACGACACCGCATTTTAAGGCGAAAGCCTTTAATGCCTCATCGTTGTAAGCAGCAGTTGTCGACAGAAAATGTCACGCTTTTCAGTTGGTCGAAACGGCCGTGACGTCACAGTGCGCCAATTTCAAACGGGGCCAATTGCACTTTGCCTAGTAACCATGCAACCAATTGAAGGGATCGTATAGTAATGCTCCAAGTAAGTGGTACTGAGCTTAGTTAATTGCTTAATTGCCGAATTAGCCTAATGAACTTTTCTAGTTAGGCCATATAAATAAATAAAACGGAGTAGGAAATTGGTCGAGCTCGGGAATCGAACCCCAGTTTTCGGCGTGCGAGACGAGCATGCTATCCACTCCGCCATGCCAGCTTGATGGTTTGGTATGAACAAAGGCGCGTCTAGTGAATACGGTGTCTTCGCTCACTCCCATCCTCCTACCTTCCCTTCCGGAGAGGTTTAGGTGTCCACCGAGATATGAGAGACAGATACATTTCCTTTCCTCAGAAACCAAATTACCGACGAGCGAGGCGTGGAACCGAATGGGCAATGGCGTTCTATGGACTCCCTGGCAGCGTTGCAAGATGCTGTCGCGTTCCACTCTTAGAGGCGAAGCTGAACATCTTAACCACACATCGGTGACCACACTTTAGGTAAAAAAAGTGCCCCCTGAATGTTGACGGGTGTTCACCGAGATGTGTGAGACAGTTACTGCGCAATTTTCTTTCCTCAAATACAATTTTCATTTCCTTCATTACGGGCCCTCTTTGTCTTCTTTCACTCCCACTTCCTCCCTTCCTCTACGGTGCGGTTCAGGTGTCCACCGAGATGACAGAGAATTACTGCGCCATTTCCTTTCATCAAAAAGCGTTGCGTTCAAAGGGCAAGGCATCGCGCCGAACGGGTGGTGGCGTTCCGTGTACTCCCTGGCAGCGCTACAACACGCTGTCGCGTTCCACTCCTAAAGGCGAGGCGAAGCTTAAGCGTCATTAATTAGCAGTTAATTAGTATTCAGGCATTAATCAGTAATTAATCATTAATTAGTGATTTGTCATCACTTAGCAATTAGTACTCAATTATATGTGACGCCACCAGTGCCACAGAAACAGCGAAAGTGGTGCGGAAAACGCTTTCGCCTCTGCGCTCTTTAGACAGTCAAAGTGCCCCCTGAATTTTCTGTGACATGGTAGCCTTAAAGCTATCGCGTTAGTATCGCAACCGGTGCGATCATAGGCCGGGCCGTGGCCGAGTAAAAGAAACTAACTAATGGTCGCATGAGAAACTTGAAAGGGAAGCGGAAAGAAAATTTGGAATCTGTTCGCAGCGAGAAATACACCTGCCAAACGAAAGCCAATTCGAGTGTCTTGCTGCGTCTGCCTCGCTACAAGCTCAGCAATTCGACGGTTGCTCGTCTTGCGGTTTTGCGAAACGTTACAATAAGTATGAGACACTGTCGCCTGCGACAAATGGCAAATTCAATGAAGATGACAAATGATTCTGACAAATTTGCGCACATCGCTTTATATAATGTGCGCACATTTGTCAGAAAATATTCGAAACGTATCATCATCATCGCACATCTGAGTTGTTTGTAAGCACTGCTACAACTACTTCCTAACTGATTGGGGTCCATGCTTTTTATAGGTATTGTCAGGCTTAACTAAGTGTCTCATTTCGCACTGCATCGGACAGAAAAGGTATTCCAGTACGCGGCAACCACTTCACTCATACCGGAGAGTTTGTACGGTCCTTCTTAGATATTACGGGCAGGGAACTGACAACAAGCGAACTTGCATTCGTTTCTACACACTGAAAAATCATTACCAAAGTTTCCCGCGTAGTAGGTCGGTCTCAATAATAGCGTTGCTGCAGAAAACCTCTGTGTGGCAAGAATTACGTACAGGCTTGGCTCCTGTGCTTCACCGCAGCCGTAGTCCACATTCCAACAAATAGCACAGTCGGCATACTTCCATAACGAACAAATTGTCGTCCTTGTTATACATGCAGCCGTGGGGGAGAAGAGCTCTACGCAGGGAAGCGTAGAAAACAGATGGCTTCGCAGAAATACCGCGTCAGAATTTTTAAAAAGTCTACTTGCGCTTCGCCGCTTCGCGTATATGCACAAATTACCGATAGAATTCATTAATTCGTTTTCGTTAACCACCTTTCTTCTTGCCTTCCACGCTAATCAGCTTGCATTGCTTGGCTTCGATTTTCTCTTTAGCTTCTGTTTAGACACACGTAAAGGAAGATATGTGCGCTAATATAAGATTTTATAACATTCCTTTTCGATGGGCAAAGAACGGCCAAGCCGATATAAGTGTTCAGTTAAGCTAGTGTAGAAAAATAAATCTAAAGTTAGGAAGACCGGGATTTCACCAGTAAAATATCTTCAAGCGAGGTTAAAATCTTCACATTATTCGATTCTACTACACGCACAAGTCATCCACCCGAGGGTCACTTTAGGCCGATCCGAAAACACACTATATACGGACGCTTCTATGTACGCAAGCGTAGAGAAGCGCACAGCCGCTGTAGTGGTAGTCAATGGTACAGGGGAAATGACCTCCTGCGCTTCAGTGGGAGTGTCGGGGATAGCGGAGGCCGAAGAGATTGCCGTCGCGCTGGCGGTAGCCGAAGGCTATAGAAGAGGCCGCTCCCTGAACATTCTAACGGACTCGAAAGAAACATGCAAGAGTTATACGAAGGGCAACATTAGCGGCATCGCCCTTAGGATCATCGGCGAGGCGGCAGCTTCCGCTGGAAAAACGCCTATACAGCATATCATCTGGGTGCCAGCTCACGCAGGCGTAGCAGGAAACGAAAGGGCGGACAGTCTGGCTCGAGGGCTCACTTACCGAGCAGGCTTATCGGACGCCCCGGAGTTACGGCTACTCGCGTGCGAGGGAGGCTACGCAGAGACCCTACAACTTTATAGGGGAACTAGATTGAGGTATCCACCACCACACAGAGCACTGACTAGGGAAGAGGCTGTAGGATGGCGTAGGCTACAGACGAACACTTTTCCTAACCTGTACATATACAGCAAAATGTCACCAACGCAATTCAGATCAGACTGTCCCTGGTGCGGCGGTACACCTACACTCTATCACATTACCTGGGAGTGCGAAAGAAACATAGCATTCCACAATTATCAAACACCGAGTGAGGAGCAATGGGAGAGCTGTCTCTCCAGCAGCGAGCTCGAGGTCCAGAGGGCCTTGGTACAGCACGCTGTTGAAGCGGCACGACTCAGTGGAGCCCTGGACTGAGGGCCCACCCTTGCTCGAAGACTCAAGTCGCCAGCGCCCAAGCAGGACGACCAAGAAGTCTTCATCTCCGCGAATCTCTTGAAAGAGCAATAAAAGTTTTCTCTCTCTCTGCAAACTATAAACGTGTCCCCACTGTAATTTCCGTAAGAAGACAATAACCTGCCACAGCTCATAAAATTCCGCCGCAGTGCGTCGGAATAAATCATCCTCATTAGCTGCAGCTGTCATTTCACAAAATGTTCTCTTCATTTTATAATAATTTCGAATACATTTCTCACATATTACGTTCAACCTCATAGTGCATCCCTAGTTTAGCTTTGCTGCCTTTCCTTCATGCCTCCACTGCACTCCCCCAGCGCAGCGGCAGCTAACGAGCACGGGGCCCCGTGTTTAAGGACAGTTATTTCTCTCTCTGCCATCACCGACGTCTGCCACCGGTATCTAGATGGTCCCTCGTTCATCCTACGTCGCACAAGCTCTACCTTGTTTTGGATTTTTGGTGCTCCCTGCGCCTTAATAGCAAAGGGCAGTCATCAGAATTCCGCATGCGTTTTGCTCGGGTCTTCTCGCGTGGACACGCCTTGGCTCCCCATTAGGCGCGCTGCGAAGCGGCGTAGCCCTCGTTGGCTTCCACCGCCACAGCCCAACACAAGGCGAGAGCCGGTGACAGCGACGCCCGCTCTACGCGGAAGCTTCTTCCGGTGATGCAGCACCGCTGACAACTCGCTTGAGCGCTGACTAGTGTCCACGGCTTCCGTTTCTTATTTCCTAGCGCGCCATTTCCTGTCCGCGAGGTTCTGACAACAGTTTTTGGTGCGTGTCTAGAAAGCTTCCGCGCCTTCCCGTTCTTTGTGGCGCGTGTTTTGCCTACTCCTAATGGCGTCTCTCTTCAGCAGGATGCGCCCTCTGAAGTCTTCTTCTTTCTTGCCTGCTTCTTTCCATCAGCGCAGTGGAGACAATAGATGGCCCTGGCGCTCTTTTGCTTCCCTAGCTTTTGTCGGTCAAAGACTGGCTAAACGAGTGACTCAAAGAAGCCGTCTGGGCTTACAGCAGTGCCTCGTGAAAATGACAATGCTCCTCATCAGATTTTTGCAAAAGCTTAGCCTCTCAATGGAGGGCACAGCGGAGCATGAAGGAAATGTATATGAGCACGCATCGTTTCAGGGGCGGTTAAAAGAGCGCACAAAGAAGGATAAACTTTTTGGCGTGTGGTTTTTTCCTTCATGCGCCGTCGGACATGTGTACCACATGAACAAGTTGTGGTACCGGAAAGAAAATTTTAAAGGGTTGGTAGGGAGATTTAGGGAGCATGTGTCAGGAACAGGACATCGGGAGCAAGGAGGACTCCGCGGCCAAGAATGATGCGTGAAGCGTGTTTGTTATGCGGGGCCAAGGACGCCATGTAAAATAGAACTAAAAGTTACACGATGGTTTTATAGACTGTAGAAAAAGATTAACTACTGCAGACATTAACATTCATTAGTATATAAGAAGTCATACTGGTGATAACAGTATTTAGTTTTGCTCTACAGACTTTCTTTTTTTCATGCGCATTAACCTTATATAGAGATTGCAAATATCATCGTTGACATCTAAAGAGTATTTTTCTCTAGTAGACTCTTTTCCACAGTCATAACTTGTACAGAAAGAGTTTTTAAAATGTGGTAAGACAAAAAATTACAACAAAATGCCTCTCCTCCAGTATTCTAAAAGTCTTTCTAACGTGACCAGCATTTCAGTCAAGCAAACTGCTCTTTCAAAAAATTGGTGGTTGCTACATTCAGAAACAAAGTAAATATAAACGTGTAACATTATCTATACTCGATTATTAGGGTAAATTGGTATTGCACACGCTATCGACGCATTTCCTTTCTACGCGAGCTGCATGCTTGCGTCAGACTAAGCGGCAATGTTTCTTTTCTTTTTTTCTTTTTGTTTGTTTTTGTTTTCTTGTTGTTTCTTTTCGTCGTTCATTCTTTTCGGTATTGTGTGCTGAGTTGCGTGTGCCTCAAGGAGGTTTTTCTTTTTGTCAAAGTGTATTTTACACCCACTCCTGCTTAAGGCTTTGCAATAAAGTCAGCAGTCTTCTGTAAATAAAAATAAAAATAAATGTCGTTTCTAACTTTTTCAAAGGAATGACCTCCCTTTGTTAAAAAAAAAAACAGATTTCTGTAAATCGGATCACGAACTGCGCAACCATATTCTCCACCCTCCGCCCACAACATGCGGTGAAGAAAAAATGGTAGGGTTTTAACGTAGTCAAACAGAGTAGACGTGCGAAAGCATGTGTTTAGCCTGACTGGCTCCATCAAAGGTGACCGTATGGTTTAAGAGTTTCAAGAGTTTAACGTTTTTGGAATGAACACATGTGTTTTACCAGCTGTACGAATGCAAAGAGCAAACGCAAGCAATGAACATCGCACCAAAATATTCGCGTAGCGTTAGTTGTCAAGATATGTGTCGAGATCAGCGATAAAAGAAGAGGTGTCCGAATTTGCGTTCTTTTTCCTTGCCCGAAATATATCGTCACCGCTCTTCACCTCGCTTCCCGCGTAGTTGTTTTAGAAAGCATCCTGTGGTTTTGCCGCATGTTTACACAGCAGCTTCTCGTACTATGACTAATTTGGTACACAGTGAAGGCGCCTTATGAGTATATCTAAAACTGCCCAAGAGGTTCTCCCAAAGTGTAAACGTTAAATGTTTTCTTCCATCATGATCAATTCAAAGTTATGATTGTTGCCTATTTCAGGCACCACGAGAGCCGCTTATCAAAACGTGATCGTCCCTAGTTTTTGCATGCAGATATGCTTTGTTTGCGTGGATGTGTCCTCATGTGGGACGAGTCTAGATGCAAATGGACCACATACAAATGGTTCATTTAAGTCAGGAGTGCGAATTCGCACCATTTATCGTAGTGTCTGCCAGAAGGAGTGCTGGGGAATATAGGATTTGGAATAAATTCAACCGGCGTGTTACCTAGGGAAGACCGCAATCCAAGCTGTACAAATCAAATTTTAATACACTCTGTATGCAATCGCACAGGCAAAATTTAGGATTCTTTCAAACGGTTTTCGGGTAACGGAGAAAAGATGGTCAGCCATAAAATGTGCAACTGAAGCGGTCAGCAAAAGTGTGCATGCTACTTGGAAGAAAGTAAATCGTGACTGAAAATCTGCATTCTGATCTCCGCTCCTATCCTGCTCAGGAATGTAATTTAATATACTATATGCACTCTTTGGTTTAGTAACATTGCACAATGCTGCACCAGGTACCAATTAAGTGTGCGCACATATAGACGGAGTAACACCTTAAAACTCTTGTACGCAGAAAAGCCATCTACGTGAGATCTCTCTACGTCCATTGCAAGAGCCTTTCTGCCGGGACGCGAGTTCCGCCACCACTAACAAGGTTCCCTGTCTACTGCGTGCCGTTGTATTTGTGAACGAGGCACCGTAATTCAGGCTTAACGTCGCTTCCGATAACGAGGACCCAACCCCGGTGTGCCTCACGGCCAAGCCTCTTCGCAGAGGTTCCCCCATCCTGCTACGGTTTTCCTTGGCTTTTTCCTCGTTATTCGGAAAGACTGCCTAACCACGTCGGGGCCAAGTCTGTGTTGCATATTTTCGTTCATTTTTGTGGGACAGCCAAAAGAGGACACTTATTTCGGATTACTACATAATGAATGTAATTCAGCAGAAAGCAGCGGAGACCGTTTTAACCGGCCCTCTTTCGCTACAAAAGCAGCTCAGCTTTGCCAGTGCCCTGAATATGCAAGACAGGGTTCTATGCCCGCAGCAATATCCTTGTAGATAATATACATACTACAAGCTTCAGCGCATACCCTGACAGTTTTATGTCCAATAGACACAGCTAAAGAGAAGCTATAACGCATGGGCAGCTTAAAGGGTGGGTTAAAAAAGCTTTACGAAGCCATCGTTTTTTGTTTATTTTTTATTTTAGGTTGTGTTAACTGCCTTTCAGTGTTTCTACTCGTGGAGCTTGATGCTTGTTGAGAAATGCTACGTATTATTATTCAATTCTTGCTTATTTTTTTGCTTAAACATATCCTGGGTCAAGCGAAGCGCTTCTGAGAGAGAACACCTCACAGCAGCAATCTCTTCACATCTTACCGAAAACATGAAGCACCCAATGCACTGAAGACAGAACAAAGCCAGCAAAGGCGTGCCATAGGTTAGTCGTGTGGTAAGATTACATTTATGGCTAGAATATTCTCACTGAATCGACAACGATGTGCCAGCTTGTGTGGTGTTATTCATTGAACAAAAAATAACTGCTGACAGTGCCCGCAGCAAGTTTCTTTTTCGCGCCAAGAACAGACTCAAGAAACAAACGAATCTCATCCAGCTATGCCACAAAATTTATTTCGGTGCAAAGCGTAATAAACAAAAGGAAAAAGAAAAAAGAAATACGTGCATCGTTGCCGGAGGCCATTCTACTAAGGTAGATGAAGGCGCTGCCTGGTATATAAAACAACCTGTACCCCAAGAAAGCAAAGGTTATTGCTGCAGATTGCGACAATGAAACACTGTAAATGAAAACGGATGGAAATCCATTATCCTTCTATTGTAATGCTTTGGATAAATATATAAAAAAACAAACAAAAATAGTGAGAAGCCCTCACCGAACCACAGGTTATCGCAGCGAAAACCAACTGAGAATAAAAGGAGCGAGCGCGCTCAAGAGAAAATTTAAGAGAAACCAATTAAAAGAAAAAAACTGCTGCAGTACAGCTCAGCCACGGCCGCTTGATGCAAAGAGGACAACAACAACAACAACAAAGCGCAAACCACGCTTTGCTCTTTGTATCAAGCGGCCGTGGCTCAGCTAAGCGTGGTTCAGCGGAATCGTCCCGACGACGTAGATGGCTCCGGCCGACTCGCTCCGTCCGTAGCGAGCACTGCAATGCGAATGCTGCGAGACTCGAGAGCGACGCCGGCTCCTTTTTCCAGCAAACGGCGAGTCACGTGTTTGGTCAAGTGGCCACAGCTGCCAAGGCGACGGTCGCCGCAGCGGTGGGCACGGCGGAGGCACGCGTTTGCAGCTGCTGCGAGTGGCCTAGTATGTCACGTGTCAGCCACACCACCACCGCTCCTCCATTTGAAGGTAAAATTGCGGCGCAGATGACCTCGGCTTGACTAGGCAAGTAAAGCTTTCGCTTAAAAAAAAAGAGGCACAATTGACGGCCGGACCTAGGTGATTGGTTGGGCAGAGATGCCTCAAAAGGATTATTGAGGAGGAAGAGAAACATCGTTGGATACAGCGTGCCCAGAAGCTTCAGTAGTGCTCGCAGGTGGCTAGGAGAAGGTGCAGGAATCTGTAGCAAGAAAAGGCGATGAAAGAAGAGAAAAAAATCATTAAATAAATGGGCTTCAGAAAGGAGAATGGGTATATAAAAAATGTGGGAGACAGGAAACTGAACGAGGGTAGATGAGAAAAACGTAGGGACAGGAGGAAAGATGAAGCAGCAGTGAAATTAAAAAGCAACTAAAAAGGTGAAAAAAAAAACCGGAAAATATAAGTACTAGGAGAAATAAAAAAAAAAGATGCCCAGGCTTGGCTTGGTTAAGCCAAGAATGCGTTGCATATTGCGCGGTCTTTTTGCGCGAGGTATTGCATGGCGGCACTCGATTTTCTCAGCAGCTTTTCCTCCGTGGCGTATGGATGGATGGATGGATGGATGGATAGGAGCGCCCCCTTTGAAACGGGGCGGTGGCAACCGCCACCATGCTCAGCCCCTTTTTTTCCAGTTTTTTTTCCTTTTCTTTTTTTTTTCCTGTTTACTGTGTTTGCAATTCTTACCAAGAATCGCCATCATCTTTACCTACGGTTTTTCCTCCGGCTGTCGTGACGTCACGTCACGTGGTTTGGTGGCTGCCCGGCCACACCCAAGGGCTGAACTGAGTGATTGCAATATGTTACGCATAAAAGGAAACAAATTCATAACAGTAAATCTCTCAGGGTGCCTTGAAGCGGCAGGCTGGTACCTCATTAAAATTTGAAGAAAAGCACTGGCAAAATAGCTGGCGCCACACCGCAATCCAGCACCCGCCGGTCTGGTCTCTGTTTTCCGTCGATATACTCCTTTCCTTTCTCGGACGAATTAATGCGGAGCACATGGCTTCGGAATGAATTCGTGCCGGCTTGCGAGAAACGACGCCGAACGAAATGTCCACAAGCGTATTGAAATAGCCCCAATGACACGCATACAAGGCTGTTACTTGCACAGTATTGGTTAAATGTCTTGCCGTCGTGGTCTGCTTTTGAGACCCATGGTAGGGCGCTTGCGCCACCACTGATGACCAAAGGGTCGAGAAAAGCTACAGCAAAAGGCTTCCTCCCAACTTGCATAAACTTACCATGCGCTACCGCTTAGATAGAACTCTATACCCCCCGCACATAGTTCTCTCACCGAACCCGAAGAGGTTGTGTGGAGGCAACTACAAACGAACACGTTCACCAGCCCTGCGATATATGCCCGCATTTACCCTGGGGTCTACTCTCCTTCCTATCAACTATGTGGCCAGCATGCCACTCCATCCCACATGCTCTGGGCTTGCCCTCACGACTCCCCTTCTCGAGGTTTGCAGCTCTCGAATCCAGACCAGTGGGAGGCCGCATTTCTCAGCTCCGACTCGGACACACAGATGCGGGTTGTGACCAGAGCCCTAGAAGTCGCCGAACGTCACGGGCTCATGGCCACTTGATGCTGTAGCCCCTGTTGCGAGGTGCGGGCTGTGGACTCGGGGAAGGCCAGGAATTTGGCTTTTATTAAAAAGAACTTGACCCAAAAGAAAAAGATGGCCCGAGCAGCTGCTCTTTTCCTCCAGCAGCGGAAGAGAGCAGCTGCTCGGGGAGCGTCTGCAACTTCCAAGGGCCTGGGGCCCTCTTTTCTTTTGGGTCAAATTCTTTTAAATAAAGACCCATTTCCCAGCCTTCACCGAGTCCACAGCCCGTGCCTCGCAACACCCCCAACCACCTGCTACTTTTGTTGGCTGAAATAAAGTTCGTCCTCCTAGCGCGTGGTGAACGTCGCTTTTGCGCCTGACTGTGGGTCCGCGCCCACATCAGATTATCGCAAAAACATTCAGCAGTGCAGACTATTGTTGTATATAAAACAGGATGACGGCTTCGTCAGACCGTCAGAGCCAGCAGAAAGGTACTTTACGTGGCTCTCAAAAAAGCCAATAATGAGAACGGGCGATCTTAAGATTCACACCGGTGAAAAAGGGTGGACACATAGCAGCACTCTTCCATTCGGGTGCCAATAATGAGAGCGACTACAGTCAGTCTTACCACACTTATTTCATTTTATTCTCCATTCGCGAAATGGCGGGCACCAATAGCTTCACTGCTTTTCAAGCAGCCGGGCACCTACCAGACAGCGACCAATCATCGGTGCTCGCCACGCGGCATCATATTCCCGTCTCGTAATTCAAAAAAATGTTTACGGCCAGAAGCAGGCAGCACTCGTCTGCCTGCTTGACAAGAATAAAAAAATATCAAAAATGCCCTGGTTTGTACACAGGCCAACGCTCCGTTGTAAGCCCGGTCCTGAGCCGATGGTGCAACGGCTCGTCGATGATGCCAACTGACGCCAGGTGAGCCACGGCCTCTCCGGGTGAGTCGGCTTCGCTATACACCCGGAGCAGCGGACGGCCTCATGTACGCGCTACTCGAAATCGTGCTGCTGGACCAGGATTGAGAGTCCCGATATCTTGAAGCCTCTCAGGACGTTCCAGCATCGGATCTGCAAGCGGCAAGAAGAATGACGACGAATCGTTTGCCTTCACATCTGCTGGGGACACAGGCGACGAGTATAGACAAGCATAGACGAAAGAATGAGTATAGACAGCGACTACATACATGGCTAGTAAGCCTGGCTCCGCATCGAGATTAAATTCATATATACCAGGAGCCCTCTACTACGGCACATCTTTCCCTCTTTTCTATTTCACTCCCCCCTTCTTTCGTTATCACTTGGCGCGGTTGAGCATTCATCGATAAGTGAGACTGCGTTCCATTTCTCTTCCTCAAAACCACTAATACACTGAATGAAAGGTGCACGAAAGAGGAATCTGAACTCATCTTTTTACAGTGGGAAATCTATCTACACGTTCCGTGCATTGTTAGAAACTTCGAATTATTGTCCTGTACCGCCGATTTAGCTCAATTAAATAAGATCAAACGCCCCGGCTCCCGCCTTTTTTTGAACTCACCGCTGACGGAAAGAGGAGTCAGCCAACCATCCAGCCAGTCCCCTAGCGGCTTGCCGCTCTCCATGGGCGGAGTGATATGTAGCGATCGGCGAAAGCAAAAAGTCCACGCGTATTTTTATTTCCTTGGGCCTAATTTGAAGCTATGTTGTCTCTGACTGGAACTATTTCTCTATGGAAACCTAAGAAAACAAAATAAAAGCGAAAGCGAAGCCGCCACGCGACTGGCTGAAAGGCACTCCATGCCTTGGTTGACTCCTACCGTCAGCGATGAGCTCAAAAAAATGCGAGAGCCTGGAGGTTTAATCCGGTTCAAATTAAGGATATCGGCCGCACATGACAATAATTTGAAGTTTTAAGAATACTCGGAACGTGTAGATCGAGTTCCCGCACGAGTTCAGATCCCTCTTCGATGCACCTTGAAGGGCCCTGTGCCCCAACCATGCCTTTGGTGTGATAATGCCTTCTGTAGTCTTCTGCGGCCTCAATGGGCTGCCAGATGCTATCAAGAACGGCAATCTATTTCTGTTATTGGAAGAAAAATAATTTTCCTCCTTCAACTATCGAACACAGTGTGTGTGTGTGTGTGTGCGCGTGTGCGTGCGTGCGCGCGTGCGTGCACATGCGCGAAAAGACGTAGCCAGCTGAAACGTCTGCGATGGAATATTCTTTAAAAATTTGTTTTCAGAAAGGTAATCACACTCTATCTGTTACTTCCCAGTGGACACCTCCATAGCGTTTTGAGGGAAGAGAGGCAGTTGGGAGTTAAAGAAGAAGGAAAACGTCCGTTGTAAAGGGCTCCAGGATAATTTCGACCTTGTAGGGGTCCTTAACGTACACTGACAAACCACAGCAAACGGGCGCCTCTTGTGATTCGCTTCCTTCAAAACGCGGCCGTACAGCGCTCTAACCACGGAGACACCGCAGTGGGTAATATCTAAAGCACCGCAGCTGCGGCAGGCGGAAGTGAAGGGGAATGGGAGAGGATAGTGAGGTAAGAAACACGGGGGGGGGGGGGGGGGGGGGCGATAGCGAGAGAAAAAATGAAATTAAAAGATCTCACCCGGTGCGGTGGCTCAGTGGTTATAGCACTCGGCTAAAAGCCGGAGTTCCCTGATTTTAACCCGGCCTCGGCACCAGTTTTTCGATCAATTGATGTGCCATACCAACAGGCCCACGATTCTGCCCTGCTCCAGTTTTTCGAAGGACGCAGAATCACAAAACGCGCCCGTGTGCTGTGCGATGTCAGTGCACGTTAAAGATCTCCAGGTGGTCGGAATTATTTCGGGGACGACCACTACGGTACCTCTTCCTTCCTTTCTTCTTTCACTCCCTCCTTTATCCCTTCCCTTAGGGCGCGGTTCGGGTGTCGACCGAGGTATGTGAGAGTTACGGCGTCATTTCGTTTCCTCAAAAACCAATTATCAATTTTTGAAGCAAAAGCTTCACTACGCTAGCTAAAGCAAAGGTCACCGTGTATGGAGATTTCACCTTCAAATAAAGCAAAGCAAAGGATAGGCACCTAACTGCCCCCTGGGACAGTGGGCACCTTTAGTCGCGCTTCAAAACCAATGAAAAGGCAGCTTCGAAAGCAAAGGAAAAGCGCATAACTGACTCCCGGAACAGTGGACACCTTAGCCGCGCTTTAATCTACAAAACCGATGATTAGCAGGAGCTTCGAAAGCAAAGGAAAGGCGCATAACTGGCCCCCTGGTACAGTGGACAACTCAGTCGTGCAGATGTGCGCGGCATACGTTGGCATTAACGCTGTGGTAGAAACGCGACACAAGTCATAGGCCACCGGCGTTCAATGTGTTCATTGTCGTTGGCGTTCGTCTTACACTCCAATGATTTTTTTTTTTTTTTAAGGAAAGGAAGCGCGCACTCTCTGGGACGCCTACATCTCGCTTTGAGGTAGTACGTGGTGTGATGAGGGAGAGAAAGGTGGGCTGCATGCGTTAGCGCTGGCAACGTTAAGGCAAACACGCGGCACTGCAGCAATAAGCCGCAGCGTTCATTGGGAGCGAAAGCTCTCGCGATCAAGCCCTGCCAGGGTGGGCGCGCTTCCTATCCAGTGTCGGGAACGCACTCAACGTTACAGACGCCATACCGCGTATAGTTTGTCCGAAACGCCATTGCTTTCACTCTCTAACTGCAGGTGCAGCAGTAGCTAAACCGTACCTATATTTTTTTTTTTCAAAGTCAGCGTCCGCTGGCTGCGACGCTGAGGTCAGGTTTTGTTACCTCAGCTTGCACGCATATACGGTTCGCAACTATCATCCGTAAGGAACGGACACTGTCTTTCGCTCTTACTAGAGCGCAGTTTAGATACCATTTCAGGCGCTAAACAGTAACAGCACGAACGGTTCGGCTGGGAGTGAGGACGGAAAAGAATGCATTTTGCGCAGTCAGTACCTCCCCGAACCTATTAGAACCATTCATACTTTCTTTTTTCCCTGTCGGGTCTATGTAATGTGCGAAGATAGCACAAGTTAAAAAGACACCGAAATTTAGCCGGACCCCTCCACTACCATGCCTGCCTATGTTATTTTCGCCACATTATTTCACTCCCGGTCGCCGCGGTGGCTCAGTGGCTATGACACTCGGCTGCTGACCCTACAGACGCGGGTTCGATCCCGGCCAAGGCGGTCGAATTTCGATGGAGGCGAAATTCTAGAGGCCTGTGCACTGTGCGACGTCAGTGCACGCCAGTGCACGTCAAAAGAACGCCAGGTGGTCGAAATTTCCGGAGCCCTTCACTACGGCGTCCCTCATAGTCCGTCATAGGCGTTCCTCGTAGTTAAGCTCCCATTAACCATAAACCAATTTCCGTGTTCATTTCTGTAGAACCCACGCTCCGAATAAACGACACTCAAGCCATCTAACTACACTTGAGGAAATCTGCGTATATTCAAGCCCATTGGTAAGTGCTCCAAGGCACAGGCAGTAAAGGTTTGACGTCTAGAAGTTGCACATGTACTGCGAGGGAGGCTTCGTTAAAGCCTCCAGATTAATTTCGCCCACCTGGGGAGGTTTAGCGAGCGTTTGTATCGCATAGCACAAGCGCGTTCTTGCACTGCATCTTCGCTGAAAGGCTGCAGTCAGGTACGGAATACAATCCGCTACCTGTGCTCAGCGCCCGAACGACGCGACCACCGAGCCACCACGACGTGCGACGTCAAGACATAGTGACACAATTTAAATATTCGCCGCTTACGTGTCGAGCCACTATGTCCTGGCTGGAGTATGCCACGGCGGCGACAGCTTGCTGGTGGAGGCTCGGGCGTCCAACGCGCAGCACCTCGTGGCACGCTGAGTGTAGCAGCCGGAGCAGGTGACGTGGCAGCAGGGGAGCGTCACCATGTGCGAGCAAACCCGGCCGCAGAAGGCGCAGTACCGGCTCAGAGGCAGGGGCTCCAGGAAGCACGCCAATCGCCAGGTCACGTCATAATCGAAGCCATACAGTGCACAAGCGGCGTCCGCTTCTTTCGCCTCTGACTCCATTTGATCCGCCGCCGATGCTATAGAAGCTGACCTCTGTTCCCTGCCGCCTCAGGAAACCAAACTGTCGAGGCAGAGCAGTGGAACCGAATTCCGGCTTCACAGTCTCAGAAGAGGAGGAGCTGCTGGTAACGTTGAGTAGTTCCAATGGATCAAGACCGAGTTAGTGACAGAGGAGGAGTGATTACGTGTTTCATTCACGTGCGCTCAAGGTAGAATGATGCTGTCGGATACTATATAATCTGCAGTGAAGCTCCGCCCTCATTCGGGACCGCGGCACAGAATTCCTCCACGACGAAAAAGTAGTCCGGTGTTGTAAGTTTTCTTGTTACCTAAACAAGAAGCTTTTCACGAGAAGAAAATTTGCAAGCTATGTTATTTTGATACTTGGCTTGTTAAAAAAATTCCGGGGCCACTTCGGCTCTCTAAAGGGCTGCAAGGCGAAAGCCTTTCCTGGCGCGTTATTTGGCATTGATTTCTTTATTGTTTATTTTTGCTTTTTAATTTCTTGTTTTTTATTTAATTTGATTATTTTTTATTTTCGTTATTACTTTTTATTTTTTATTTCTATTCCTTTTTCTTTTAATTTCTTGCTTTTAATTTATTTTGATTTTATTTCATATCTTCAATTTCTATCTTGTTTTTAATTCTTAATTTTTTTTATTTCCGTGGGTGACCTCATTACTTCGAATTCACGCACTCTGACGTCATAACCATTTCGACCAACCGAAAAGCGTGATACCCCTGCTGACAAGCTTCTGTCGACAACGATGAGGCATTAAAGGCTTTCGCCGTAATATAGTCAGACAATAAATAGTTGATTTCGTTCGCTGTTGCGACTGGCCAGCGGAGTAATACAGGTTGTCGCGGACCGTGTACCAGTGTTAGCAACTGCTGTTTTTTATTTTTAATTGTATCTGACTATAGCGCGTGCAGATCACACAACGCGAGAAGGAAATGCGTCGACACATCAACCAGCAACCCGGGGGCCATAGAGCTATCCGGGGGCTCAGGGCACCAGGGGACAGAGCTGCGACGTGATATTTTTCAGAGAAAAATAATTACAATAGTTATAGCGTTCCAGCAATTTCAAACGAAAGGCTAATAGGGCGTACATAGATGCTATAGGTGCCGCCTTATATATAGTGCAACTAGAGTACCGCATTCCTCTTCCCCGCGCCACCGTGCTTGGAAGGAATACGGCCGCTATGGCCCCAAGTTACTGGAACAGCGAGCCCCAAAATTTATAGATAATTTCATCTGCCGGTGGTTGTCCAAAGGCTCCGGGCCTTTTTTCTAGTGACTGCATGCACGCGCTAATTTGTGCTTGGACGACTTACAAAAATTAATTCTTCCAGTTTCTTTGAATGTTCACAATATCACTAAAGCTGCCTCTGCAATTCTAAAGCATTTCGATCCTAAATTCGACGGGCGGTGCTCACACTGTGGGGAGGTGTCTGACAACTACCACATGGTGTGGGCCTGCCAGCAGAACCCATCCCTACCCCCTATCCCGAACCCCCTTTTATTGTAAACTCTCATGAAATAAAATAAAATAAACAAAAAAAATTGGAGAGGAAGCCCGCACCCAACCAGAGGTTATCGCAGGCGATCCAATGAAACATAAAAGAAAAGGGGCCAACGCCCAAAAGAAAATTTAAGAAAAACCAATTACAAAAGAGCAAAAAAAAAAGGCACAAATGATGGACGGGGAAAAGTGATTTTTAAAACAAGACGCCCCTGAAGGATTAAGAAGTACGAAATGAACATAAAACATCCCGAACCCCACCCGAGAGGACTGGGAGGCGACCCTGTCCGGTTGCTGCACCCTCGAGGCCCAAAGGGCCTTAACGCAGCGCGCCCGGGCTGCGGCAAACGCCAATGGTGTGCCTGACTAGGCATCCCACCTAGTGGTTGTAAGGGCGTGACCCTTCAGGTCACGACCCCCAACACCTCTCTCTATGATTAATAAATGTTTTCACCACCACCTCTGTTAACGCCACCTAAGATTCTTTTGCATTTCACAATACCAATGTTACGAACGCAGATGGT
Organism: Amblyomma mixtum; assembly: GCF_055824585.1. Classification (NCBI taxonomy): domain Eukaryota; kingdom Metazoa; phylum Arthropoda; class Arachnida; order Ixodida; family Ixodidae; genus Amblyomma; species Amblyomma mixtum. Next base: position 301,025,070 of record NC_143013.1, read on the forward strand.
AGATTGCCTTTTGAGGAAACGAAATGGCGCAGTATGTCTCACTTGTCTCGGTGGACACCTGAACCACGCCGTAAGGGAGAGGAGGAAGGTGGTAGTGAAAGAAGAAAGAGGCCAAGGCAGATGCTCTAGAGACGTAATTTTCAGGCAGCGGCCGCCATGTATACCTTCCAGATCCGTTTGCATGGAGAGGGGTTTCGTGGTGCTCTATTTGACGCTTATTTTTCGAGATCAAGCAGGGTTCAGGCAATGATGGGCGAAATCGGTATAGGAGGACTTAGTGCCAACGCATAAAATCGGAGTGACACGCAAGCTCCATCTTAAGGATATGGAGAGTAGGCTTAGGCTGATATGTGCAGAATTAATAACTCTCTATTTAGCATGCAATTATAGATCCCTGGGGTCCCTAATACCACAACGCTGTCCAGTTGAGCTGAAAAGACGGAGATGATGACGCAGCAGCTGTCACAAATCTCGGAAGGAAGGAGTGAAAGAAGAAAGGAAGAAAGAGGTTTCGTAGTGGAGGTCTCCGGTATAATTTCGACCACCTGGGGTCTTTAATGTGCCCTGACGTCACACGGGCGCCTTTTGCGTTTCGCCTCCATCGCGTTTCGATGGAGGCCAAACGCAAAAAGCGCCCGTGTGATTTGTGATCTCAGTGCACGTTAAGAACAATTGTCTTTTAGTCGAGTCGAATTGTTCTTTCGTCAGTGCAGAAAGAAATGCAGATTCCAGAAAACTCAAGATGAATAGCACGCAGAATCTATTCGGCATTGAGTCTCAAAGTGCCCCCAACCGGCGCATTCTTACTGACGAACAATATGCGTTGCAGAAAATTCTTACCTCAGTTACTTTTTCGATAAACTCAGAATTTCAAGTATGCGCATATATTTTGGATCTACCAGACCCGCTGTGCTTCATCTAAAAGCGAGTGCCTGCCGGTGAATGCGAGACACATCGCGACGAGCCAACGTCGGCGAGCAGAACTTGTAAATCAGGCCGCCTGTCAGCGCTTTGTTCTTGCCGTAGCGCTTCTTTTGAATAGGTACACGTGAAACCTTACGCTGTTTGCATCGCAACGAGAAAAGAAATGGCATCGAATTCCGTTCTGAAGAAAGTGTGGTGGGCAGCACTGTGGGACGATTCGTGAAGCGTAGTACTCTGTCGATATTCCGTTTTCAGATCACGGCGCTTCCAGTCGGTTGTCCGTTATTTTGCATACCGTGGATAAAATAAAGCATTTGTTGCGTACGTACTGATTTAAAGGGTACTTTTTGCTTTGTGCTCTCCCCAATCATGTAAAGTGCATTTTATTTTCAAAAAAGGAGCGAGCTAGAATGTTTGAGAGCTCGCAAGCCGCGAAACTGACCCTCGCTTGAGGCGAACATTGCATAGGGAGGGTATATCTGTGTATTTTATTATTTGCCAGCCCTTTTCTTCAACAGTGTTGTTTCGGAGCAACCACAGCTATAAACAGAAGCGTTAAGGTGATACCGCGGTGGAAGAATGGGGCTGGTACTGAAATCACCTCCTGTGCAATGATTATAAAACTCATAAATCACCTCTTCCCTATTGCTCATTTGTTTATTTTTGGATGTCATTATCACTTATATTAACAGAATATCGTTCATAGTGGTGCAGAAATAACAATGAAATACTGACCTGCTCCATCCACTTAAATACAAAAAACATTTGACGAAAAAACCATAACAAAATAAGATAAAACTTTTATGTTTTCCAGATGAAACAGCCTGTTGTATAGACAGGACGTGTAAGTCGTCGGCAGCAATGCACGCAATCCACGCGCACTCTCACCAAACAGCAATCCTTGAAAAATGCAGGTGGTGGTGGTGAAAACTTTTATATTGTAAAAAGAGTTTGGGAGCCACAGAGTGGCCCCGCTACATGGTCGGCGTCCCTAGTCCGGGACACCGCACGACGAGGCCCCGTCTCTCGCCCGTTTCACCAGAGCCCTTTGGGACTCAAGCGAGGAGCAGTTGAGGAGGGCAGTCTCCCATGCCTCTCTGGAAGGGGTAGGGGAAGGGGGGAGGTGGGGATTTTGAGTACATGCCCACACCATGTGGAAGATATCACAGGTCTCCCCACAGTGTGGGCATCGCCCATCCGTGTTAGGATCGTAATGTTTTATTATTGCAGGACAGAGTAGAGTACCTGTCTGCAGGCGCCTTAAAGTTCGCTCCTCCGTCTTACTCAGCCCTTTTGCAGGGGCCGGGAAAAGGCGGTGGTTGTCGCTATAATGTGTTAATATTTCCCGGAATCGCAGCAGCGGCTGGTTAGTCTCCGAGCCAGAAGAGCTGGGATGAGGAGCCCGGTGAGTAAGCGCTCGGGCAGCCGCGTCAGCGGCCTCATTACCTCGTAAGCCCTGGTGGCCAGGAGCCCAAATGATTCGTTTGGGTGTTGGATCAGTGGCAGTCCGTCGTAGAATACAAGCAGCTAAGGGGGAGATCTCCCCTGCCAAGTAATGTTCACATGCTTTTCGGGAGTCCGTGATGATTATTCTCGAATTGGCGTGGGCGGCAGCAAGCGCTATCGCTACTTCCTCGGCCCGCATTGAATTCGGGGCTCGAAAGGAGAGTCCATCAACGTGCATTTCCTGGTGAACGACAGCGGCCGAGTAAAATCCCGTGGGCGATGGCCCTGCTACGTCTACATAATATACACCGGGTCGGGAGCCGTGTTGTCTCTCAAGAGCCCGAGCCCGCGCTTGTCGTCTGTTTTCATGCATGTCGGTGTCCATGTTACGGGGGAGCGGGGAGACCCAGAGCATATGGCGCCATAGTACTGGGATACGCTCCGCCTCCTCTGGAGTGTAGTCGTGTTGGATGTGTAAGCGGTTTAGCAGGCGGCGCCCAGGAGCCGTCTGCGTGAGCCGCGTGTATTGGTTCACGAGGTGGGCCTCCCGCAGCTCCTGGTAGGAGTTTAGCACCCCCAATGCCTTGAGTTTGGCATTAGAGGTAGCCACCGGGAGATCCAGGGCTCGCTTAGTTGCCTTGCGGATGATGGCGTCTATTCGCGCCTCGTCTTGCTTAGTAGTGCGGAGATATGGCACGGCGTAGAGGATCCGGCTAGTCACGAAGGCATAGACGAGCCGAAGCGCGTCCCTGCCCCGCAGACCACCCCGCTTGTTGGAAACGCGGCGGATCATGCGCCCTACCTGTTCGCCTACTCTCTTGAGTTTCGCAATAGTGGAGTCCGGTCTGAGTCTCTGGTGAATGAAAAGGCCCAGAATACGGAGCTCCTCCACCTCTCTAATAGGACCTCCTGACAGAGAGATGTGTATTGCTGTCCTATCCTTTGGGTTCGCTCTGACATGCAGAAGCTCTGATTTCGCTGGAGCACATTGGAGCCCACAGTCATTAGCATACGCATCGACTATGGAAGCAGCCTGCTGAAGGCGGTCCTCCATGTCTCCAAGGCTCCCCTGAGTGGTCCAAATTGTAATATCATCTGCATATAACGCGTGTTGAATGCCTTCCACCCGGGCCAATTGGCTTGGGAGGCGCATCATAGCAATGTTGAACAGGAGCGGTGATAACACTGCTCCCTGAGGGGTACCCCGTGTTCCCATCATGTAAGGGCCGTATTCCTCGCCCTCAATCCGAAGAAAGGCCTGGCGATTAGACAAGAAATCTCTTACATACGCGTAGGTCCTAGCCCCACAATCGGTAGAACTCAAGTTGGCCAGGATGCTTCCGTGTTTCACATTGTCGAAAGCCCCTTTCAGATCAAGGGCGAGGATGGCTTTGTCATTGTGTTGCATAGTTGTGGGTCGTATTACATCCCTGTGCAGCTGGAGAAGGACATCCTGTGCAGACATGTGAGGGCGAAACCCGAACATGGTGACTGCAAAGAAGCCCTTACTCTCCAGGTATGGAGAGAGGCGATCCCGTACCATCGTCTCCATAAGCTTGCCCGCACATGAGGTCAGTGATATGGGCCTCAGGTTGTCCGTATTCACGGCCTTACCTGTTTTAGGGATAAACGTCACAAGTGACGTTTTCCACTCGGGAGGGAGTGGACGCCCGTCCCAGATCTGGTTGATGTATTCTAATAAATGAAGGTAGGCTGAGTCCGGTAGGTTCGCCAACAGGTTCACTGTTATGTGGTCCCGTCCCGGAGCCGTACCCCGGCGCATTTTTGCTAAGGCCGCCTTAAGGTCGTGCAACTCAAAAGGGGCATCGAGTGTTTCATTAGGCCTGCCAGAGTACATGTACTGTTGCCCAGGCGGGTCCTCCATACGACAGAGATATCTGTCGCACAGAGTGTCCGCAAGTTGCGCCGTCGTACCTTGATACCCTTGCAGAGCCCGCCGGAGCTGCTTTTGCGTCTCCCCTCTCGTTTGGGAGGGGTCGATTAGACTGCGAAAGAGACGCCACGTCCCCTTCGAGCTCATCTGATGAGCTGCGGCGTCGCAGCGTGCTATCCAATTTGAATCTGAGAGCTCGGCAGCATACGCTGCAGCCTGCTCTGTGAGTTTGGCTATGCGGTCGCGTAATTTGCGATTAGTTTTCTGCTTTTTCCACCGTCTAGTTAAGCTCCGGCGCGCCTCCCACAAATGCAGGAGGTGGGTGTCCACTGCGGGGATCTCTTCGGTGGTTTGTAGTGTTGTGACGTGTTGTTTCTGAATGTTGTATATGTGGTTAGCCCATTCCGCGTAGCCGCCGGAAAATAGTACGGGAGGGATAGTGTGATTCCGGAATTTGTGCCAATCGGTCAGCTTGGCCTGACCCCATTTTTTGCGCGCTGCCTTTGCCTCGAGTGTAATCCGGAGAAGGAGGTGATCGCTGCCTAGAGAATCTCCCAAGTTCTCCCATGCAGCCGCTCTAGCATTTTTAACGAGAGAAAGGTCTGGACACGTGTCGCGGGTTACCGAATTCCCCACTCGAGTGGGATACGCCGGGTCCGTGAGCAACGTGAGGCTGAGGGTGGAGATGAGCTCCGCCAGCTTACGTCCTCTTGCCTGTTCGAAGTGGTAGCCCCAATGAAGGCTGGGAGCATTGAAGTCTCCAACGATCACTAGAGGCTCTTTGGCTGCCAATTTTATCGCGCGAAGGAAGATTTCATTGAAAGTTACGCGCGGCTTACGCGGAGGGCAGTATATGTTGAGGATATGTATTGACGGGTCGCGGCGTCTGAGAGGCAATACTCGGACCATTGTATATTCTTGCTCGGTACTCAAGTCTAAGTCGACCTGAACCACGGTGTAAGCCTTATTCACCAGGATGCACGTAGAGGGGCCCCCCTGAAAGGTGCTGTAGCCTGATAATTTAGCGTCTATGCCGGGCTCCTGTAGGGCAATGAGCGCCGGCATGTCACCTAGGGACTGCAGGTAAAGCTGGAGGTGTGACCGCTTTTTCCAAGATCTGAAACCCCTGCAGTTCCATTGGATGATCTGGAATTTTTCAAAGTTTTTAGCATTCCTATTACATCTGCTAGCCATCTTGTCGTATTTATTTAAGGGTGATCGGAATAGCTCTGGCCGGAAGCCGGCGCAACCCCAGTGAGGGGCCGCACCGACCCACCAGCTGCCGAGCCTGAACCATGTTCCTCCGCTGCCTGACGGAAGGCTGTCTTACGTTTGAGGTGATGGGATTCGCAGCTTGTGGCGTTCTTAATTTGGGTGCTGACCCAGGGCTGCACGGCTTTAAGGACCGAGTCAGTGACCTGGGCCATAAGGTCGGGAAGTGCTTGCGTTAAAGCTGCCTTGAACATATCCTGGAAGGACTCGCTGACTGCTGACATGATTTGGTTCGGGAGGGCCGCCACTTGCTCCTCCAGTTGCTCGGTTTGGCGCTGCAGTGCCTCTAGGCCGGCGGCGCGACCAGCTGATCCAACTACCGTGTCCCCGCTCTGCCGCGAGACGCTAGTGAGGCAAGATGTTACGGATGATCCGTCATCCTCGTCGTCTGGCTCAGCTTCTTGCATTGGTTCAGATGACCCGGCCTGTTTGGCCTCTAATTCCTGAATTTTGCGCGCTAGAATTTGGTTCTGGCGCCTGAGCTCCTCTACTTGCTGCTGTAGGGCGGTTTCGGTAGGGGAGGGACGGGTAGGGGAGGGACGGGTAGTGGGCCCGGAGACTGCCCTACTCCAACTGCTCACCTGTGGTTGGACGGGTGCCAAGGGCGGGAAGTCCCTGGCGTTGAGGACCGGGGGCGCCGCCTGGGTCGCGGACTTCACAGGTTTCGATGGCCCGGTTTTGGCCTTGGTTTCCTGATCGGCTGACGCTTTCTTGGCCTTGGGCGGAGGAGCCTGCTTGGGCCCCGTCTTTGCCTTCGGTTTGGATCCTGATGGGGAGCTGGGTTTGATGGGTTTCCGGAACCGCCCGGCACAGCCAGGAGCTCCGGTAGGGTGGCCGCCTCCGCAGATGAGGCAGCTCGGAACGCAGTCATGTTCCGCCGGGCCGTCAGGAGTGGCATCGGGAACCTGGACTCCGCAGCGTTTGCAGCGCCCCGGCTGCGGTCGCGGGCACGCATCGGCCCGATGGCCCACTGTGCCACAGCGGTGGCATGCAGGCACTGTTTTCTTGTACAGGCGAACAGGGAGCCGTTCGTAGCTGTAAAACACCGTCCGTGGCACCTTAGTCCCCGCGAAGATGATCACCGCAACCGGGGTTCCCCCAGCTTGCGCACAGACACCACATTTGGTTCCGCACAGAGTTTTCTTTTAACGGTTTCAGACGTTTCGTCAGGCGAAACACTCACGACGCCGCGACAGAACGCACCGGAGAGTTTGGGGTGTCCCCGGAACGGTAGCTCGCGTTCCCCAACCCGCAGCACAACATCCCGAAGTAGCTTCTCCGCGGCGTCGACTGATTTCAACGCACATACCAGCACGTTTTGGTCCCAAACAGGCCACACCGCAAGTCCTGCATTTGCGTCGTCCCCGAGGATGCTGCGGATTGCAGCGCCGGCTTGTCCGGGACCAAAAGTTGCTCTGAGGTCGACCGTGTTTCGCGGTTTCAGCACCACGACGATGTCGTCTTTTTCGATACGCGGCGTGTTCTGCGGCCGCCACCGGAGTTGCCTGGAGCGCTTCGAGGTTGCGTTCGAGGTTGCGTTCGTAGAGCTAGCCGGCGCCTGTTGCTGGGTGGCACCAGCACCAGCGTCCCTCGATGCCGCCGCCGCGTTCTTCTTTCCGCGCCAGACGCGGACCATATCTTCAAGGTAATCGTCCTCGGTTGGTAGAGGATCCTCGCCTTGAGTAGTACCCTCGGATTGGTTTGTATCCATTGTTACGATCCGCAAGGACTGTGGGTGCTGTTACAACCCATCTTGAGACCTGAGATGAAACGGAGGGAGATTCAACGTAGCGGCAATTTTGACGGGTCGTTTGACTTCAACTTGACCCCTCGATGACCTCACAGAAAAGGGCGACTTTCTGGGAAGTGGCCGACGAGGCTCTTCCCACACTCGGCTCGGCGAAAACGACCTCCCCTTCGAGAAGCAACCGACAACAGGAGAAGAAAGGGTGTCCCTCGTCTTGAAAAGAAAACCCGGAACGAATCCGAGGAAGCCTGCGCAGCTGCGGCTGTGACGTCAACACGACACAATGCTATAGGAATGCGGACTGCGGACTTAGGAATGCGGACTTGCCAGTTCCCACGTGCGGGCTCTAAACAGGTGTCTTAGCCAGCTGCGTCTGTGACGTGTGGTGGCGATCTTTTGTGCCCCATGAGTTACCGCCTAGTGAGGGGGCTCAACAGGTCTTCGATGGTGGTGCTGGTGCCGATCTTTTGTGTCGCGATGGAAGGTCCCCTGGTGCAGGGGCGGAGTCTTGGGCTATATAACCTGCGACCAAAGTGGGCACGAACGCTCTGGACCTTCGGTAATAGGTTCATCCAGTGGCTCTGAGCCTTGAGTATCAGGCTCATCCAGACGCTCGACGCTTTGAACTCTTAAATTTTGATTCTTTGTTCTTCCGTTGTAAATTTTTGTAAATAAGTGTCTCAGTTTCTTGTCAGTAAATCTGCTTGTTTTTGTAATCTCCAACTGCGAAGATTCAGACGTTCCTCATCCCAGCCACGCTACCTCGAGCCGCAACAACTGGTGGCAGCGGTGGGATCTGCTACCTTGAGTCTCGACAACTGGTGAACAGCGGTGAGATACGAAGACCCAACTGGGATCCGAAGAGACTGGTGAGATACGAAGACCCAACTGGGATCCGAAGCCTGTGATCCGAAGCCTTGGGATTCGAGGCCTGGAAGTCCCGACATCTGTGGAACAAAGACTGGTGAGATACGAAGACCCAACAACTGTGGATCAGCGATGAGAATCTGAAGCCACAAGCGACAACAACGGTCGGCCAGCGAGAGTGCAGCTGTCTTGGACATGATCACGTGTGTGGGTGAGTGCTTGGCTTTTCCTTTGATGTGGACCAGGTTCTATAAGAGGGTTAAAATTTAGAACTGGTAGACACCTGTGCTTAAATCTTACAGGTTTGGTATTTTTGCATAGTTGTTTTGGAAATAGCTCAGACTCAGAAATATCATGGACCTACAGAAACTGCAGGAGTCGGACCTGTTGCTGTTGTGTGAGGAATTGGGGATTGAGACAAGGTGTTTGGCACGAAAACCCATGATAATTCAGGCCATTACTGATTTGGGGGCAGATGATGAGGAGCTCATTGAAGAGTGGAGTCTCATCGAACAAAAAAAGAAAGAGCAGGAAAAAGAGCAGCTCAGACAGCAGGAAGAGCGAGAAAGAGAGGAAAAGTGGCGTCAGCGCGAACGTGAGAATGAAGCAAAACTACTGAAGCTAAAGGCTGAGCTCAGTAAGTTAGATATGGAGTTGAGCAAGAGGTCGGGCGGTTGTCCCCAGCAAGTGGTACCTCTTCTCAGCAAGGAGACAGGGTTCAAGATGTCTAAGCACATGCAGCCATATGTGGTATCAAGGGATATCAGTCTGTATCTTGTAAATTTTGAACGAACCTGCGAGAACCTCGCCTACAGTCAAGAAACTTGGTCTCAAAGGTTACTGACGGTTCTGCCCTGCGAGGCAGCGGAGGTTGTCGCGCGGCTCAGCAGGGAGGACGCGGACAACTACGAGAAGGTCAAGGCTTGCCTTCTAAGAAAGTACAGACTTAGCGCCGAAGCGTTCAGGCAAAGATTTTGGGGAGCTAAGAAGTCGAGGGACGAGAGCTATCCCGATTTCTTGTACAATTTGAAAGTGAACTTGGTTGAGTGGCTAAAGAGTACGGAGTCATATAGTGACCGGGACGCTGTAGTTGAGAGAATTTTGTTGGAGCAGTTTTACAACTGCCTCCCTGAAGAGGAGAGAAATTGGCTAAGGGACCGGGACAACGTAGCGTCGGCGACGAAAGCTGCCGAACTCGTTGAGGAGTACGCTTCGCGCCGGCAGTTTAGCAACACCACTAGAGTTGATAGGCCCCGTAATTTCGGAAGGAGTGCGAATTATCGTCCCGAGAGGCACTTTGCGAGCTCTACAGTCGGGAAGAAAGAAAGGAAGGTTCCTTACGAGAAACCTCAAAAACAGGACGACAGTGAGAAGGGTGCAAAAGTGGCCAAGGCACAGAAAGAAAAGGCCGTGTTTGAGGTTAGAAGGCCGCTCACTTGTTACAGATGCAATGAGCCGGGTCACATAGCAATGAACTGCCGAAAAGAAAAGGTGGCGTTCTCGTATGTCAGTGACTGCGATGAAAACATGAAGCTGCTGAAACCTTACATGCATGACCTGGTAGTGAACGGGAAGCCATGCAAGGAAGATGAGATGGGAGAAACGCTTACTGTTAGCCCTGAGACAGATGGCGCGTTGGCAGATAAGGCAGAGGTCCCGCGCCAGAAAGAATGCAGTGAGGTTCGGTGTGAAAGAAATGACAGAGCCAGAGAGGGGACACCGCTGGTGCAGCTGGCGAGCACTAGCAGTCAAGAAGTTGAGGCGCCGGTACTAAGCGGCACAAAGAGTGAACGGGAATTGCCTGACGGCAACAGTGAAGCGCCAGGCAGGAGCGCAACGCTCGCCGGAAAGTGCCGTACAGACGAGATTGTTTCTGTTGCCCGGAATGAGGAGGATGCTGCTCCGATAGTAAAACAGCAGGAAAGTGAGCTTTGCAGCTCAGACGAAACCACCGGAGTAGACGATTCGTCAGTTAATCCGCCGCCTAGCACTCAGAGTAAAGCACGAGTAGAGTCGCTACCCAAGAAACAACGCGAACGCGACAAGCAATTGAGAAAGGCTAGGGCAGAGATTAATGCTGATGCGAGGGCCGGCAAATTAACGCGGGACAGCACCGCGAGAACTGTTGAGGGAAAGGGAAAACCCACAGTGTCATTTTCCCGAAGGCGGATGGGCACGATGAAAGCCCAGGTGACTGCCCTTGCGGGCCGAAAGAGCGACAGACGGCGTGGTCGTTGGACACGAGACGCATGCTTTGCGTTACGAAGAATAGGGCTCGGCAGCCACACAAAGGGTCGCCGCAGAGAGCGCGTGAGTCGGAGGGAGTCGCGGCAAGCAGGGACAAGGAAATGGAGGAGGCACCCTTTCCGCAGTAAGTCGAGCGGAGGCGGAACCAATCAACTTCGCAGTTTTCTTGAAGCACCTGCTTGTAGACCGGCCATCCGACCACGACCGCGCAGGGCGCGGCTAAAGAATGTCCAATTCGGGGGATAAGTGTTTGCCTTTTTTTTTTTTTTTGGTGCATTGACTCACTGTAAAAAAACAAGACAGGGGTGAAGGCAAACGAGTTCCCAAGTTCAGTGGTAATGCTGAGTGGTGTTAGTGGACTACAGGATTTTCACTCAGTTATGCAGCTTTTGGAGCTGTTTACTTTTGTTTAAGTAAATGCAGTAAGGGACGCGGACTTAGCTGTTCTTTTTTAAGCAGTCCGGAATGCTCTCCATGAACCAAAATTGATACTAATAGTTTTTTTTTTCGTGCGTTTTTGAAAATGAAGGGTACAGTAGCAGGTTCGGTTTTTCTCAGCTTGCGTAGGTCTTGGGGGTTTTCAGTGTGAGCTTTTCTACAACAACTATACTAACCGGATTATAGCACCCTCTTTTGGAACTGGTTTGCTCGGAGGAAAGTTGAGTGCTTGCTTGCGCATGTGGTTGGGGTTTCAGAGACGCCTCAAAGAATTTGGCCGGCGTAATAGAAGACCACGTTGCGAGCGGCAGAAGGCTTCTGGCATACTTCTGGCATGCTTCTGCAAGTCGTCTCTTCGTGCAGCAGCGATGACTGCTACTCGCCGAGACTCGTCTGGCGGGGGAGGTAGCTGTTACAACCCATCTTGAGACCTGAGATGAAACGGAGGGAGATTCAACGTAGCGGCAATTTTGACGGGTCGTTTGACTTCAACTTGACCCCTCGATGACCTCACAGAAAAGGGCGACTTTCTGGGAAGTGGCCGACGAGGCTCTTCCCACACTCGGCTCGGCGAAAACGACCTCCCCTTCGAGAAGCAACCGACAACAGGAGAAGAAAGGGTGTCCCTCGTCTTGAAAAGAAAACCCGGAACGAATCCGAGGAAGCCTGCGCAGCTGCGGCTGTGACGTCAACACGACACAATGCTATAGGAATGCGGACTGCGGACTTAGGAATGCGGACTTGCCAGTTCCCACGTGCGGGCTCTAAACAGGTGTCTTAGCCAGCTGCGTCTGTGACGTGTGGTGGCGATCTTTTGTGCCCCATGAGTTACCGCCTAGTGAGGGGGCTCAACAGGTCTTCGATGGTGGTGCTGGTGCCGATCTTTTGTGTCGCGATGGAAGGTCCCCTGGTGCAGGGGCGGAGTCTTGGGCTATATAACCTGCGACCAAAGTGGGCACGAACGCTCTGGACCTTCGGTAATAGGTTCATCCAGTGGCTCTGAGCCTTGAGTATCAGGCTCATCCAGACGCTCGACGCTTTGAACTCTTAAATTTTGATTCTTTGTTCTTCCGTTGTAAATTTTTGTAAATAAGTGTCTCAGTTTCTTGTCAGTAAATCTGCTTGTTTTTGTAATCTCCAACTGCGAAGATTCAGACGTTCCTCATCCCAGCCACGCTACCTCGAGCCGCAACAGTGCCCACCGAAATATGACACAGATACTGCGCCGTTTTCTTTTCTCAAAAAAAAAAAAACAATTTATTTTACAACGGAAAGATTGAAAGCCAGGTTTAAAGAACAGGTTTAAAGACGCCCGCCGTGGTGGCTCAGTGGTTAAGGCGCAAGTCTACCCAGCCGGAGTATCCGGGTTCGAACCCGACCGCGGGGGCCGCGTTCCGATGAAGGCGGAACGTAAAAGGCGCCCGTGTGCTGTGCGATGTCAGTGCACGTTAAAGGTTCCGCCTTCCACCTTTCCATTACGTTGCGGTTCAGGTGCCCACCGAGTTATGTGAAACAGATTTCCTTTCCTCAAAAGCCAATTTACCAATTTTAGGTTTAATGTGGTTTATGGGAAAGATGACCCAGTAACTGTCTCACATATCTCGGTGGACACCTGAACCGCTGCGCAAGGGAAGGGAAGAAGGTGAAAGTGAAAGAAGAGAGAGAAAGGGGTGCCGTAGTGGAGGTCTTCAGAATAATTTCGACCACTTGGGGATCTTTAACGTGCACTAACATCGCACAGCACACGGGCGCCTTCAGCGTTTCGCCTCCATCAAAACGCTGCCGCCGCGGTCGGGTTCGAGCCCAGGATTGGATTGGAAAACGTTTATTGTCAGCACTGAGCCCTAGTGGGCATTATACTAGGTGGCTTCGAGCCCATGGCTCTTGGCGACCTTGTGAGCCCACTCAGTGGCCCGGACTTGCGTCAACGGGTCTGAGCTGGCCAGTATAGCCTCCCACCGCTCTAGAGAAGGGACTGGTAGTAGGTCCGCCGGTGGCGGTGCCTTTTTGCAGCTCCATAAAATGTGGTCATATCCGGCTATCTCGCCGCATTGTTTGCAAGTAGCGTTGTATTGTGTTGGATACATGTGTGCTAGTCTCGACGGGCTAAAGAAGGCTCGCGTCTGGAGCCGACGCCACGTTACCTCCTGGCTTTTGTCGAGCTTTTTGTCTGGTGGCGGATAGATCCTCCTTTCCAGTTTAAACTGATTGGTGTATTCGTGAAATGATATGAATGCATCTCTCGTGAAATTTGGGGACTCGACCCGGCTCACTGCTCGGCTGACATAACCTCGAGCTATACTGTGAGCCAACTCGTTTCCCCTGTTCCCCGAGTGTGCCGGCACCCATATTAGTTCCACCTCTCTTTGGTCCCAGTCTCGAGCCCAGGAATTTTTTCGGGGTCGCAAAACTACGGTCCCTATTTTGTTTAAGGTACAAGGTCCCTTGGTGGTAAAAAAAAAATAACAGAGACAAACAGTAACTTACTGGTCTATGTTAAAACACATAAAGTTTTTACTCTATAAAAGTCGCGTTCGTTGTATTTATTGGCGTCGGCGGTGGCAACGTTTTACACTCCGATCGTTTTAAGGAAAGGAAGTGCGCATAATGGCTCCCTGGGTAAGTGGACGTCTGAATAGTGCTTATAGGTACATGGGGTGATGAGAGAGAGATGTGGGCTGCAGGCATTGACAAGGTTGTGCCAGAAACGCGGCGCTGAACCCATAGACCATCGGCGTTCATTCTGTTCATTGGCGTTGTCAACGTTTTCCACTCCGATCATTTCAAGGAAAGGAAGGCGAACGCGTGGCGAGGCACGTCAGTTGTGCGTAGTGACGTCACTTGCTTAACGCGCATGCGCAGCACGGCTCTCCAGGCGCCATGCGAAACTGCTTAACCTCGACCAGTGTAGCTCACGCGACAAAAAAGCGGAAGAACTGAACCCTGAACAACGCCAGATTGCGTCTACCAGAGAGAAGAGAGTGCGTTCTGGTTGGTTGGTTGGCCTCGAGTAGAATGGCACATACCCACTACGGGGGAGTGGCCAAGACACAGGCGGTGAACTGTTGGAATGATTAGGAGTTTTAGAGGAAAAGGAGTATTAATAGGGTATAGGCTGACAGATTGGACGACGCAACGAAAGGGGTCCTGTTAGCTGGGAGATCGAAGATGGGACGACGGCTTTATGTGGAAATTTGAATGAATCATATGGAATGGTTCAATTTTGTATTGACTGAAAGAGAGACAGAAAAAAATAATAATAAAAATAAAATAAAATAAAATAAAAAAATAATAATAAAAATAATAAATGTTTCAATGCATTTTCTTTTTCGTTCTCGCGCGCTGCTGGCTGCCACGCGGTATCATTCAGCGTCAGCGCGCGTGAATTCAGACACGTAGCCACTCCTCCTCTCCGTAACTGGACCGTGATCCTTTGGTACTCAACGTCAGCAGTAGCTGCTCCGCTTCTGGAACTGCGAAGCCGGCACTCGCTTGCACTGCTCTGCCTCGACAGTTTTGTTCGCTGAGGCAGCAGGAGGCGGAGGTCAGCGTCTTTAGCGTCGGCGGCGAATCTGATGGTGTCGGAGGCGAAACCAGCGGACGCCGCTTGCACACTGCATGGCTTAGATTATGACGTGGCCTGGCGATTGACGTTCCCTGCCCTGGAGCGAGTACTGCGCCTACTGCGGCCGGGTTTGCTCGCACATGGTGATGCTCCCCTGCTGCCACGTCAACTGCGCCGGCTGCCACGCTCAGCGTTGCCACGACGTGCTACGGCTCCATGGACGCCCAGGCCCTCTGCCAACGAGACGTCGTCACCATGTCTACTCCAGCCAGGACGTGGCGGCACGACATGTAAGCGACGAATATTGCAATTGTGTGGATATGTCTTGACGTCGCCCGCCGCGGTCGCTCGGTGGTCACGTCGTTCGGGCGCTGAGCACATGTCGCGGATTCTATCCCGACCATGGGGGCAGCATTTCAGCGGTGGCCTACTGAAAGAACACCCATTTGTTGTGCAATGTTAGTGCCCCAGGTGGCCGAAGTTAATTCAAAGGGTTCAGCTAAGCCTCCTTCGCATTGGCTGTGTAGCTTGTGGATGTTAAACCTGATCGCCAGTGCCTTGGAACCAGAAGCTTAACTAGGTAGGTTACCTCAAGCGTACAGTGACTTCTGTGTGCTTTATTTAAAGTGCGCGTTCAGCGAAAATGGCAATGAAAATTGGTTTCGAGGAAAGCAACTCTAATTATCAATTCTCCTCGGTGTTTTACATCTGAACCGCGCCATAAGTTATTAGTATTTTTTTATTAGCGAAGTCAGTTATTAGCAAAGAAAAGACGCAGTAATTTCTTCCCTTCTAGGTGTGGAGCCCAACTTTGCCGTGAACAAAGGTAGGATGTTGTAAACTAAGAAAGAAAGAGACGCAGTCGGTTAACGGAGGAGCTAGTAATAGTTGAGGCCTCCGGCGAAATTTCGGACGCCCAGGGTTATTTAGTTCACCTCGGGCTTTCTAGCAGCTTTCTGCAAGTGGGCAGCATCTCCACATAGCTCAGAGCGCGATTCAGGTGTCCACTGAACCAGGGAGCTGGGCTTGCGTCTTACCTTTTCCTAAAACCAATGAAGTCTAACTTTTCTTACGCCAACGTCAGTGACCCCAATGAACGCCGGCTGCCTATTGCTCGAGGGCCGCGTTTCTGCCGAAACACTGGCAGCAACAATGCATGCAGTGCACATGTTGTTGTGACTGAAGGAATGAAAATTGCAAGGGCCTGCCCACGCTCTAGCTAAGCCACAATCGCTGCCACGTGCAGAGAGGTGGGAGTTGGAGTATCGCGAGAAGAGACATTGAAAGGAGAGACGCATGTCGCAAAACCCCGTCGCCCGAAGAAACGACGCCGGTTTTAAAACAGATACCCCCGTCTCTGTAAATACCACCAGGTAACTCAAAACGTTGAGTGACTCGCCCATTAACCCAGAGAGCCAGTTCCCATGCGCTTTTTCATTCCTTTTGTGGGTTTCGTGACGCGCACAGTGGTTTGGTTTATTGACGGTTAACGTCCAAAAGCGCCTGGGGCTATGAGGGACGCCGTAGTGAAGGGCTCCGGAAATTTAAACCACTTGGGATTCTTTAACATCCATTGATATCGCACAGTACGTGGGCGCCTAGAATTTTGCCTCCATTGAAATTCGACTGCCGTGGCCGGGATGGATCCCGCGTCGTTCGGGACAGCAGCCGAGCCCCGTAGCGCTGCATGCGTTGGCATTGACTACGTTGTGCCAGAAACGCGGCACTGAAGCCATAGGCCGTCGGCGTTCATTTTGTTCATTGACGTTGGCGGCATAATTTTAAGGCGAAAGCCTTTAATGCCTCATACTGTGGTTAGCAGACGCGTCGGCAGCCGTGTCGACAGACGCGTCGGCAGGAGTGTCGACAGACGCAGCCGTGTCGACAGACGCGTCGGCAGCCGTGTCGACAGACGCGTCGGCAGGAGTGTCGACAGACGCGTCGGCAGGCGTGCTGACAGACGCGTCGGCAGCCGTGTCGACAGACCGTCGGCAGATTCGTCCGCCTTTCGGCGTCACTGCTGAAAAGGCTCAAGGTTCCAGCATGAATAAAGGCGCATCTAGTGAATGCATGGGCTTCATAAATAAAATAAAAGGAGTAAAGTCAAGAAAATAGAAATAAAAATAAGAAAATAAACAAAAATAAAAACAAAATAAAATAAGATGTGAAAATAAAAATAAAAAACAATAAAATTAAGAAAAGGAGCAAACAAAAATAAATGAAAAATAAAATATGAAAAATAAAAAAGCAATTAATACAGTGGCCAGGAAACGCTTTCGCCTTGTAGCACTTTAGAGAGCCAAAGTGCCCCTTGAATTTTTAAGGAAAGGAGGTGCGCATAACTGCTTCCCTGGGTCTGTAGACCCCTGAATCGCGCTTTGTTCTGCGTGGGGTGGTGAGAGAGAGATGGGGTCTGAAGGCGTTAGCGCTGACAACGTTTTCACAGAAACGCGGCACTGCAGCAGTAGTCTGCAGCAGTAGTACGCAGCGTTTACTGGGTGAGTAAACTCTCGCGGTCTGCCATTAACTGCCTCCTGCCTGGGTGGCAGGGTGGGCGCGCTGCCTATCCAGTGTCCGGAACGCACTCAACGTTACAGACGCCAAGCCGCGTAGTAGTTGCCCGATACGCCATAGCTTTCGCTCTCAAACCACGTTCAAGAGTAGTTGAACCGTATTTACTTTTTGCTAGCCCCGCGATACGCCATCTCTACGGGGGCACCTGAGCTGGGGCAGCGGAAATAAAGGGATAACAGGCAGACTGGAGATTTGATAGAGTTAAAGCGCCTTTGCAAACTACTTTACTGTTTCTAAGAGGCCCGTGCACTGTGCGATGTCAGTGCACGGTAAAGATGGTCGAAAGGTAAAGGTGGTAGAAATTATCCGGAATCCTCCACTACGGCGTCTCTCATAGGCGGTCGCATTGTGACATAAAACCCCATAAACCAGAGAAAACATGGCTCTCCCCCGAGCCCGCCGCTGTGGCTGAATGGTTAAGGCGCTCGTCTATTGAACCGGAGTGCCCGGGTTCGAACCCGGCCATGTCAGCTGCGTTTCGATGCAAAAGAAACGCAAAAGGCGCCGGGGTTTTGTGCAATGTCAGAGCGCGTTAAAGATACCCAGGTGGTCGAAATAATTGCGGAGCTCTCGACTACGGCACCTCTTTCTTCTTTTCTTAACTCCTACCTTTTGGCGCTCCACTGCTGACCCGGAAGACGCGGGTTCGATCCGGGCCGCGATGGTCGAATTTATATGGAGGCGAAATTTAGGGGCCCGTGTACTGTGCGATGTCAGTGCACATTAAACAACCCCAGGCGGTCGAAATTTCAGGAGCCCTTCACTACGGCGTCCCTCATAGCCCGGGTCTCATTGATATCGTTAAACCACCCCAAACCAAACTAAACCAAACTCAGCTCCACGTTCTGCAAATGTGTTCGTTAGTTGAAGCAGGAAAGTTCATTTTCTTGTCACAACAGGTGTTCTTTACCCCACCGCAGAAAACTACGCATGGATTTTATCCACCCAAAAGTAAGGTTGGGGCATAGGACCCTATAACTGAATGCAAAAAAATTACCGATTACGTTATTTCCTAAAGCGAAATTTGAGCGAACCTCATCAGCTGTTTCACCTTTTCGATAGATTGAAGCAAGGAATTGAGCAAGACATGTATGCACGATTACTGACAACTTGTTATTTCACAAGTATTCCTTCAAGAAGGCGAACGGCAGCGGCTATGCGGTTCGGCTTGGGCATGCAGGAGATTGGGCCAAGAGCGCGTACAGCTAGAGCTGGACGCTGTCCCGGCTGCGGACAGATACTGCGCCATCTCCTTTCCTAAAAAAAAAAAAAATTACCAAAGGGCTGCGCTCTAAAACAGCATTCCGAGCAATGCAGACTTACATTTATCCTCTGTCTATACTCGTGCGTTGTGCCTTGTTCATCGCCTGTGTCCCCAGCAGATGTGAAGGAAAACGGTTCTTTGTATTCTTCTTTACTGCTTGCAGATCCGATGCTGGAATGTTGCGCGAGGCTGCAAGATATCGGGGCTTTCAAATCCTGGTCCTGGAGCACGAGTTCAAGTAGTGCGCTCATGTGGCCGCAGCTACTTCGGCTGTAGCTAAGCCGACTCACCCGGAGAAGCCCTGACTCATCTGGCATCGGGTGATATCGTCAAGCTGTCGTTGCACCGTCGGATCAGGACCAGTGGCGACAGACTAATGTCGGCCTACAAAGGAGCGTTGGCCTGCATACAGACCAGCGCTATTTTTTTCTTGTGAAGCGGTCAGACAGGTGCTGACTGCTTCTGGCTGTAGAGAAATATTTTTGAATTTTGAAACCTTACATGAAGCGGCATGTCAGGCTCCGCTAATTAACGCCTCTCTGAAGCGTGCCTGATTGTTAAAAATCAGTGAAGCTGCTGGATCCCGCCATTTCGCTGATGGTGAATAAAACGAAATAATTATGTTAATACTGCAGTTGCTCTCGTTAATGGCGCCCGCATGCAACAGTTGTGCCGGAGCTTCCGGAGCTTTGGCCGGTCCCAGACTACGATCCCTTTCTCTAAATAATGGATTTTTCAAAAGCCGCGTAGAATAACTTCCCATTCTGACGTGTTAAAGAGCGCGGCAGGAGAGTATCGAGGACACCCAAAGCCCGCTGCGGGCTGTTTTGTCATGAGGCTGCACAGAACGTTTGTTGGGCCTGAGAATGACAGGTAGCGCTTAATCAGTTATGAGTGAAATAGTGGAAAACCTACGCTTGTTGAGCTCGGGCGTGTCTGATGACTGATAAGAATACTGCCAAAAGTAACCGGGCACAGGTGGTTTGTTTCTTAGCCGCGTAGCGAAGAACTTACGGCAGCCCTTAAGCTATGAATCTGTGTAAAGTAAGGTGAACCCTTGTCCTCACATTTTGACATAGAACAATGGGCGGAGGAACTCCGCAGGGATGCTAAGAATGCGACTAAAACGCTCGACGACAACGCGGAACTTGAAGTACTAGACAGCCGCCTTCTTCATATGTGGGAGGCCAAAGCTAGTATGGAAAAGCGATTAAAAAGACAAAAGTGGAATCGCAATCTCAGAAGACGCCTAGCGCGCCACAACAAAGAGATTGAGGCATATGCACTTAGACTCTGCGATCAGAACTGGGAAACAATGTGCGACCAGCTTGAGGGCAATATCGGCCTCGCCAAAACATGGAACCTCCTTCGGCACCTCCTCGACCCAGAAGGTAGTAAATTAACACAGCGACAAAATTTACAGAAATTAGGTTATAAATTTGAAGGTTCGGAGCAGGAACTCCTCGATGCAATTCGTTGTCGATATATAGGCTCCGCCAACAAAACGTCCTTACCGCGCTATGAGGGTAAATCCAACAGCGAACTAGGCGCCCCTATTCACGAATTCAAGGTTCGAGCAGAAATACTAAAACTGAAAACCAAATCAGCCCCCGGACCCGATGGTGCAACCAACAAAATGCTTAGAAAACTAGATGACAAATCTTTAACGGCGCTGACCAATTTCATGCAAGAATGCTGGGAGAAGGGTGAGATTCCCAAACAATGGAAAACTGCTAAGGTAATTTTCATACCTAAGCCAGGGAAACCGCTCAATCTAGAAAATCTAAGGCCTATATCCCTCACATCTTGCGTTGGAAAACTGATGGAACACGTCATACAAACGCGACTAAACAATTTCATGGAAGACAACGACTTATACCCCCATTCGATGATAGGTTTTAGATCGCATTTGTCCACGCAAGATGTCATGATACAGCTCAAACATGACATATTAGACACTAAGTCGCTGGATGCGAAAGTAATAGTGGGATTTGATCTCACTAAAGCTTTCGATAATGTAAAACACGAGGCGATATTAGAAAACCTGGCTCTTTTAAACGTCGGGGAGCGCACATACAACTACATTGCCAATTTCCTTTCGGGCAGGATAGCGCGCATCCACTTTGGTGAAAGTCAGTCTCAAAACATACACTTGGGCAGCATAGGCACCCCTCAGGGTTCGGTACTTTCCCCTCTTCAACGTGGCCATGATACGGCTACCGAAGAGACTGGAGGGGATAGATGGCTTGAATTTCTGCATGTATGCGGACGATATCACCATGTGGATGACCCGTGGACACGACGCGCACATCGAAAGTACGCTACAGAAGGCCATAAATGAGGTCGAAAACTATGTCAGCCGTAGGGGCTTGCAATGCTTGCCGCAGAAGTCTGAACTTCTTTTTTATCGACCTCTGCATCAAAGACAAACTAGAACCATCCCTAACATCAAATTACAAACTCAAGGGGTGGAGATTCCTCATGTTGAAAAAATCAGAATTTTAGGAATGATTATACAAAGCAACTGGTATAACGGTGATGCAATAACTATGATGGAAAACTGCGCGCAACAGACTATGCGGCTCATACAGCGGATTGCCAACAGAAGACACGGCATGAAAGAGCAGAATCTCCTACGGCTGGTACAGACATTCGTAGTAAGCCGTATCTCGTATGCTGCCCCCTTCCTTGATCTTAAAGTTTCAGAAAAGGAAAAGATAAATGGAATTATCAGGCGATGCACGAAACAAGCTCTAGGATTGCCCATCCGTACATCCACTCACTGCCTCCTAGAGCTAGGAATGCATAATACCCTGGAAGAAATTACGGAAGCAGTGAGAACGTCCCAAATCTAACGCTTAGCCGGGACCACAACCGGCAGGGCCATTCTAGAAAAACCCAATCTGAGCCGAGATAACAGAACAACCGCCAAAGTTGACATGCTCGGAAAAAGTCGAGACAATATAGTTGTACCCCCATTACCCAGGAATATGCATCCTATTCATCACTCAGTGCGCCGGGCCAAGCGGGCAGAGGCGCTAGAGAAACGCTTCTGCTCCTACAAAGACGAGGACGTGGTCTACGTGGATGCCGCTGAGTATGGTAAGAACACGATGACCGTCGCGGTCGTCAATAATAAACAACTCCTCAAAATAAGTGCCTCCATACTCTCGGGTAACCCAGAGACTGCAGAGGAAGCTGCCATAGCACTGGCCTGTGTAGGCACAAAAGCGAGATACACCATCAGTGACTCCAAAGTCGCCATACTAAATTTTAGCAGGGGCCGGGTCTCCCCTCTAACAAATACAATTCTAAGCCGTCATGTAATAGACCGGAAAATTACACTAGTCTGGACACCAGCACATGCATCCCTGCCTGGTAACGAGACGGCCCACGAGTTCGCCCGAGGCTTTTCTTTCCGGGCGGACCCGAGCGAGGTGGTCTTTACAGGCAGGGATCGCATGGTGACCTACAGAGAAATTACACAACACTATCGTTTCCAACGAGCTAGACTTCCTCCAGCGGATAGATCCTTGTCCTGATACCAAGCCATCAACTGGCGCCGGTTACAAACTTACACCTTTCCAAACCCGGCCCTCTGGAGTCTTATGTAATGCGCAAACTGCGAACTTAGGGCCACCTTGGACCACATACTATGGGAATGTCCTCATGCTCCCCGGGAGGGACGAGGTATAAACACAAAAGATCAATGGGAGACCTTGCTACTGAGCTCCGACCCGGCGACTCAATTACAACTCGTCCGACTGGCCGAAGCCGCCGCCGAGAGTCAAGACCTTTCGGCCGTCGTCTAGGCGGGTAGCCCTCTGGCTACCCTCTTTCTGTTGGACAATAAAAGTTTTCCTATCCTATCCTATTTTGACACCTTTTGGTCTTAAGGGGTGCCGTAACAACTCCGTTATACGGTTGAGGAGCAAAAACCTGTTGTTTGGTTACTTTTGGCTAAGGGGGTAAATCATCGGTACTTGAAGCTACGTTGCACCGAAAGGGTGAGGTGTTACACCTAGCAACCTCTTCAGGATATTATTGCGAAAGCAATACTACTTGCACTTTGCAGGGTGACCATTATCGTGCCGCGGCAGTGACCACCATTGACCTTCATTTGACCTTGATTGCATTAGTTGGATTAGATTGGATTACATTACATTGGATTGGACTGGACTGGATTGGATTGGATTGGATTAGATTAGATTGGATTGGATTGGATTGGATTGGATATGAATGGATTGGATTGGAGTGGATTGGAATGGAATGGAATTGAATAGATTGGATTGGTTTGGATTGGATTGGATTGTATTAGATTGGATTGGATTGGATTAGATTGGATTGAATTGTATAACCGATGCATCACCACAAGTCTAACAACAAGCACCACCACCAGCTACACTACCAGCTGTACCATGGCGTAGGTACGGATATTGCTTTTGCAATTTCGAGTCCAGAAAAATTCAGCGCTTCTATATCTTACCTTTTATGACAGACTCAGTTCACAACGAGTTTATATCTTTATAAACATGCACGGCCGTACAAATTCTGGGTGAATTCACCACTGCGTGCTGTGCGTAACACCGGCAGTCTTGGCCCTGCAGTGGCATTAAATAGACAAACTCTGCTGTAGCGTGACCCAAGGTGAAGTGAGCGTGAGCATGAGGTGCAGGGCGTGCAACGAACACTATGCCTCTCGGCGGGCTCGACAAAACCGAGCGCACTCAGTAGGGCGCTGAATCCACATTTGTACTCGCGTCCTGAAAAAAAATTGGCTGAGGCTTAGCTTGGTTAAGCCCGGTAATTGCGAAAGCAATTTCCCCTGGCTGCGCCTAGGTTGGCTGGTGGGGAGTCTTGGTGGTGCTCTTAGTAAGGGTTATGCTATCAAAGTTAGTTAATGACGCTTAAGCTTCGCCTTTAGGAGTGGAACGCGACAGCGTGTTGTAGCGCTGCCAGGGAGTCCACGGAACGCCACCACCCGTTCGGCGCGATGGCTTGCCCTTTGAACGCGACGCTTTTTGAGGAAAGGAAATTACGCAGTAATTCTCTGTCATCTCGGTGGACACCCGAACCGCACAGTACAGGAAGGGAGGAACGCCACCACCCGTTCAGCGCGATGCCTTGCCCTGTGAACGCAAGGCTATAGCCCTGGCTGCGCCTGGTTTGGCTGGTCACGTAGAGCGAGCGCCTCCCCACGGCAGCGGCGCGTAGAGGATTCTCTGGGACGATCGCGACGAGCCGAGTTGGGGCCCCGCTTTTCCACAGCTGGTATGACGTCACACACAGGTCACGCTAAAGGTCAATGGAGAATTCTCCGGGACGACGGCCAAGGGCGGAAATCTCGAGCAGTATTGCTTTCGCAATAAAAATTCAGGAGGCACTGTGACGATCTTAAGTGCGCGAGGCGAAAGCCTTTCCATACAACTTTGGCTGCACGGCCGTAGGCACACACGAGGCGGCTATGGGGCGACTTGGGTGACTAATTAGTCATTAACAATAACTAACTAGTCATGATTGGTTATTGAATAACTGGTCATGATTGGTTAATGACTAGCTAGTCATAGTTAATTGAAATTGAAATTTTATTCCGCAACAGAAAAGGAATGTTGCGAGGAGGGCAGGTAAAAAGCTGAAAAAACAGCTTGAGGAGTCCTGACCTCCCAGCATACACAGTAGCGCAGCAGCGTGCGGTTGCGGTGAAGGCGTACACGTCAACATCAAAGCGAGGAAAGAAAAAAAAATAAACAGGTTATACAAACAAGGTACGCAATTTCTGTGAGGAAATTGCGGAAATGTCATTATTTGTTTAAGTAAAAAGATAATTTAAAACCGTCGGCAATGAGTATTTCAACATTTGTTTCCCGTAGTTAGTCCGGCATGTGGAGACATTCCAGGGTTCCAAAAAGCGTACGTTATAGGTGGTGGTGTTTATCTGCAATCCGGCTAGGTTAGTTAATGCATCATTATTCTTTAGTATTTTCTGTTTATAAAGGTGGGATAGTTTGTAATTGTATAGTGATGTAACAGGAACGATATTGTGTTTTTTAAATAGGTCTGCAGTATGGGAGCGATACGGAGCATTGCAGACCAGACGTAAGACCCGTTTCTGCAATATTAAAACTTTGCTGATGTTTGTTGCTGTTGTTGTGGACCATACTAAAAAGGCATAGCTTAATGTGGAGGAAAATAAACAGTTATATAAAAGGACGTTAACTGAGGTAGGGAAATAATAACAGTGGCGGCGTATGATGCCAATAGTTTTCGACAACTTAGTTACGATATAGCCGACGTGTTCATCCCATGTCATATTTTCAGAAAAGTATACACCTAGTGATTTAAAAGTTTTTACTATTTCAATATTGGTATTGTTTAACACAATGTGCGGCAACTGGATTTGCTTGTGGCGGGGGTGAAATAGTACAGCTTTTGTCTTGTGATGGTTAAGTGCTAAACAGTTTGTTTGAGCCCACGTATTTATTTTAGACAGCGCGCTATTGGATTGATTAGGTAAGGTCTCACATGAGTTGTCTGAAAAAAAAATAAACTAGTGCCATCTGCATAGATTATATAGTGGGCATTTTCGTCAAGGCGTACTATTTCATTTATATAAAGGATAAACAGAAACGGGCCCAGAATACTGCCCTGTGGAACACCTGTTTTTACTGATTGTACTGCAGAATTTTGTCCTCTAGTTACTACAAACTGAGATCTATGTTGCAAATAAGATGTGATTAATTCTTGTGCTTTCCCCCTAATGTCATAATCCTCCAGTTTTTTAATGAGAATGTTGTGATTTATGAGATCAAACGCTTTTGAAAAATCCAGAAACAGTCCAAGCACCATATTTTTGCGTTCGAAATTTGACAAAATAAACTCCTTTTGAGCCAAAAGTGCCAGCTCTGTCGACTTGTTCTTTCGAAACCCATATTGGGCGGAACATATAATGTTATGACGATCAGTAAATGAGGATAGGCGCTTCAGAATTATTTTCTCCAGGCCTTTCGAAAAGACGGGTAAAACCGATACAGGACGATAATTTGACATACCGTTCCTGTCACCTTTCTTGAATATAACAGTTACCTTTGCTGTTTGCATGGCATGGGGGAAAATTCCACTCAACAAGCATATATTGAAAATGTGGGTAACGCAAGGGGCTATTTCTCTTATCACAGACTTTATAGGCTCTATCTGAAAGCCACAGGCATCAGTTGCTTTGCTGTTATTTACTGCCAAAAATGTCGTTACAACTTCACTTTCCGAGACTGGTTCTAAAAATATTGTTTGTTCATTTGGGCCATTCATAAGAGATAAGTCAGCGGCGGGTTCGCTAACGTCGCCAAGTGAAAGAAAAAAAGTATTAAAGGCGTTGGCTAGTTCAGCACATTGTAACTCTATTCCATCTTTTGTTATTTTATTTACTGCTTCTGCTGAGGTCCAGGTTGCAACTTTAAGTGCCTTCCAAACATTGCCTGTGCGCGCTTCAGTCGAATTAAAGAGGTGAACATAATATTGTCTTTTTTCAGCCCGAAGGTGTTTCGTGACAAAATTCCTGTATGACTTGAATATTTTAAGGGCTTCAGGAGATTTAGTTCGTATGAACGTCCTATATAATTGATCTCGTTTCTTTAAAAGTTTTACGATTCTTTAGTTATCCAGGGTTTCCGACTGTTTTTACAGGTTCTGCACTTCTTCATTAGAAAACACTCAAAGTATACTTCGGAAAATTTACGCAAAAATGTTTCATATGCCACGTTCGGGTCATTTGCTGCGAACACATCGTCCCAGCTGACTGTGGTTAGACGGTCTTTAAATGTAGAGAGCGTTGTAGGATTAATAACTCGTTAAGAGAATACGGAACGTGGGGTCTTTACTGCATTAGAGCACTGATTTACTGATATAACTATCGGCAGGTGGTCGCTGATGCTATGAATCAATGTACAAGCTCTAACATGGGATGCATCGAAGTTGCTTAAAAAAAGGCCTAAAAGTGTCGTTGATTGTGTAGTGATTCGTGTTGCTGATGTTATAAAGTTCTGACAGGAATGACAATTTAGGAATTAGTTGATGACTAACTAGTCATGATTTGTTAATGACTAACTAGTCATGGATTTTTAATGCCTAACTAGTCATGACTGGTTAATGACTAATTAGTCATGACTAACCAGTCATGACTGATTAATTACTTACCAATCATTACTGATTAATGACTAACCAGTGATGATTAACTCGCCATGACTGGTTAATTAGTCGACTTGTGACTAGTAATAAGTTGACTTTCACTTCAGATGTAACGGACGGACGGACGGATGGACAGACAGAGTCATAGCCTCGAGTATGAGTCATTGAAGGGTTTCACCTTAAAAATTGTCTCGCTCTCCTGGATACTATCGAATCGTGACCCAAAAACCGCAGTGTCTTCAAATCTGGGTTTAGCACGTAGGAATGCGATTAAAGACCAATAATCTCGCGTGAAATCATCCCAAGCGTAGCAGGTGAAGGGAATGGTGGTGGTGGTGAAAACTTTATTGGGTGCACTGGGGTGGATTTTAGGGGAGAGTGGAAGGTTTCACCGCTCCCCTGCCTGGGTGGTAGTCCTTATTCCGGGACACCATTGGCGGTAGACGCTGCCCGCGCTCTTTGAACAAGAGCCAAAGAGGCTATTTAGGTCGGAGGTTTTGAAACCGCAATGTTGTTTTTGCAATCAGAGAGCACATACGGTATACATGGTGTGGACTTGATTTTTTAGGTCACAAAACAAAAAATAA
The DNA here is from genome assembly GCF_055824585.1 of Amblyomma mixtum. Classification (NCBI taxonomy): domain Eukaryota; kingdom Metazoa; phylum Arthropoda; class Arachnida; order Ixodida; family Ixodidae; genus Amblyomma; species Amblyomma mixtum. The sequence continues at coordinate 301,052,076 of NC_143013.1, forward strand.
AACTCAACGTCATTTTTAACTGAATCTTAAATAGAAACACTGGAAACGGAAGATAAAAAAGCACTATTGTGTTCAAGCTACCACTCTTGCGTTCATTTTTTTTTATCGAAAGCAACCAGTGAACATGAGCAGTGCATCCTTCTATTCGTTTTCTTTTTATAATGCTTGCCTTGGCGCCTCCGGGTACTCGAATTGTAAACAGTGTCAGCGTTAGTCACCGTAACCGCAGCTAAAAACTAAAAGGAAAGGTTTCTAAATTGTGCCGTTCAGAAAAACTGTGGCGAGGGTCCTTTTAGAAAGGAAAAAAAATGGCGCCACTTCGAAACAATGTGCAAAACACCTTGGCAGCTACTACACTGAAAGCATAAATAAAATGACCAGTCAGAGAAGCTGGTGAGGTAATAGAGAAAAAAAAAATGGGTTCGATGACATGGTCGCAAAGAAGCCAAGATAGTGAAAGCAAATGAAAGGCAGTGAGCCGAGAGAGGGAGAGAGAGAAGAATTTGCAGAGGAATTCGGGCCTCGTAGGACCCCACCACACTCAAACGGTCATGTCTAAAAGGTCCATGACGCTGGCAACGCGGCTGACGACGACCTTTTGTCTTGCCGGGTCCATGGAGCGTAGTGAGGTCTCCGAGTCCTCCCATGTTTGGAGTGGCACCAGCCCGCCGGGTGGGGGCGCAGCCGGACAGGAGAGGAGGATATGAGTCAGGTTTGCCTTGTCGATAGTGAGAGAATAAAGAGGGTGTGGGTATGGTACGCGTTTTCAGATGGCGCCATAGGTGTTGCTCCCTAGTAGCAAGGGAAGAGTGGGGGCTGGGTATATTTACCTTTCGGCACGAGCATTCGCAATGAGCTCAGCGAAGGTACACGCACTCTACTTTGAGAAACTTCTTATTAGGTCCGCCTGCGCCCGGTTTCTAGACCATCGGACTAAAGAATCAGCGACCCATTTCCGGGGTTTCCAGAGTGCGCGGGCACCCAGTTGAGCTCATTGCTGTAGAAGGAGGGCGGGTTCTGGGTCAGTATTTGGTAGGTGGCAGGGTGGACTCTGCCCCTAGCATAATTTAGGAGTGCTGTTTTTGAATCACTGAGTATATAGATGGTACTGGAGCTGCCGAGCGCAAGCGCTATAGCTATTTCTTCTGCTTCCTCTGGGTTAGTTCCCTGGAGTAATTCTGAGAGAGGCATTTCCGAAGAGGTAGTCGCACTTCGGCAAGCGTTGTCAAAGACTAGGAGCAGAAAGTGGTTGTTTTTCTGTCAGGCAATCACAAAGCATTAAAAGTGGGCAACTTTCTCATTCCCGAAATCTGTTCGTCGATAGAGGACTGCAGCAGTTAGCTTAGTTTTGCTTCAGGAACTTACAAGTTCCTGAAGTACAAGTTTGTCGGAAAGCAGAAAGCAGATAGAATAAAGAGTTTTACCTCGGCACAGTTCTTGACTCTCTTTCTAATAGGCGACTACGCCTGATTAGAAAACTCATCCCGCCTGTAGAAGTCCGAGAATGCAATTTCCTCACGCATATTTAAGTAAGCTGTATGAGGTACTGCCGATGCAAAAATTTCTCACGAACCAGACAGGAATATAGAGTCCTGGGAGGCTTTAATGGCCAGCCAGAAAGAAGAAGAGCAAAAAGAAGTCATCCGTCTGGCCCTGGACACCGCTGAATCCCAAGGGATCCCAGCCTGCTGAAAGGGGAGGAAGATGACGGCGGTCAAGACTCGTCTTTTTCGCCCTCTGATTCCTTGACGGGTGCCAATAAGGTTATTTCACCATCATCATCATCACGATAGGAAAACTGCCGTGCTGCTTTTTCCGGACTCGCATGATAACACAGACTGCATAAAATATTCCCATTGATTCCAAAGCTATGGCATCAATTTACTCCGTCCTGGGACCAAATTATAGTTTAACCTTACACTTCGCAACTGCCGCCTTACTTAGAAAATTGTTTCTCTGTCAAGTGCCCTCTCCACGGCAAAAGAATGCCGATTGCCGAAGGACTCTTAAAGTCGTACTCTTAGACTGATGTGTCGACTCTACGCCAGGCGCGACACCGTTTTTTCCATCAACAATTAAAGCTGCACGGCTGGGTTATCTTTTCTCGAGTTATCCGCTCATTTCACTCTGCACGTCTGCTATACCAAAGGTCATTAAACAGACATTTCTCTATAAGACGCCTCATGGCGTTCTGGCGCGTTGCGTGGGGCAGATTTAAATTATGAAAACTCTTCCTTAAGGCGGAGCTTTGGCGTCCCCTCCAATTTTTGAGAGCCCCTCGCTTTAGGCGCTGCTGTAAAAAAAAGGCAAAAACACGGAGGCAGAAGCAGTGTCCTTCCCGGAGTAGATTGCAGCGGGAATCCCGCAGCGGCATTCCTTGAAACGGAGAGTGTCCTTGCCTTAAACAGGAGAGCGCACTCCATCGTAGGCCTGCAGGCGTATTGCCCGATTCTCCATTTCTCACGCAGCGTACATAAAAAAAATAGTAAAAACATATATGACGACCGTCATCCCTCAAATTTGTACCCGTTTTATTGGCTGAGTTTAAAAATAAAGCACAGTTTATTGAGACCTCTTTGGTATGCCCGCCGCCTTCTCAAGTTTCCGGCAGTCTAGATGACACCATCTTGAGCTGCCTGCTGTCAAGTAGCTTCCAACAAGAATGCGGTTTGCCATGCGAAAAAAACTGTAGTCTGTTTCTCAGTGAAAATATTTATTAAACCTGGCGTTATCGACCGGAAGACTCAGTTTTAGCGAGGGTTGTGGGAATCTTAGGCCTTCCCGCCGTCACCGAGTGGCAGTTGCGCCGAAATTTTCCGAGAAATTGCTGCACAGGCAGTCTGCTTCATATCTCGGTACTTTCCTGTCTACCAGGTATTTCACTCTGGGGCGACACATCACGTCGGGGAACTCGCTAAGAAACGACCCGCTGTCACTAGACCGTCCCTCCATACAAGCCGGCAGGCTGTACGGGACATGGTGGCCCCTATTTCTTGTGGTTTGGGACTGTTCTTCCTTCCTATAGGGAGGATTTTTTTCGATAGACAGCCTTTGAGCATCCCTTTTTTTCATGCTTTCCAGTTTCCCACTACTTCTTCAGTGCGCCAATACGCTAATAATACGACACAGCATTAGGGCGACACCGTCGTGACGCCTGTCCTTGATGCACAACGCGAAAGGAAACGATACGAGCAGCTAGTTCGCTTACTGGGTGGGTCTCCACGCTACACGGACAAAGGACAAGCAGGCCATTGCAAGCAAGGCGCTCACAATTAAAACAATAAGGCTAGCGTGAAGAAATAAATCAGTAACTACAACCAGGCGCCAATCTCTAATAGCTAACAAAAAACACCCATTAAACCCTCGTTTAACGAATTACAGTTCAATACGATTAATCTCTTTCCTAATATCCTTCACCACTACTATTACAATGCCGCGAAAGCACTCACTATACGACAGAAAGCTAATTACTAAATATTGAAGGCAGTCTACAGGAAAACAACCCGAGTATGGGAATTGCTTGCCGGTAAAAAGTGCAGCCGTCAGAGTAGTTTGTCGCTGATTGAAACCTCCACGCTCACCTGGTGACCATTGTGAGTGTTTTACAAGTGGCTAAGAAAGTAGATGAGCACTGTGGGCACATGGAGTCCAGGCGGTCTTTCCAGTGCGCACTTTCTGGTGAGGTGGTGGCGACAGGAGAAAAGACTCGATGCTTGTCTTCCATTGTTTTTTTCCTTCTGATTCAAAGGTACGATTCAATGGAGTCAACAGATTGTGGCATGAACAGGAGACGTGTGGAGAGCACTTATTCTCTACCGAATTTCGTATTCTTGGGTAGTGTGCTATTTGGTGCCCATGGTACAGTCTGTATTATCGGATGTCCAACCGAGAAGGAACAATGGTTTGCTTTTGCAGCGAATCACAATTGCAGCGTCACTGGAACTGTGGTCCAGACTTGCATGGTGAACAAAACGTTGACGGTGTGCTGCCTGCAGCAAATGGAGAGCACCGCTTTCCTTAATGCAGCTCACAACAACCGCAGCCAGGTGAGAAAATCTTAGCAACGCTTTGAGTTCGCATTGCGGGCAGAATTTTTGTGAAAACTGAATTCTGCAATGAAGGCGTGTGCCGCGGGAGAAATTCTTGACTGTTGTTAATGTAGTCCCCTTTCAAGCAAACATTTTGGGAAGTACTGAGAACAGATTGATTCTTGGAAACGTTTCCTCAGCGTTTACTTGCATGTGACCGCGCATTTCCACTCCGCACATATGCCCGAAGTAATTATGTGTTTTTAAGTACATTTCTTTCTCTGCACCCCATTAACAGCGCGCTTTATACAGCTGTAGTGTACTTAACATGTCTCAGTTTTCGTTAACAATACTTTATTTCGACTTACAACCTAATGAGTCCGTATTACTTGTGTTGGTTTTTCTCTTTGGCTGTGGCTAGAGTTCCGTCCAGACGGAACTACAATTTGCGATAGAGTTCCGTCCAGACGGAACTGCATCTGACACCATACAGTTCCGTCCAGCATTATCTGCCACAAGAGTTATGTCAAGACGGAATTAAAGCTGGCGTTAGGGATTGTTAAACCAGTTTGCTTGCAGACTTTTTCATGTCCGTATAAAAAAGTGGCAATCCGGTTCCGCCTAATGTCTGACAGGATATTATGCTGCATCAATTTATTTTCCAAGCAGTCAGTGAGAAATGGCAACAGAGCGAGATTTGGCTTTGGTTTGTTGGTGGGTTTGCATAATGCTTGTTGACCGTTTGTGTACGCCTTAGTCTTTTTCGCGCTACGTCATCTTGCAGCACAAACAGACAGGGTTCCACATCACTTCGCGTAGAGTCTCTGCACTCTGCTTCTAACAGTGTCATTTTCCCGATCCTGCATGCATGCACGGAAGTTATACCTTCGAGGATGCAACATAACGCAGTACGCGGACAGATATTTTAGTGCCGTATACATACGTAGAGAGAACATCTGGATACAGCTTTGTCAACTGGTTATCCCAGAGGCAAAGAAATGCTTTATGTGGGTAGAAATCACCCATTGTATATAGTATGGACAGTACGGACATTAGACAGTTTTAGTTTTACGTACGTAGAACCTCCACGCACGTAAACGTGAGCAGTCTACATAGCGTACGCTCATGTCGCTTCGTACAGTTTTAGCTACACGTGCGACATGCGAACTGTGTAGATCTGCTATAGAACCCAAAAAATGCGCTAGCATGTTGTGCCGCGCCATGTAGTACAGATAAACAAAACTAATTCTGTTTAGTCGAGCTGCTTGGAGCCGAGCCAGGAAAATCCACAGCGCGGGCGGTATACTTCCCCCTTCCTTCTGACAAACGTTGAGCAATTTCATTCCACCGAACTGTATGTTGCATGCTATCTTCGAAGGGATTGCATTCCCTCACGTCCCGCAGCATATTGAAATCATCGCTTTTCGAGAAGCGAAGGCGCGCTGGTGTCCCACTCATGTTGACGACGTGTGCGTATGGAGCCAAAACGTGCACCGTTTTGCTTTTCCCGCTGGCCGGGCCGAAGGCCTCGCACTATCCCGCGAGGTTTCGAGCTTCGCGTAGTCTCGCGATACCGTCAGCATACTCGTTGCTATGACGACCACAAATGCTTCTCCGTCAGGCTTAGGAGCTGCTGAAACGGATTTATATCTGGAAAACAAAAGCTAGTTCTCACCTAAAACTTCATGCGAGAGCAAGAATAGACCAACTGAAGGTAAATACAGCAGTTTACAGCACGATAGCACGTCGAGGGTTTAGCGACGAAGCTGTTATCATTGGGCCTCTTCGATTAACCGCTCTCGGGCAGCCCGCTGGCGGCCCGCAAGTTCGTCTCTGACAGGAAAACGCATCATGGTCACGTGGGCTGGCGGCCACCGGAACCAGCCCGCCGGCAATCACAGCGGCAAGCATGGCGCGGATCACGGAGGGCAGATGCTCTCTCTAGCTTCGCGTTCTGCGTCTCATTGCTACGCACGCGTGCGGTAGAAATAGGCTGCTTGGTATCGAAAACAACGACTTGCAGTTATTGAGGGCTGCGTGCCGCAGACTGCAGAACATGCAGCTGATCAAGCTCGCACTCGTATACATCGGCAACGACAACGCGAGCGTGTGCCTTCGGTGCACTGTGTAAGCTTAAGAAATCCTCAAAAGCATGCGATAAGCAATCGCAATCTAACGTGTTTCAGTCGACACCACATAGGACGGAAAAACTGCCCGTGCGTTGTTTATCAAACGACAAGCCGTACTCTCGGATTATTGCGTGTTTGCTTGCTACGCAGTAAGTATGACCGCCGACGATCGACCCTGCATGGTGGTCTCTGCTGTGGTCGTTGCGATTTCTACGCTCGTAACCTGCTTCCTGTAAGCTGTAAGCAGAAAAGAATCGGGATACGTTCATTCAACTGTAGTCTGTCGGCCGCCGGCTTTTGCGACGGGCAAGGAACGCATAATCTCGGCAAAAAGCGCATATCAGCTTGTTGAACGTCCACCTAGAACAAGCGGGTGCACTATAAATTTAGCTGCGTATTGTTTCTGTAATAATACAGCTTTATAGCAGAGAACTGGCACTGGAATGAAAGGCGCTACAATAAAGCCCTGCGTGTGCCTCACGTTCCGCGTGTGTTTGCATGACGATCAGCGCTAGAGCTCATTTTTATCTATTTTTTTTAAATGAGCCATACGCGAGGAGGTGCATGCCTGCGGTACTTATCAGATATTTTGAGTATATGTGGCAGAAGGCCCGAGCATGAAGCTGTACAACAGTTGGTGACGACAGAATCAGCACTTGGTCGGCGCGACAATTCTGTGTGGCCACATATATGCCCGCAGAGATGTCTCGAGCAATGTGCTCGTGAGGGCTTTTAATAAAGGACATGTTTCAGTCAAGCGTTTTTCAAAGCATATCCACTTTTGCACTGCGCCAAACGCAATGAAGACCATACGCTCCCGTATCGCGCTCAACCAACACTTCGTAAAACACGTTCAGCACATGCATATATGCGCGCGTCTGAACGCGTAATCGGAACTGGAATCCGGCTGCTCTCGTCAAAGGCCTCGAACACCATCGCAATATCCGCCGGGCGCACGAAACTAACAGCCGAAATATTTTGTGAATCAGAAGTATGCGATCGTAATGTGAAGCGAGCTATTGGGCTTGCGAGGTGGTGAGACGATCGAAATATGATCGCGCATACGCACGCAAAACATATCAATAAACAGCGAGAACTACCGCAAAAGGTGCCATTGCAGGCGACACAGTCGATATGCACCTTGGCCTAGTCGAAACAAGCGCCTGCATCGCGCAAAACATCGCATGAAGTACCGCGGTCCTTCTAGTCCTTATAAAAATGGCCGCGCGAGCTTCCCGCTACCATACACCTCTCTGTCGTCTGCTAGCTGCCCGAGCGCTGCCAGCACAAAATCGTCCTGGCGAGTCTGGCCGCCGGCTGGCAGCCCGAAACCGCCCGGCCAGAGAAAAACGAACGCGTTCCGGGCAGCCACGGGAAGTGGGCGGAGCAACCCGAGAAAATCGAGCGCGCTCGGGTAGCCCGCAAGCATGGAGGAAGGCCCGCAAGCAACTTGCGGGCTGCCAGAGGCGGATAATCGAAGAGGCCCATTGTGAAGCAGGCGGGCAGGGCGCCGCCATCTTGCCAACGCCACGTACGCAAGCAACGTTAGAGTACTAGAATCAAAGAACCGAATCTCACTTTCGTCCGTGCGACCCACGCAGACACTTCACGTTCTGCGCATGCTCATTGGTGACCCGTAAGCGCTCTACTTACCTGAAGCTTCTACGTACGTGAAACTAAAACTGTCTAGTGTATGGACGGAACTCTAGCTGCAGTAAATATTCCGTCTGGACGGAACTGCAGCGGCAGCAAATGTTCCGTCTGGACGGAACGCTAGACACTCCCTTTCTCTTTACCTACCTGTACTATATTCATAAGGAAAGGCCTATGCACTCGTATGCAACTCTGCAACCTTCCTTATTTGAAGTGCACTCGAAACAACAAGCCGGATATGAGAGCACAAGCAAATTTAGTAGAGAAGGAAAGTTATATAAGTGGGAAGACAGGGATGGCACTCCACAAGCCGTGTAAAGCCACAGACCCATTCATGTGTTATTCAAACCTCATACCTGCACAAATCATGCGTCGGAAGGTCATTCCTTCGAACTATGAACACCCATGATGATTGTGTTTTCTTTAAAAGCGTAAATATCCACCGCAACTAATAATATGCTGACGCAGGTCACCGAAATCCGCCGTATGATTTTACGTTGCCCAAGCTCTCTTTCCTTTCATTTTCTTTTAAATATAACATTCGACGATCCGTTATGACAATACGACGATCAAACACGCAGCAGATCTGCTGCACCTCCGGTACCTGTCCATACATTACTCCCAGCGTAAGTACTAAGCCCCAGCGGAAACGACTATAGTACTCAGGAGACCTCATGGTTTAGAACCGTTCCTTCTCTTCTGTCGGCTTCTTTATTTTCATCCATTACATCACCAGTGCTCAGATAGCCCCACTTCTGTCAGGGGATCTTCCTTTAGTCGCTCGGCATTCTCTGTGACACCTCACCACCTTCAGAAAAGAGTCTTCGTTCGAATGCCGCACGGGCAGCCGTTGCTCAGTCACATTGGGACGCATCGGGCTTACAATTAAGCGCGCTACGAAGTGACGCAGCCTTAGTTGCCATCCCTCCCTATAGCCGACGAGGGCCGTAGTCAGCGGTGACTGCTCCGCCTCGATGCCTCTACCGGTGATCCATTCGTACAGCCCCTCTGACACCTCTCCTCGGCTCTGGATGGCGTTCTAAGCTTCCGTTCTACGCTTCCGTTTCTTATTTCCTGGCTCGTCATTTCCTATGCAAAGGGCTCAGGCAACCCTTGTGGATCCGTGTCTAGAAAGTTTCCGAGCCTTCCCCAATTCTTTGTCGGCCGTACTTTCCTTTCGCCTAATGACCTGCATTTCCAGTAGGCTGCTCCATCTGTAGTCTCCTCCTCTCTCACTTACTTCGCTTCATCAGCGTTGTGGAGACAGTAGATAAGCCTGGCGCTGATTTCCGCTGCTGGCTTTTGGCAAATAAATGGCTATTCCAGTCATGCAAACACGCCGTTAGGGCTTAACGAATCGTCTAACATAAACGAGAACGCCCGCACACAAATTCTTTGCAAGCTTAGCCTCTCAATGCGCCGTTCGTGATGCTGAGTGTGCGCTTTGTCCTATTTGGAAGATGAAGTATTTATGGATGGAGCATTTATTGCATCAGCCTACTTCTTTCCCGTTTTTAGCGCTTTAACGTTTCCATGAATATTTTAACTCGCGTAATGAACGCGTCCTCAAAACTTTAGGGATTGTTTGGGAAGAAAATTGCTTCAATGTTCGGGTAAATAGGGTGTATGGTTTGGACACAAAACAATTCGTAACTACAGTTTCCATCTCGAGTGCCTCTGTTAAGGCATTTCATGTTATCAGTACAAGCTCTCCATAGTTATCAACCTCCTCACCTATAACGGCATGCCGAATCCCGGCCAACAATCCTCCCTTGAGCATTCCTCGCGCCAGACGCCAGCGCGCATTCGCGCACGCTGCAAACGGCCCTGCCTGCCTCTGCGCAAGCGAACGACTGCGGGAGCTGTGAGACCAGCGCAACGTGGCCGGCGTAATGAAACTCACCGTAATCGATGTCATCATTCCTGGCTGGCGGTGCTTCCATCTGTCCGAGGATAATGGCTTCACGGCGCATTCATGGACTACGCCACCAACGCGCAGTGCACAGGGGATTTACGGGCTCTAACAGAACAAAGAGTCCGGGCCAGCTTCGAGATAGCACATAGCGCTACGTTCTCCTAAAACTGGTTGCTTCGCATTAGTGAACGACATCCCTGCGATCACTCTCGCACCTCAACTTTGTTCCTGACGCTAACAGGAGGCGCGCCAGCATTTCCTAATCAAAATGATCGTTTCTGAAGCACGTTGCCTTTTCGTTAATTCTGGCGCCGACTGCTTTTCGTTTTCTGTGTGCCCATGTATGTGCATACGCAAGGCGCTGCCCAGGACTAGTCAGTGAAATATACCTCTTCTAACTTTGGAAGCGTTAAAACTAACACAGAAGGATAGAGACCGTACAAACGATTACTATTTACTGATGTGACTGTGTAATGAAGGGTTGGCTGGCAGGAGGTATATTTTTGCCCGTGCTCCAACTAACGGCGGGACCAGAGATTTTTTTCTTATTTTTCTTTCTTCTTTGTCACTGTGTTCCACATTGAGTCGGACTAAGCCTTGTTAGCTTAGCGCTACAGATTATTAAGGTGTCGACGAATACGCGCTGAAATTTATCCGCATTGCTTAGCCTTTCGCATCTATGATCCACAGATGCCCGCTCAACCTTCAAGGGAACGAATGGTTACACCAGGAACTGCCCTTCTTTGGCGTCTGTTGCGTCTAGGAATCCTCGAGTGACCAGGGCTGAATCGTGTTTCAAAACCTCACTACGCGAGAGGCATTGCACATCGTCTTCATCAACTAATACTACGATTAAACTAATATTCGCGCTTTGAGCTGTGTGGTGGTAGCGACAGAGAGATATGTGCTGCGTGCGTTAGCGTGGACAACGTTGTAACGGAAACACTGCACTAGAGCTATACGCGTTGGCATTGAAAACGTTGCTGCAGAAACCTGGCACTGGAGCATAGGCCGCCGGCGCACACTGGGTAAATTGGCATTGACGATGAAAAAGATGACGATGTGCATAACTGGCTCCCTTGGCCAGTGGACACCTAAATAGCGTTCATGTACATGCCGGTGGTGTTCACCTACAAAAAAACTGTGATTTCGCGCATTATTTCGTGCTTAGCAATACTACACCGCCAGCCATTTTTTTGTCGCATTGTGTATCATCCTCACATAAATTAGAGCGGAATTTTATTTGCTCTCTTCTATTGAGAACATGAGAGAACCAAGCTTTTACGTCACGCGTTGTTTTGGTGTCGATTTTCTCAAGGAAGGTTTGCAATTATCAGGTGATCATACAACGGGATGCACCACCTGCGTCAGCAGTGTGATATTTTAAGGCGGAAGCCTTTAATGCGTCATCGTTGTAAGCAGGAGTTGACAGAAATGTCACCTTTTTCAATTGGTCGAAACGGTCGTGACGTCACAGTGCGCGAATTTCAAACGAGGCCAATTGTACCTTGGCTAATAACCATGCAGCCAATTAAAGGGATCGTATAGTGATGCTCTATGTAAGTGGGAGTGAGTTTAGTTAATTGCTTGATTACCAAATTAGCATAATTAATTCCTTTAGTCAGGCCATATAAATAAATAAAACCTAGTAGAAAACTGGTTGAGTTGGGGAATCGAACAAGGGTCTCCGGAGTGCGAGACGAGCATGCTAACCACTCCGCCATGCCAGCTCGACGGTTTGTAATGAACAAAGGCGCGTCTAGTGAATACGGTGTCTTCGTTCACTCCCATCTTCCTCCCTTCCCGTTACCGAGAGGTTTAGGTGTGCACACAGATATGCGAGACAGATACATTTCCTTTCCTCAAAAACGAATTTACCGACGAGCAAGGCGTAGAATCAAACGGGCGATGATGTTCTATGGACTCCCTGGCAGCGTTGGAAGACGCTGTCGCGTTCCACTCTAAGGGGGGAAGCTTAACATCTCAACCACGCATCAGTGACACAAGCAGCAACACCGGGCTTAAGGCTTTCGCCTCACCGCACTTTAGGTCAACAAAGTGCCCCCCCTGAATTTTTATTTTAAAAGTAGCTCTTTGTATTCAGTCACCGTTTGATTTCGTCTTGACATATTCACATACAAGGGGGGTAGCTCTGCACCTCTCACATTCTCTCTCACACTCCTTCGCTCGCTCTCACGGTGGTGGCACTACGCGATAGTTCTTGCAGCTCTGGTTCTAACTCAAGCTAGTTCTCGGGAAGCTTCTGCAGCGTGCCATCTTATTTTCCTCTCTCCTCTCCCTCTCGCCTTCCCTCTCGCACTCATTCGTACGGCCAAATAAACCTGCGGTCAAGACGCTATTGCTGCGTGCCTTCCTCTGTGTTTCCTTACCATAACTTCCAACGCAGGCAATAGGTTTAAGCTCACGTATTGTATTATTAACGCACAAGAAATTTTAAGGCGGAAGCCTTTAATGCCGGTGAGTGATCGCCCCGAACTAATAGCCCTACAGGAATGTGACAAAACATGCAACTTGCCGGTTACACTACATACCTATCGGAACGAGTAAAGCCTCGATTAGCCACTCTCGTCAAACGTAATCTCACTGTCCTCCAACACAATTTAAATTCAACTTTCCCCGAACACTTCTTAGAAATATTACCTCGGCCCTCGCGCAAGCGTCGCACCAGTCTGTTTGTAATTAATGTCTATAGTCCTCCCTGAGCCCGTAAGGGTATTTTCGGTCCTCTTTTCCTCAAAGCCCAGCAGCTAGCGCAGGGACAACCCCTCCTCATCCTCGGTGACTTCAACGCGCATCACCGTGCTTGGGGCTACCACTACGACTCAGCTAAAGGCCGACGCCTTTGGAATGACTGGCATACGCATCAGCTGACCCTCATCACGGACGTCTCCTACCCCACTAGACAAGGTACGGGCCTACACCGAGATACAACTCCGGATCTTGCCTTTACGACCTCCGCAGTTAAAGCTACTTGGTGCCACACTCACGAAAATTTCGGGAGTGATCACTTTGTGCTCGAGATTGTCATACATGAGCCCACCAGGCAATGTACGCGGAAGGCTCAGGTGATTAACTGGGACTCTTTCCGGATGCACAGGAAACAGCATGACAATTGGATTGGATTGGAGTAAACTTTATTTGTGCCTGCAGTTGGACGCTCGCGCGCCCCGACGAGGGCCTACGTCGTCTACGAGGCTGCCGTTACTCGGCGCGGGTCTCCGCTCGCCGTTGCCGGCTCGCTGGATCCCTGCCTTTCGAGCGCCCCGAGGACCTGCTGGACGGCCCATAGCTGTTGGTCATGGTCGTTGCTCTTCGCGGCTGCCTCCAGCCGCGGCGGGATTGTTCCTGATCTTGCTTCCTTTGGATTTTTGATGCAGTCCCACAGGATGTGCGTGTGATCTGCCGGCTCCCTCCGGCAGACTCTACACGTATCGGTCGGGTAGGTCTCGGGGTACATGCGATGCATCAGTCTCGGGCTCGGTAGCGATCCGGACAAACATCCCACTATTACTAACATCAAGGCGTGGACAACCGAAATTGTCAAACAAGTGGCCGACGCCACAAAAACCGTCGAGTTAGAGGACACAGTTCCCCACTGCGACCGCTACTACGCCCATCTATGGGAGAGCAAGAAGTCTAGTTGCCACTGGAAATGGGACCGCGATATCCGACGTAGACTGGCGCGCGCACACACGAATATCGAGAAATATGCAATCGAACTCACTCGACAGAGCTGGCACAACATTTGTGACCAGATGAACAAAACTCCAAACACTCGTAACACGTGGAACCTCCTTCGACATTTACTCGACCCAGCTGGAGGCAAACTCCAAACACGCCAACAGCTCGAGCGAATCTTCCACCAGTACCCTGGCACGCCAGACGAGCTCAAACAAGAGCTTATAAATACTTACATCCGCCCCGAACCAGCAACCAACCTCCCCTTCTATCAGGGCGCTGACAATCCCGGCCTAGACGCTCCAATCACTCTTGCGGAGGTCCGAGCAGAACTAAATTGCCTCAAGACGACTTCAGCGGCCGGTCCCGACCGCATTTCAAATAAAATGCTTAGGAACCTGGACGACGCATCCATTCATGCTCTTACCGACTATCTTCAAGAATGTTGGGCCAGCGGTACCATCCCTCAGGAGTGGAAATGCGCGAATCTAGTCATCCCCAAGCCGGGAAAACCACCAACCTTGCCCAACCTCCGCCCCATCTCTCTCACGTCCTGCGTTGGGAAGCTGATGGAACACGTTATCCACACCAGACTCTTGAGATACCTCGAGGACAACCATCTACTACCAGACACAATGTTCGGCTTCCGCTCTCATTTAGCGGCCACGGACATTATGCTTCTTCTCCATCATCAGGTGGTCATGAAACGTACACTAGACACGAAAGTCATCGTCGGCCTCGATGTTGCCAAGGCATTCGACAACGTCCTTCATGAAGCGATACTTCAACAACTTGAGGCTGTCAGTGTCGGACATCGCACGTATGCGTACGTCCGAGATTTCCTCTCCGACCGCACAGTACAACTAAACACCGGCACGGGGGATCCTTCCATCATCTCTTCAGGAAACCGTGGCACGCCCCAGGGCTCCGTGCTTTCGCCGATGCTTTTTAACGTTGCACTAATAGGCCTTCCCAAGCTACTCGCCGACATCCCTCACCTGCACCAGAGCATTTATGCTGACGACCTCACACTTTGGATCACGCACAGCAGTGACGGCCAGATAAGAGGAGACTCTCCAGACCGCAATCAAACGGATCGGAGATTACCTCTATCTTACCTCTATTACCTCGGAGATTACCTCTATTGGAATCTATTGTCCGGCTCGAGTTTAGTCACAGCACTAGCACCATTCCTCAGTATTATTCGCCTCCATTAGTCACTGTCATCCAATGACTTCACATGAAAACCGGGAAGAAAATGACAATGGCTCGACCGCTTGTTTTTCAGAACTCACGAAGGTTCACTGTTTAACGGAGTCAGAGGAGGATTAAAGCCCTGTAGTTTTCTTCCTATTTTATTCACGCCTGATGGAACTTAAAGCAGCCGCTGCGGTGACTCAGTGGTTTTGGTGCTCGGCTGCTGACCCGAAAGGGGCCGGTTCGTTCCCGGCCGCGGAGGTTGAATTTCGATGGAGGCGAAATTCTAGAGGCCTCTGTACTGTGCGATGTCAGTGCGCGTTAAAGAACCCCAGGAGGTCGAAATTTCTGGACCCTACACTACGGCGCCTTTCATAGCCTGAGTCACGCTGGGACGTCAAAACCCATAAACTAAACCAAACCAAACTTAAAGCGTTCAGTAAGGCCCCTCCAGTCTGCTACTGTTGCCTCTATCGACAAACGAGTTTTCATCATGTGATTCACGCATGTGGAAGTGCAACTACAGATTGCTATCGTTTATCGTATTAAAAGCACAATGAGGACAACTGCATGCAAATTTTGTTCTTAGCCAAAATAGACCCTGCGGTTCCCTCTGGCTATGTTTATGTCTGTCCGCCAGCCAGAGACGATCGCAGCTTAACCCGAGTTAATACCATCGCCAGACGTGCCAACGACTCAGCAAAGGAAAATCATGATCTAACCAGGCTAAACGCACGCTTCGCTCGCTTGTCTACTCGGTTCGACTACGTTAAGACCCTACCATATTTTCGCCCTCGACCCTACGTCACCGAACTCGAGCGCTCACCAAGCTTGTAGGTTGACTTTTTAGCATAGCATATGTAGGCCACGAATCTGTTGAAATACTACCAGCTACCAGAGGCTCTTCTGCCTGAGTGACTGTTAGCGGTGGAAGGACGCTAAAAGTATGCGCACGCAGCAGCAACGAAGCGTAAGCGTTCCAAAGCAGCGTGGCTAAGTGGTTAGCGCATCCACCTCGTACGCGGGATGCGCGAGGTTCGATCCCCAGTGCCGCCGGGAATCCACAGAGTTTCCATGGGTAAAAGCTTTACCCCGGCTTCTCTGCGTTGACACACCTGGAAAAGAAGTCTGACTACACATTGTGTAGCCTAAAAAAGTTTGTACCGTGCCGCTCTTTGGCCAAAGCAGCGTTTGCGCTATTGAAATTTCGCAACCGTGAGCGTCCAGGGAAATAAAATCACGCACAGTTGATCATACGATGACATGCCACAATATGAGTTAGCAGATAATTGGTTGTAAGTCTCGTTTCTACAAAGGCTGCCATCTCGTTGCGTCTCTGAACGTGATTTCGCAGTAGGCTTCTGGAGGCTGGAGGGCAGTGGAGGGCTGGGTGGGTGGAGCACCTCAAAGGTGGCGGCGGGCTGGCGGGAGATTCATTTTTACCGGTGGGCGATCAGAATTGCACTGACCAGGCATCGCTCCAGAGGAGGCATCTTCTGGGCGCACAGGGCAGTGGAGGTTTCAGAGTGGCATTTCGCCGACGCTGCAAACTGAGCAAAACAGCAACTGAGGAGGACTCTCAATGTCGAATGATGCCCAGCCTGTCTTGATAGCTTCAGAGCATTAAATCTCCACTCCATCTGCAACGCAGCACAGCGCAGACGGAATTCAGTGCGTTCACTATCGCAGAACAGTAACTAGCAGAGACTGCAACTTACCTCAGTGTGCCAGCAATTCACATGCAGCTCATTAATATGCACTTACGACGCAAAGAACGCTATGGGATGCGAGGATGACAATGCAGGCATGCCCCGTCCTGTGAGCGCCAAATTATCCTGCTTTGCTTGCCGCCACATGAGAGCCATCGCAAAGTCGCCGTACGAGGATCTTGAAAAAGCCACTCGAGGGAGTCTAAATACGCTTTACCATTATTATTTTATTTTCATCTCCGTCATACGAAATAAACAGCACATATGATGCCAGCGCTTTCATACAGCAGGCTGCATTAATTTTAACCGCCAGCAATGCCGTTTCACGATATCGTTAGAAAATTCGAAATAATTATTTGCAGCGAACAGTACGCGCCACCTGCCTGACAGATTTACAAGAAAAACAATATTTCGGTCTGCGTTTAGACCAACGCTGCGCTGCAGGCGGCCATCAGTCTGTCGACACAGTCCGTGAGCTTTTGCCACGGTGACTTCTCGGCGCTGCAGCCTAACGTCCAATGAGCGACCACCTCCGCGAAGAACCACTTGGTTGCATCGGGAGCAACTGATGGCGAGGCGCAGGTTCTACTCGTGGTGGTGTTCCAGAATCTGGAATGACAGCCCTGTAACGCTGCAGCCTCTTTCGGCGTTCCAGCACCGTATCTGCAAGTATCAAAAAAGGAAAAAGAATTGCTTTCTTTCACAACGTCTGCTGGTGGCACAGTCGATAGGCAGTGCGAGAAGCATGAGTAAAAAGCAGTGACTAGGCCTCAGAGAGGCTGTCAGATGCTCTGAAAAGTGACACTTCATACAGTGTTGCTAGCAGCAGAAAAGTTGGAAAATTGGTTTTTGGGAAACGAAATGCGCAGTACCTGTCTCACATATCTCGGTGTACACCTGAACCGCGCCGTAAGGGAAGGGATAAATGAGGGACTGAAAAAAAAAGATGCCCAGGCTTAGCTTGGTTAAGCCAAGAATGCATTGCATATTGCGCGGTCTTTTTGCGCGAGGTATTGCTTGGCGGCACTCGATTTTCTCAGCAGCTTTTCCTCCGTGACGTATGGATGGATGGATGGATAGGAACGCCCCCTTTGAAACGGGGCGGTGGCAACCGCCACCATGCTCAGCCGTCCTTTCTTTTAGAGCACAGCTCTTTGGCGTCCGTTCCTGGGTTTCGCGTCTTCGTCGGCCTCGTAACCAGCTCCGCCCCCAATGTCACGCTTTTCAATTGGTCGAAATGCTCGTGACGTCACAGTGCGCGAATTTCAAATGGGGCCAATTGTACTTTGGCTAGTAACCATGCAACCTATCAAAGGGATCGTATAGTGATGCTGCAACTAAGTTGGACTGAGTTTAGTTAATTGCTTAATTAATCAATTAGCCTAATTAATATAGAGGAGAATGAAGAGGTCAGAAGAAAAGAAAAGAAAGACGCGCGCCGCAGCGACAACAGCGTCCGCGGAAGGAGACGCTGCTGAAAAAAACAGATAAGTACGAAGCCGCGTTCCCTCCACCACCACGCACTTCCCCACTCAGTAAGACGTTGCTCGTTTCATATACGTTGTGTCGAACATCCTAGACAGTTCCAACAATTGACAGGTTAATGACAGAACACGATGGATAGAAATACAATAATATAAATATGAAATAGCCTAATTAACCTTTCTAGTTAGACCGCATAAATCAATAAAACCGAGAACGAAATTGGTCGAGTTGGGGAATCGAACCAGGGTCTCCGGAGTGCGATACGAGCACGCTAGCCACTCCGTAATGCCAGCTGAATGGTTTGGAATGAACAAAGGCGCGTCTAGCTAATACGGCGTCTTCGTTCACTCCCATCTTCCCCCTTTCCCTTACGGCGAGGTGCAGGTGTCCACCCAGATATGCGAGAGAGATACATTTCCTTTCCTCAAAAAATAAATTTACCGTCCAGCAAGGCGTACAGCCGAATTGGCGATGGCGTTCTGTGGACTCCCTGGCAGCGTTGCAAGACGCTGTCGCGTTCCACTCTTACAGGCGAAGCTTAACATGTTAACCACACATCAGTAACACACGCAGACAGCCAATGGACGCGTCATTCGCTGGCAGCACTTGATTCATCATTCACAACCACATTCTTAACGTACGCTCCCTTGCCGCACATGCCAAGGACGTACACCACGATCACATTCTGCGCCATTCCTCTGTACTTTGCTTTGCTGAAACCTGGATGGATCCCGAAGAGCCTCTCGAAATCATAGATTTCCTATACTGCTGTGGTGCTCGCAGAGACCACAACAGAGCGGCGGGAGTCGCTATCTACTTGCGCACAGGTCTCTCTGCAATATCAGTCGAAATGTTTGGCACGTCACATGAAGTTGGCGAACTGTGCGCCGCAAAGTTGCCCAACGGCTTGCTGGTAGTAGCTGCCTACTTCGCCCCTACCGCACTCACGAAAGACGTCGTGCACTTCCTGCAACTCGCATTAACCGTCCATCGATCCACACCGATGTTAGTAGTGGGGGACTTTAATGTTGACATATAGACAAACAGCAATTTCCTAACACTTATGCGGGAGAACATCCCGTTCCTCTCGCTCGTAACGCGTCCCACGGCTGTGACAACCTCGCGAGGCACTTGTATAGATCTCATCTTTGAGAATCAAGCATTGGTGTACCAAGTCGACCATATATGTCTATTTCTCCGACCACAAAGCTTCCTTCATGACTGTCAAGAACTGTTAGTGGAATCTTTGTTAAAGGAATACGTGTGAAAAATAAAAAAAAATTCTGTGATAGCGCATACATGTGTTGCTCGAATTCTTTGCCTCAATCTATCGAAAAGGTGAAACAGCTTATTTGCTGCGCTCAAATTTCGCATTACGAAGTAACGTAATCGTCGGTAATCCTTTTTCTTTTTCTGTTTCTTCTTTTTTGTTTTTTCTTTTCTTTTTTGTTTTTTCCTTTCTTTTTTCTTTCTTTAAAGTGGTTTGGTGACGTCACGCCACGTGGTTTGGTGGCTGCCCGGCCGCGGCCAAGGGCTGAACTGAGTGATTGCAATATGCTACGCATAAAAAGGAAGGAAGAGGTGCCGTAGTGGTGGGCTCCATAATTTCGACCACCTGGGGTTATTTAACGTGCACTGGCATCGCACGGCGCACACCGAAATTCAGCCGCCATGGCCTGGTGTAGATTAGATGGGCTTGGAAGGGAGTGCAGCCTTGTTCGAAGTTCCGACGGGCTCCTTGCGAGTCGCTGATTATGTATTAAGGCGAAAGCCTTTAGTGTCTCATCGTTGTAAGCAGCAGTTGTCGACAGAGAATGTCACGCTTTTCAGTTGGTCGAAATGGTCGTGACGTCAGAGTGCGCCAATTTCAAACGGGGCCAGTTGTACTTTGGCTAGTAACCATGCAACCAATTGAAGGGACCATATAGTGATGCTCCAAGTAAGTGGGACTGACCTTAGTTAATTGCTTAATTACCCAATTAGCCTAATTAACTTCTCTAGTCAGGCCATATAAATAAATAAAACCTAGTAAGAAATTGGTCGAGCTCGGGAATCGAACCCCGGTCTTCGGAGTGCGAGACGAGCATTCTATCCACTCCGCCATGCCAGCTCGATGGTTTGGAATGAACAAAGGCGCGTCTAGTGAATACGGTGTCTTCACTCACTCTCATCCTCCATTCCCTTCCGGCGAGGTTTAAGTGTCCACCGCCAAATGAGAGACAGATACATTTCCTTTCCTCAAAAACCAATTTACCGACGAGCGAGGCGTAGAACCGAATGGGCGATGGCGTTCTATGGACTCCTGGCAGCGTTGCAAGACGCTGTCGCGTTCCACTCTTAGAGGCGAAGCTTAACATCTTAACCAAACATCAGTGACCACACTTTAGGTCAAAAAAGTGCACCCCCCCCCCCCCCCCCCCCCCTGAATTTTGACGGGTGTCCACCGAGATATGTGAGACAGTTACTGCGTAATTTTCTTTCCTCAAATACAATTTTCATTTTCTTCATTACGGGCCATCTTCGTCTTTCTTCTTTCACTCCCACTTCCTCCGTTCCTCTACGGTGCGGTTCAGGTGTCCACCGAGATGACAGAGATTTACTGCGCCATTTCCTTTCCTCAAAAACCGTTCCGTTGAAACGGCAAGGCATCGCGCCGAACGGGTGGTGGCGTTCCGTGGACTCCCTGGCAGCGCTACAACACGCTGTCGCGTTCCACTCCTAAAGGCGAAGCTTAAGCTTAAGCCTAATTAGCAGTTAATTAGTATCCAGGCATTAATCAGTAATTAACCATTAATTAGTGATTTGTCATCACTTAGTAATTAGTACTCAATTACATGTGACGCCACCAGTGCCACAGAAGCACTGAAAGTGGTGCGCAAAACGCTTTCGCCTCTACGCACTTTAGACAGTCAAAGTGCCCCCTGAATTTTTTTGAATCGGAACGTGAGGCCGCGAGAGCAAACGCGACCTCTTCTGCTTGTTTGCAATGCGGGCTCTGAAGGTGAGGCCGTTAACTGTGTTGCTGTTGTGAACTACCGCGACTGTGTACCATCCCCCGTGGTGAGGGCTGGAGGCGTCCACATAGCATACACCTGTTTTGTTGCCATAATGTCGGGCTAGTGCTTCCGCTTGTGCCAGGCGCCGACCATTATGATCTTCGTGTGACATGCTGGGTGGAAGAGGTCGCAAATGGAGGGTGCGTCTCCACAGTTCTCGGATGTGAAGCCTGTCTTCCATGGGAGGGGTGAGTCGGACATGGAGCCGAGCAAGCAGGCGGCGACCCGACTCCGTTTCCGACGAGCGCGTGTACTGGTTTGTAAGGTGCGCCTCCCAGAGCTCCCGGAAAGTTGACCGCGACGGCTGTGTTTCGATCGAGCGAAAGACGCCGGTGTGGTTTGACTCTTTCCTATCGACGGGAGACAGTGAACGGCGTGAGTTAGAACCGTCGGTTAGTTTTACGCGACAGCTCGTTCGGTTGAAATGTGTCGGCGTCGTAATAGTAGATGGGCGCAGCACGCGTCTCAAAATTAAAAAAATCGTGTTATGCCATTCGTTTGCCGCCGAATGTTCCAGATGGTATCATACGATTCAGCGTTTCGTGCAGCATAAACTTACTGGTCATGTTAGTGCCTAGCTTGC
The DNA here is from genome assembly GCF_055824585.1 of Amblyomma mixtum. Classification (NCBI taxonomy): domain Eukaryota; kingdom Metazoa; phylum Arthropoda; class Arachnida; order Ixodida; family Ixodidae; genus Amblyomma; species Amblyomma mixtum. The sequence continues at coordinate 301,073,530 of NC_143013.1, forward strand.
AGCAGAAGTTCGAACCGGCGACCTATAATCGAAGGCTGCGGGTGTACACCGAGGTGTGAGACAATTAATGCGTCATTTCCTTTCCTCAAAAATGCATTGCGTTAAAACGTGTTTCCAACGAGCAAGGCAGCGCTGCTTCTCACCGAGCGGACGATGGCGTTCCGTGGACTCCCTGGCAGCGCTGCAACACGTTCTCTCGTTACATTCAAAGGCGAAGCTAAGCGTCCCACAATTTTTCAGGAACCGAACGCCTCAGCAAGTATCTTGCTTCACGCTGGACACCCAAAACTCGAAAGCGCTACGCTATAACGGGTTATGCGTCACGCTGGCCGCTGTACCCATTAAATTGCTTGTACGAAGGCAATAAATCTCTCGCTGTAAAAAAGGGAAAAACGAATAAGCTAAGATGTGTTTAACCTACAGCGTTTCGTGCGTGTTGTCGATGCGTTATACGGTTGCCCTGCTCATGTACTACTCCCAAATTAGTTTGGTTTTCGCTCAACTATCACAGCTTTCGCTGTAAAATTAAAGTTTTAAGGTGTGAGTTCCAACGACCCTAAGCGATACATGGGCTTAGAGGGACGCCGTAGTGCAGCGCTCCGTATCAATGTAGACCATATGGGGTTTTGAACGTGCGCAGAGAGCAACCATCTGGGGCTTGGTAACGTGCGCTTCGCCTCCACCTAAATTGAACCCGGGTTCCAGCTAAGTAGTCGAGTGCTGTAACCACTCAGCCACCGCAGTTGGTCAGCATGAACAGTTCGGCTTCAGAAAGAAAAGCTTGCGTCCCATACAATTCATTGATCCGAATAGACCCGTTCATTCTGTTCATTATCCGAAGCTGTATAACCTTCTGTAGCCTACACACAATTACCATTGCACGTTTGAAGTAACCTGCTTAGTTTGCCCCTGATTTAGTGTGTGAAGGCGAGATATTTCAACGGCTGACACCACATGATGAGGTTTAACGTCACGAAGCTACGCGTGGACTATGAAGACTATTTTGATTTTGGCCGACTGGGGTTCTTTAACGTGCTCTAACATCGAACAACCCACAGGCATCATTGCACTTCGGCTCGATCGAAGTGCTGCCGCCGCGCCTGGGGTTCAACCCGAGACGCGTTCAGCGTCCGAACCCCGTGATTCCTGAGCCACTACGCGAGTTCGGTCCCAGTCGCGGCGGTCGAATTTAGATGGAGGCGAAATTATGGGAGGTTTAACGTCCCAAAGTGACTCGGGCTAAGAGAAACGCCGTAGTGAAGGGCTCCGGAAATTTCGACCATCTGGGGTTCTTTAACAAGCACTGACATCGCACAGTACACGGGCCTCTAGAATTTCGCCTCCATCGAAATTCGGCCGCCGCGGCTGAGATAGAACTCGCGTCTTTCGGGTCAGCAGCCGAGCGCCATAACCACTGAGCCCCCGCGGCTGCTAGAGGCCCGCGTACTGTGAGTTAGTGCACGTTAAAGAACCCCAGGTGGTCGAAATTTCCGGAGCCCTTCACTACGGCGTCCCTCATAGTCACAGTCGCTTTGGGACGTTCAACCCCATAAACTGAACTAATCGTGAGCCACTGAGGTGGGAAATGTTGAGGCCTAGGCCACAAAATGCCAATGTTCTCCGCTTACGTGTCGAGCCACTTCGTCCTCGCTGGAGTAGACCTTGGTGGCGACATCTTGCTGGCGGAAGGCCCGGGCGTCCAACGCGCAGCACCTCGTGGTACGCTGAGCGTAGCAGCCCGTGCCGCAGTTGACGTGGCAGCAGGGGAGCATCATCATGTGCGAGAAAACGCGGCCGCAGTAGGCGCAGTACCGGCTCAGAGGCAGGGGCTCCAGGAAGCACGCCAATCGCCAGGCCACGTCATAGTAGAAGCCATGCAGTGTGCAAGCGGCGTCCGTACTCTTCGCCGCTGGAGTCAACTCGTCCTCCGAGTACGATGAAGAAGCTGGGATGCTTATGTTACCACCAGAGCACGCCGAACCAGATAAAGCTGTCGATATCACGAGCAGCTCACGAGACTCTCGACTTGTCAGCCTCGGAAGAACAGCATCTGCCTCTCGACGATGGGATGTTACAGAGGAAGCTCGGCTGGCGTACTGGGGTTGCCAGAGAAGCTGTGATTATGTTTCTAATTCTCGTGCCCACGATGGAACGCTGGCGCATGCTCATCACAGCGATCAAGCAGAGAAAGAAAAAAATTTGGAGGACGATTAAACATCGTCTTGAGTGTGGAACGCGACAGCGTCTTGCAGCGCTGCCAGGGTGTCCACGGAACGCCACCGGCCATTCGGCGCGACGCCGTGCCCGTTGGACAAATCGAAAAACTGGTGTTTTGAGGAAAGGAAATGACGCAGTAACAGTCTCACTTGTCTTAGTGGACACCCGAACCTCGCATAATACTTATGGGTCGCCAGTTCACCCGATTATAGGCCGCCGGTTTAAATCTGTGCCGCGATGCACAGATTAAATAAAAGGAGTAAAGTGAAGAAAAGGAAAATAAAAATAAAAAGAAGAAAATAAACAAAAATAAAACAAAATAAAAACAAGATGTTGAAATATAAATAAAAAACAATAAAATTAAGGAAAGGAGCAAAAATAAATAAAAAACAAAAAAAATGAAAAATGAAAAAGTGAATAAAAACAAACAGTGGCCAGGAAACGCTTTCGCCTTGCAGTACTTTAGAGAGCCAAAGTGCCCCCTGAATTTTTACGTGTCCACCGAAATATGTGAAGCATTTACTGCGTAACTTCCTTTCCTTCTTCTTCATCCTCTTTATAATGGCACATACCCACGTGGGGGGATTGGCCAAGATATAGTGGTATAGATAACGAAATTTTCATGTTGTTGTTGTTGTTGTCCTCTAGAAAATGGCGCATACCCACTGCGGGGGATTGGCCAAGACACAGGCGGCAACTGATAGGTGTACAAAATGTTAAACAAGAAAATAATGGTGGGGAAAAATAAAACAATCATGATAATAGCAATTAGGAAATAAATGAAAGGATCTCAGATGTGTAATTGAAATAGGCTAAAGAAATGCTGTGAGATCGGTGACTGAAATAGAGAACGGGGCTAAATATTCCACGTTTCAGAAAGCTTCCATTCCAGAGAAATATAATGATCATGAGAAAGAGCACAGCTTAAGACGGCAGCCGTTTAGTGTCTGTAAGGAAGTTTTGCATGGCGGAGAGCACATTCCAGTTGCTGTGCCCAAGGGAGGAAGCCCCAAGAGACAGAGCAACCCCAGCTGACAGACTTAGACCAAGCTGTCGTAACGGAAGCTCCAGCAGGCGGCTCCGTAAAGAGGAGAAACGGCGGCAGGTCAACAAGAAATGATCTATCGTTTCGGGTTCTCCGCAGAACGGGCACAATGGGGAGACCGCCAGACCAGATCTATAAAGGTAGAAGTTTAAAAGAGGCACGCGACAACGTAGACGCGTGAAGGAAACCTCAAGCTTGCGTGATCGCCATCCTTTACTGCACCACGGGTAAAGGAGATGCCGGAATTCGGGAGAGGAGGTCAGAGCTGATGCTGCGAATTCTTTCAAGAGCAGATAGATACCTGCGAAACCTGGCCGCGGTAATATATGCGCTGGGTGGAAGCACAGATACGACTGGGCCTTGAAGAGATGCCTTCGCCAGGGTATCAGCAACCTCACTCAAATGGATTCCTCTGTGCCCAGGCACCCAGACCAACCGTAATGAACACACGTGGGGTGGAACCAAGCATTTGAGTAACCGAAGTGCCTGAGATGTTGTAGGCGCGGTGAGAGAGGAACACAACGATAATGAATCTGTCATAATTATGACAGAAGACAAGGAGCTGTTTAATTTGCGCAACGCTAAGACTACTGCTAGAAATTCGGCCAAATAAATAGGGGTGTAATCGGGAAGGCGGAGTGAGAATGACCAGTCAAGGGAGATGGAGAAAATGCCAACACCGGCCTTTTCTTCACACTGTGAGGCGTCTGTCGCTATGAGCACATGAGATTTAAAGCACAGCAGGTAATCCTGCAATAAACCGCTGAGCAAATGAAAAGGCATTAACTTTGCATGTTTTGGAAAGATGTCATCGAAGACAATCTGAATAGATGAGTTGGCGCATACCGGACGGATGTCCGAAATGCGGACGTTTAAGGGGTCCAGGAGGGATTGCACCAAACATATCTGAGGGGTACGGAAACGAGACCAGGTTTCGTTGAAAAATAGCCTAGGCTGACGAAGGAAGATCAAATTGGAGGCATGGAGCGAAGAATCGCACATTCTTACGAACGTTTTCACCGTTAAGAGCCGAAATCTAGAAGTCAATGATGGAGTACGCGCTTCCAGGTACAAAACGGAATTCGCCACAAATTTTGGAAGGCCCAAACAAAGGCGCAACGCCTCCCGCTCCAAGAGAATCAAGGGGCGAAGTTTATACGCTGGCGCACCAGAGAATAAAACACAGCCGAACTCTAAGACTGGATGGACGTACATTCTATAAATCATAAGAAGTGAGTGCCTTCTCATGCCAGAACGAACACTGCTCAGCCTGCGCAGCATACCGACTGCTCGGACTCCTTTCACAGTGATCTGCTCGATATGGGCCCCCCAGGAAAGAGAAGGATCATAAATTACTCCGAGGTATTTGACACTTTGCACTTGAGGAATTACATGGTTCCGGTAAACAATAGAGATATTAACTGGACGAGAGAGCGCAAAAAACAATAAAGCACATTTATTGACATTAAGGGACAGATTAATGTCTCCTAACCATTGGTCTAGGACATTCAGGTAGGACTGTAAGGACTGGTACAAAGAGGAAATGTCGTTCTCTGAAGCAAAAAAGGCGATGTCATCAGCATACACATAAGTGGACACCTGAGGACTGCATGGAATACTGCTGAGTAAGATGTTAAAAAGTACAGGGGAGAGGACCGCCCCTTGGGGCACTCCTCTCGCTTGTCGAAATTTGCTTGATGAAACACCGTTCTGAAAGCAGTAAAATTCCCTGTCAGCAAGGAATTCAGCAACCCAAGCCACAAAGTATCTCGGAAGTCCTACTGCCCGCAGTCTTTGCAAGAGCGTCCTGTGCTCAACGCTGTCATAGGCTTTAGATACATCTAAAGTAACAAGCGCTGCGTATTGGTTTCGGCGCCGAGCTAACTGTATGCGGCTCTCCAGATCGGTATGGGCACACCATATAGAGCATCCTGGTCTGAAACCAATCTGGCAAGGGTTCAACAACCCAGTCTCTGAAATAACAGACATTATTCTACCATGCAACACCCTCTCAATTAAGTTAACGAGATTCGAAGTTAAAGAAATTGGCCTTATATTGGGATTACGACAAATGCAATTTTCATTTTTTCATTCCGCCCCTCTTTCTTTTTCTTCTTTCACTCCCACTTCCTCCCTTCCTGTACGGTGCGGTTCAGGTGTCCACCGAGATGACAGAGAATTACTGCGCCATTTCCTTTCCTCAAAAAGCGTGGCGTTCAAAGGGCAAGGCATCGCGCCGAACGGGTGGTGGCGTTCCGTGGACTCCCTGGCAGCGTTACAACACGCTGTCGTGTTCCACTCCTGAAGGCGAAGCTTAAGCGCCATTAATTAGCAGTTAATTGGTATTTTGTCACAAATCAGTATTTATTCAATAATTAGTATCTTTAATTACTTAGTATTTAGTCATTAATTATGTGTGACGTCGTCCAGTGTTGTCGTAATCAGAGCAACACAGGCAGTCAAAGTGGTGCGGAAAACGCTTTCGCCTCTACGCACTTTAGACAGTCAAAATGCCCCTGATTTTTTTTTATTTTTTTACGCGTAATATTTCTTCAAGAAACACTCCACTAACAGTTCTTGACTGTCGTGAAGGAAGCTTTGTACCCTCCGCGGTGGCGCAGTGGTTACAGCGCTCGGCTGCTGACCCGAAAGACGCGGGTTCGATCCCGGCCGCGGCAGCTGAATTTCGATGAAGGCGAAATTCTAGAGGCCCGTGTTCTGTGCGATGTCAGTGCACGTTAAAGAACCCCAGGTGGTCGAAATTGCCGGAGCCCTTCACTACGGCGTCCTTATAGCCTGAGTTGCTTCGGGACGTTAAACCCCAATAAACCAATAGACGAACCAATAAGCTTTGTGGTCGGAGAAATAGATGGATATACGATCGACATGATCCAATGCCTGGTTCTCAAAGAAGAAATCTGTCCAAGTATTTCGCGAGGTTGTCACAGCCGTGGGAGGGGTTACGAGTGAGAGGAACGGGATGTTCTCCCGCATAAGTGGTAAGTTGTTGCAACTGAAGGAAGGATAAAAAGGAAAACGCACGGTCCTGCCCACTGGCTCTAGCTGAGCCACAACCGCTCCGAGAGGAAAGATTGAAAAGAGTGGTAAGAAATTCCTGTTTGTCTTTATATCTACATTAAAGCTCCTACCCACCCTGCCACCCTGGCAGGTGGCAGTACCCGGGTCCGAACCCGACCGCGGCGGCCGCGTTTCGATGGAGGTGAAACACAAAAGGCGCCTGAGTGCTGGGCGATGCCAGTTTAAAGATCACCAGGCGGTCGAAATTATTCCGGAGCCCTTCAAAGTTACAAAACACACAGAAAGAATTTAGCACAAGAAAAAAAATGGCTGAGGCTTAGCTAAGGTTAAGCCTAGTCAGATGCGAAGCATATTGATGGCTAGGCTTGGTAATACATGGCTTTCCTTGGTTGAATACTTGGTCATTTTAATACAACCGCTAGAAGTGTAGCAAGGATTGCCGTGGCAGCTATATACGGTTTTGTTTATTGGGGTTTAACGTCCCGAAGCAACTCAGGCTATGAGGGACGCCGTAGTGAAGGGCTCCGGAAATTTCGACCACCTGGGGTTTTTTAACGTGCACTGACATCGCACAGTACACGGGCCTCTAGAATTTCGCCTTCATCGAAATTCGGCCGCCGCGGCCGGGATCGAACCCGCGTCTTTCGGGTCAGCAGCCGAGCATCATCACTGAGACACCGCGGCGGGGCAGCTATATACGGGATCATCGGTGAATTCAATGCAGAGTGTACAACCGCGGCCCCAGCACCGGCTACAACAGCATTCTTGGCACCCATGGATCACCTGGCCGCCTCGTAAGTGCCCGGAGTTGTTGTTGTTGTGACTGAGAGAAGGATGAAAAGGAAATTGCATGGGCCTGCTACTGGCTCTAGACAAGCCACCACCGCTGCCACGTGCAGATAGAGGAGAGGTAAGAGATCAGAGGAGAGAGAAAAAGGCAAGAAAAGACGCGCGTCGCAGCAACAACTGCGTCCGCCGGAGCGGACGCTGCTGAAAAAATGACTGAGGCTTAGCTTAGGTTAAGCCTAATCAGATGCGAAGCATACTGTCGCCGAGTTGCATATCGAGCACGCCGCTTGGCTAGACGTTCTTCACGCTCTTCATCAGTCTCTGTAGCACGCCGCAACTTTTGCTTCTCATTCCAACGAGCAGCCCTGTCTCCAGGAGGCATCTCTATCCCGTGTACGCCCAGCAGAGTTGTTGTTGTTGTTGTGACTGAGAGAAGGATGAAGAGGAAATTGCACGGGCCTGCTACTGGCTCGAGCCAAGCCACCACCGCTGCCACGTGCAGATAGAGGAGAGTTAAAAGATCAGAGGAAAGAGAAAAAGAAAAGAAAAGACGCGCGTCGCAGCAACAACTGCGTCCGCCGGAGCGGACGCTGCTCAAAAAGAAGCGGCCGAAGCCGCGCTCGCCGAAGCGAGAAAAGGTACTCCTTTCTCAGCAGAGGCAGGCGCACCCCCTTGTATACCGCCGCTCCAGCATCACGTGTTCACTACAGCGCACCTAGCGGCAGAAGCAGGAAACACACTGGTCGCGACGCCTCGCGCGACGGCGCGAGCTGGGGCCCCGTTTCTCCTATGTCGTTACGTCACGCATCACGTGGTCCTCCTTGGTCGCGACGCCTCGCGCGACGGCGCGAGCTGGGCCCCCGTTTCTCATCTGCTGTGACGTCACGCACCACGTGGTCATCCTTGGTCACTACGCCTCGCGCGAAGGCGCGAGTTGGGCCCCCGTTTTTGTTTTTCATCTGCTGTGACGTCACGCATCACGTGGTATGACATGGAGGTCACGAAAGGTCAATGGTAACGACACCGCCGCGCTCGAGGAGCTGGGTTGGGCTATTTTAGTATGTTTCGCATAAAAATCAGATAAGCGGGCGAAGCCGCGCTCGCCGAAGCGAGGACAGATGAGGCAAGCTCAGCTTTATACCGCTGCTGTAGCGTCACGTGGTCAGCTGCAGCGCCTCTGATGTGGAGCCTCCACCGCCGCGGCCGACCGCGCGAGCCGGCAGCCCATCTCTCCTCTGCTGTGACGTCATGTTGTCACGTGGTGTCACGTGGTCACGCTCAAGGTCAATGGTAGCTCCACCGCCGCGCTCGACGGGCTGTAGTGTAGCTCTAGTAATATGCTTCACATAAAAACATAGAAAACAAAAAGTTTTACAGCACTGCTGGTATACATCGATAGTGTATATCGATCAAGTGCAGCAATTATCCTGAGAACATAAATGTCATCATCGTCATCAGCCTCACTACGACCACTGCAGGGCAAATGCCTCTGCCACGTCTCTCCCATCAACCCTGTCCTTTGCCAGTTGCGGCCACCGTATCTCCGCAGGTTTATTAATCTCTTCCGCCCACCTTTCTGCCGCCCCCTGCTACGATTTTCAAACACTACTCGGTGACAAAAGAATGGCTGAGGCTTAACTTGGTTAAGCCTGGAGAATGCGAAGCATCATCGTGTCGCGTAATTTGGAGGCGCACAACCACAGCGACGGCGCGAGGTGGGCCCCCGTTTCTCCACTGTCGTGACGTCATCGTGTCACGTGGTGTGACGTCGTGTCACGTGATTTGGAGGCGCACAACCACAGCGACGGCGCGAGGTGGGCCCCCGTTTCTCCACTGTCGTGACGTCATCCTGTCACGTGGTGTGACGTGATGTATCACATGATTTGGAGGCGCATAACCACGGTGAAGGGCTGAAGTGGTAGCTAAAGTAGTATGCTTCGCATAAAAGATTTATTGTGACAAGCCTCTAACATCGCGATTTCAGTTCACATGCCTGACTAACCTGTCGTCCCCAGAGCAACAATTGTTCAACATTTTCATCAAAACGTCTCCTAAACGGGCGGCTAAATGCTTTAAAAATTCTTGTTTTTTTCCCCCGCAGGCAGCACACGACGTGGGACGGCAAGAGCTGTAATAATATTTCAGTTCACATTTATTACGCCTAGGTGCAGATCAGGGCGAGAAATTATCGCCCCTGAATGATTTCGTGTAAAATACTCCCTTTTCGGAACAGCAGGCAAGATGAACTTCTTGGCGAGAGAGACAGGACAGCCTTATAAGACGCTGGCGGATGTTTCGGCAAGAAGGCTTGTCTCACAAAAGTAGCGCACCCCTTACGGCAACCGCGGTCTCCGAAATATCTGGCCTAGTAGTAATGACAAGCTCGTACGCACTAGTTGAGTATCTGTTCTCGCTTCGACGAGCGCGGCTTCGGCCGCTTATCTGTTTCTTTTCAGCAGCGTACGCTCCGGCGGACGCAGTTGTTGCTGCGACGCGCGTCTTTTGTTTCCTTTTTCTGTTTCCTGTGATCTTTTAACTCTCCTCTATTTGCACGTGGCAGCGGTGGTGGCTTGGCTCGAGCCAGTAGGCAGGCCCGTGCAATTTCCTTTTCATCCTTCTCTAAATCATAACAACAACAACAACAACCCTAGTAACGAACTGAATGTTCCGGCTAGATCGCTTGACTCCAAAAAAAAAAAAAAAAACTTTTACTGCACTCAAAGCAACAGCACCACGCCATTGCAGCCAAGAACCTTCAGAGATGCAAGTGCCAAGGTCAAAAGGGTCGAAATAAAAATTGGGCAAAGAGAAACCGCATCCCAAGTGGGGAGAGAGTAGCTGATTTCACAAAGAGAGGCGAAAAGGAGCAAATATTGGTCGCATAGTTGGAGTGCGTTTGTTTTTATTTTATCCTATTCGCTTACACCTCAGCACCTCTCGGTCCCCTCGGGCTGCAGTGTTACAGCTTTGAGCGTCGCTGTAGAGCCTGGGACACCCTGGAACCAGATCGGGGAGCGAGTTCAGGCGAAGAGAGCTCCGGAGCAGAAAGGCAAAGCACTGCTTGTGACGCTCCATTTGCAGCTTCCAACGATGTGCCGGCACGCCGCCGCTGAAAGCCGGCAGTCATCCATGGTCGGAGCAGCAGTATTTCATGCCTCATGGCCCACTCTCAAAGCTATCGAGGGGCGACCTCGCAATTGCTAGCGTCCAACGTGACGGTCAGGGAAGAGGCGTAAAATAAAAAAAGAAAGAAAGAAAAGCGGCAATCTGTACGCAGACGATTTGCTGTGATCTTTCGATGTTTCTTTTTTTTTTTGCACCGTTTATGCGGTCTAATAGGCCTGGACATAGTCCATGCCAGGCTGCTGCAGCAATGTTCGGCTGTCTTGCTCGCATTTATTGCTGTGGCATTCGATCAATCGCCATAAGCGGCCACAGTAGCGCAGAGAAATACTCATGTTATTCTGGCTCGATACACAACTGGCTCCTTGCGTGTTCTGCAATTTCATTATAGTTTGTCACGTCTTTTTTTTTTCTTTTTTTAAGCCAAATTTCACAATGGGGGTCTGGTGCTTGTAAACGCGACGACTCATGTAACTCGCCCCTCGGTCTTTAAAGAGGCTTATCTTTTATCCGATTACATTTTTTCTTGTGGGTGCCCCAGGCGAGCCTAACGAGTTTTCTTTCAAATACGATGGATAATACATGGTTCTTCTTGACAACATTACATTCAGTAAGTTTCGCTGGATGCCGCTGTAGTTTATTACAATGAGTGTAGTTGACTAACAATTTCAACAAACATTCTGCTTTAAAGAAGAAAAAAATAAGAAAGGAATGAGACGTAACCACCGCATGAGGCATAAGGTAGTCTGCCAACATATTTTCACTGCCCAAGCATTATACGCACTTGAGCCCCGCCGCGGTGGCTCAGTGGTTACGGCGCTCAGCTGCTGACCCCAAAGACGCGGGTTCGATCCCGGCCGCGGCGGCTGAATTTCGATGAAGGCGAAATTCTAAAGGCCCGTGTACTGTGCGATGTCAATGCACGTGAAATAACCCCAGGTGGTCGAAATTTCCGGAGCCCTTCACTGCGGCGTCCCTCATAGCCTGAGTCGCTTTGGGAGATTAAACCCCAATAAAATGCATTATACGCACTTCAATTTTGTGATAATGAACATCGCTGCGTGCTCTGTCCGCATCTTACTATTATTCAGCTCGGAAAAAAAGTTGCTAACATCTTTCAGTCTGAGAACACACTACTAAATAACCCGGCCTTAAATTCAATCTCCCGCGGGACGGTGTCGTTGGGCGGAACGAAGCCAGGCGCGAGAAGCGTGGACACAAAACTTGCCACCTATCCCTCGAGGTTGTCGAGAATTCTATGGACAGTGCAGCCGGGAACCGCATATATATCGAAAGAAAACTGAGAACCATCGGAAAACAAGCACTGAAATACATAAACCATACTGGAAAACAAAAAGCAAGATAAGGAATCTCTTAGCATAGAAGTACTTTCCTCGACGTACAATGAGCAGGCCACGGCATTCGTTACTTATTATTTCTTTCCAAGTGTCTTCAAAAACAGCATTGTTTATGGAGTGTTTGCTAGAGTGCGTAAACAGCAGAATGAGAGAAGAAATCGAGACGAATAGTGTGTCGCAGAAATACGCTGTCCTGGTTGCATTACAGCTCCGCGGTTTCCTAAATGCATTTTTCAGCTAAGTGTACTGGCACTGTGGACACGCCCGCAATAGGGTAATGAGCGAAACGAGGTCAAAAGTGTACAATATATGCTAGCAGTACTCTAGCGACTCATTACATTACAAAAAAAAAAGTGCACTATGTTTACACGAAACGCAACTATTTTAGCGAAAAAGCTTAAATCTTCTATTTCTCCTGGATTTTCTATTCAAGGACAGCTTTAGAAATGTGTCTGCTTGTGCCTAGGTTTTGTGAGTTTCTTGTAATTACTTTCAGAGCTGTTTTAGTGCCACTGAAACCAGTCATGAAAAAATACAAATCTCTGGTTGTAGCCTGAAATTCAAGAGCTTAAAGTTGGTTCGATGATCAGTGGAATTGCCCACGCTGAAGTAGCTTTGTTATAAGAGAGCAATCACTCATTAGCATCCAGCCAAGCGCAGCCGTACTGACACCAAAGAAAGCTATACAGCTTTTACAGAAACTTCTTCGTTACAGAGTAATTTTTCCTCGTCCGGTATTTGAACCCTGGACTACAGCCTGTCCGGAGCGGTTGCTCTACCAGCTGAGCTAACCGGGACGGCTAGCACATGGTAGTGCGAGAGCGAACTGATCAACGTCTCAAAACGGGAAAGCTGCTGGTTCACGAGTCCTATAAGGGAAAGTAGAGCTCTACCTCGGTATACCAAATAGATCCCTTATACACATTGTCAGAGTGTTTCCCGAACCACTGGAGGGGGGTCTTTATGATAAAGTATCTACATGGGCCCTAGACTTTCTCAACAAGAGAGTCTTGTGAATCCTTAAAATATCCACTAGTGCCTAAACTGGCTATTAAAAAAACTTAAAGCATGCAGCGCACAAATGTGCACGAAATTGTATCATTATAAGGGGATCTGTCAATGTTCGTCATATGTTTACTGCATTCGCTTTCACGTACCTAAACCAATGCTTTCAGGTACCTACACACCGCCTAGTACAAACCGGCTTCGTCTCAAGAAGCGAGTATCCGAACACTTTTAATCCCACCCTCGAAGCCGCTTTCCCTCGCACCGGTGGCTCCTAATGCTGGCGCCAAATTGAGTTGGTCCAGCCATACAACGCAGGTGTTCCACTCTTCTACCTTTCTCACTTTTTGCGCGGTCTTCCTCATCGCCTTCTGGATAGCGCGCGACGAAAGACTGCGTTCGTTGTCTCACCCCGTGGGCAGACGTCCCGGCTCTCCACTTAGGTATGCCACTCAAGAAGCGCGTGTCTTCAGAATTCCGACTTAGATGTCACCCGAGAGGCGACAGCAACGGCACCGGAAGCTGAGCGGCGACGCACTACTGGAGGCGACGCTGGCATTTCGCTGATCAGCTGTCTGCCTTTATTGCTTTCTGCGATGCGTATCCGTCCTCCATTTGCCGAGACCACACTTCCAGCGAGCTTGCTTCCTGGCGACCATCGTCGCTTTGGGCGTCTGTCTTAATTCCTGCTCACGTTTCTTTTTTCCTGCTGTGCTTAAATCGTCGCCTTTCAAGACACCTTGTTTTAATTTACTTCTTTTTTTCCTTTCTGAGCATCATTTAGCACACCTACGTTCAAGTCTATTATTTTTTTTTGTTCTTTCCTTTGCTGCTACACTCGTGCCATTCGGATGTTTTCTTACTTATGTTTGCCTGCCTTGTTTCCGTGTTTGCCTTAATCGCGCTATTTTGTTCCCGCGTTCGGTGAGCACATTATACTTTATTGTAGTGATTTATTTTGTGTCGCGTATTCTTTTCATCTTTTCCTGTTGTTATTTCCGCGTTGTTTCTTCTTCTCCACTAGTTTGTTGATATATTGTTTATCATGACTGTATGTTTCTCTTTTGTTTCCTTAGGTTATTAATGCACTGTATAGATTTATTTCTTTTTTATCATGGTCATATGTTAGCTTTTGTTTCCTCTGGTTTTAATGCACTGTATTATATTTTTTTTCGCCCCCCTTACACAATGCCCAATGGGCCTGTAAGGTATTTCAAATAAATAAATAAATGTGAGATTTGGAGGCGATGTCGCCAGTTTTTATCTCCAACTATACTTTTATTCTTGTTGTTCATGCCTAAGTGCACAGCATGGCATCAAGGGGTGGCTGGGCTTTATGAAAAAATATTTTTCTAACTCTTTTAAAACGCGGCTAACCAAACCTCGAGGTAGTTCAGCACAAGGAAATGTGCCACGAAGTTTTAAAATTCCATCTTCTGGCGATGTTACAACTTACACGTCATTCGAAATATCTGTTCTTTTTTATTATGCGACGAGACGCAGCCACGCCTGCGTATTTTGTCCTCTGTCTTGCTCGACGGCGTGCATTTACCTCAGATGAATAAATAGATTATCAGCAATACCCTTGGCTACCGTTTTAATGAGATAGTATTAGAATTCAGACCAGGAAACAAAGCCCGCGTCGTCCTGTGTCTGCAAAAAATTGTCTGGTTGATAGAAACAGATATGACGGCCACAAGGTCACATGACGTCACCAAAATTAGTGTGACGTCACCAGACCGCAAGTGACGACCGGAAGTGACATCACCAATGAGCAAGTGTTCCGACATCTGTAGTATTTCGCTTGCCTTGTATTTACACAGTGCAACAGAGTGCACAGCACCTTGCCCAGTGAGGCGTTTCTAGTGTGAAGACTGTTGTGATCTAGAACAGTACTACTAGTCGCAACTTGAGTCACGAATCCCTAGGGAGACGAACTAACGACTAACACATGGATAGGCGTCTATGGGAGCCAGCCAGCTCTGCGAATCGGGGTCCCTTTCATTGGTAGGTTAGAGCCCGAGGGTGCAGAAGATGCGCTTGCGGTCCAGTGCTATTCGCATTCTCCGCACGTAATGTATTGAAGTGTGCTGATAATTTTTTCTTCACTGTAATATGTCTTTCGTTGTTTTATACTTTTACTAGTCCGTTATGTCTAGCGGCAGAGGTCAGGGCCGGTTTTTTCTTTCCGATTTATATTTTCACCGTCACACTAACATGTAGTATCTGTGAGAATATTCGTAGCGCAACAAACATACGAGGATGTAGGACAGAGAAGAACAGTACACGAGCCATAACTTTCACTAAACGCTCTATTTGACGCGCACAGAGTGTTTTAACATGATGAAAACGTGCAAGGGTGTTACAAGTGTTAACGCCGGAATCGCAAAAATGAATTCATTAAACTACAAAAACAAGAAACACAAAAGGAAAAAAGGCAAAATCGAATAGGTTTCACGTGTTCGCACGCTGCATATCGCTTTATGTGCGCGCCAAATAAAATGTTTAGTGGAGGTTAGCGTTCATGAACTGTTGTTTCGCCCCTACGTCCCGGTGTGTTTGTTGCGCTGTGTATGTTCTTGTCTACGAACTAGCACGAACCATCACGTTGCTGAGGTTTAATGTTAACAATGTAAGTGGCCCGAATAGCTCATTAATGCATCGCACATGTCTAAACTCTCTCTAACGTAAAACTGCTGACGAAGCCTCAGCATTCTTTCGCGTTCACTTTCTTCGCACTAATTCTTCCCGAAGTGCCATGACACAATCGCAGCCGAAATCGAGCGGCAGTTGCAACCGGTTGAAGTAAGACTAAAAATAGTAACCCAGTTTATGTACAAAATTCAAGCGCGAGCAGTGTATATCGCTAGTTATTACGTCAGTAGGCATGCATATCTACCCCAATGCACACGAATCAATCCCATGAAAGCGTCTATTTTTAGAAAATAAACTCCTCCGTGACTAGCCGAGTCCGCCCAATCAGTACGCTTAGTTTGGCTGCGGGAGCACAACATTCCTTACAGAAGCTTTGATCTCGTTCAGTTCCTTAAATTTGCCCCGGTGGAAGCAGCGTTTACATGTGTCATAAAATAAAAGACAGAAGACGAGGACCTTCTCGTTCTCCACTTATTTCAGCTTAAAAAGCAGATAAACAGACGATAACTATGCACTCAAATCGACTACATAGTAGAATTTCAAGAGATTTTGACGACTGAGAGCGTCGCTTCCTGGAGTAAAATTGAATGTTCGTGTCATAAATGGCCAAATACTGCTCATTAGCATTTAGATAACTGCTTTTAATGAGACAGACAAGCTCGTGTCCTTTAATTACTCAAAGAGAACGTTCTAAGGCACGCAGCTAAATTTACATGCAAAGTGATGCTTTATTACTATTCTTCCAAGAATAGAAACTGAGAACGATGCAATTATTCTGAGATTCCGCGAATTGTGTGTGCCCAATCTGTCTTCTTCTCACCTCTGCTTATTCTTCAAGAAAGAAGTGCCGTATTAAACGAAACAGAAATAGTTCAACGCTGTAATCTCCTGGAAATTGTCTTATCCTGAACCTTATGACTTTCACGTCCTCATATTTCAGACCGGTTCTCAGTTCTTTTCATGGAACCGTCCCTCTGTCGCTATTTCAGGATAGTTATGATTTATTCTCACTTTCGCCTCCATTTCGCCACCCCTTTATCAAATTTAGGTATCTTTATTTACTTTTTATAAGAATAGAAGGAATAAAAGCTAAACGTAAGAGGGCGCATCCGCATGGCTCACCTCTTTTTCTGCTTATTATGTAGATAATAAGAATAATTCTACCATTAACTTAAGACAACGCGTAAGATTATATGAATAGCGACATAATTTGAAACACGAAATAAGCAGAGTAAAAGGGATGCTGGAGCTAAGCAATATTGCCATTTTAAGTCAACATAGTAAAAATTCCGAAACATTCCCTAATAAATCTTTCTGGTTTTTAACAAGGAACAAATAACTCAGAAAAGATGGCTTCAATGCGGACCAACTTTGTTTCCATAAACGCGCAACACAGCGCTTTGCGATACGCATAGAAACAAGAGGCACAAAAGGCGCCCCCAAAACGAAGGATAATGAAGATTAATAGAGAAACACCGGCCCACTTGTATGAAACGGCTTGAAATGCAATAGCAGCCAATGTTGCCTTTCCAGAGCCAGTGCCTATCCCTGCCGTCCTTTTCAGCTGCAACAGGAGCTTAGCAAAACGACCGAAATGGAGGTCCATGTTTGTTGCGTTCACATGCATTACCTTTTTTTTTATTATTTTACTGCTGTTGCCGGGCCGGTGGTTAACAAGAAGAGCAACAAAAGCGACGACAACCAAGAAGTTGGTGGCTTATTGCTTCATTCTTCGCCACGTGATGGTCGTGTTTCATTTGGCCTCTCTTCATCCGCTTTGGTTCAATAGCAGCCCTCGTTACGCGCAGATGTCGGCAGAAACTCGGCCCGGGATGAGATTCGGTTCCGTTGGACCCATCAATGGCTTCCCACTTTCACGTCATGTCCTCCTGTTACCTGAGTGCACCAATCATGGGCGAATCAGTTCGACGAAAAACAGAGATCCCGAAACAGGAGAAGGAAACGAGAGACAGGCAAGGCCCTTCGAAGTGCCGAAGATGTAGAAACGTGAAGGGCATTTTGTCGGCTTCTGATGAGGCTGCTATTTGTTAACGTTCTTGTTCCAAATCTCTTCAATGGGGCATCAGGAAATCTTTAGAACCTCGACGGTAGTTCACCCAGGTGATAGCCAATGCAGGATGATTCGTGCCAGAAGACTTTCCATTTTGTTTGCTCCACGAATACAGATGCTATACTTCCGAATTATTGCGTGACTTGCATTGCGCTTTTTCTTATTCGTTTATATTCCTCCCTATTCTTCTAGAGGCAGGTTGCTACTAAATCTTCCTATCACTCCATGCAGTAAAACATGAAAACAGCTTCAAACTCATTGCTGAAAATCACTGTAACCAGTAAGATCGTTCAAAGTGCCGTTGTAAGTCCTTGACAATTTAAACTAGAAGAAAGAAGAGGGAGAGCTGGAAAAGAGAATTTGTCGCAGCTCTAAACAATGAATAAAGACGCAGAAAATTTCTGCAATTTCTTGAGATTTTTTTTGCTGAATTCCTGCAAAAACGGCCCAGAAAATAGCGCCCTTAACGAGTCCATCTAGCAGTATACTGAACGGGCGACGTCGCATGACAAGGCATCCAAATCCGCGACTACTGAGGTGTGGAATTATTCAGACAGGATTTTTCATTCACAAAGTGAAAGGTAGCTCAGTTTAGAAGCATCTAAATGATATGGGCAACACAAAGACGCTTCTGATGTAGACAAGCTTCTTTTCATCATT
The DNA here is from genome assembly GCF_055824585.1 of Amblyomma mixtum. Classification (NCBI taxonomy): domain Eukaryota; kingdom Metazoa; phylum Arthropoda; class Arachnida; order Ixodida; family Ixodidae; genus Amblyomma; species Amblyomma mixtum. The sequence goes on from NC_143013.1 coordinate 301,091,492, forward strand.
CGAAATTATGCGACAAACCTCTGCAGATTTATTTACCGTGTTCTAAATAACTTTAAACTTCGGCGACTTATTTTGGCATAACCCGTTTCTATCAAGATGCAGTATGTCGTGCAAGGAGTAAGCATGTGCTAGGCGTAAGCTTATTTACAAATGTACACAGTGTCCATAGCGTACTACGTAGACCGCACAATGTGTAGATAGCATATTGCAAGCACTACTTTCCTTAAGCTCTTGCATGTCTAAGTAACGCTTTCATGTTTTGAAACCACTGAAGCGTGGGAGCGGGCTTCACACTGCATGGAAGGTCTGCACTTTTTTCGACTTGTACTTTGCTCCTTCAGTGAGGTGCTAAAGAAGGCATACGCAGTATATGTAATTGTTTTTGTACCTAAATGGCTTTTAGAGTTGCCAAAAAGAATCTGAACTACGATGACGTTTGCTTTCCTGCTATCTGCAGGACTCCTTTCTCGTTCTTGCCCCTGTCATCCCTTGAATAGAGAGTTATTTCGTAGCCATTGCTTTCCTCAAAACCAGTTTTCAGTTTCAATTTGCTAGGAAAGGAAAACGTTTTGACGAGTGCGCTATAACAAAGAATATAAGAAATAAGTGTCTGCGTGTTGTATAAAGATTGAGGCTGGGCACGTCGTTCCCCGGCGGCACCGCACGAGACCCAGCGCACACTTGCTTCCCAAAGGCCAAGAAAACGGCCATCCTAGGAAAACAGAGGAAAGCTTACATAGAGGATCAAAGACGGCTTTTACGAGCTCTTCTTCAGGGCAGCTTTAAAACTATGGACGCTAATTTAATAATTTTTCCACACTCACATACACCGAGTTTTCTATGTCACCAAATTTCTTTTAGCTGGAGACAGCCTGCACATAACTGTTCGAGAGAACAAGGTAGCGACAACAGTGTAGTAATGAATGACCGCTGTCATACATATCAAATGCCCTGCAGGAGGAAGGCCTCTCCTGGTCATCTCGAGATGGTCTGACAAACAAATACCTCAATGGCCGCTCTCAGCCTCTTTTATTGCCTCACCCCTCGAAAGCCTAGTTCATCACGCTCACCCGCTTCTGCACTGCACTCGGCCTTCGCTAGGTGCTCCGTTAATACACTGCACCCCAGCGCAACTTGTCCTATATGGCGCTGCACATCCATGCCCGCCTATCACAATTTCGGTGTGCTTTAAAGGTCACCAGATGGTCGAAACCAGTTCGGAATCGTGAACTACAGCATGTCTCATCCTCCACAGTGCCGCTATGGCACGTGAAAATTTATTAACCAGTCAATCAAACCATCAATGAATCACACGGATTTCCATGCTTTAGACTGCCTGTGACTGAATGGCGCATGGATTCTTATATAACTAGCCGAGGCAAACAGCACTTCAGGGGGCTCGCGTTGAGCCACCTACATGGCAACGCTATGGCTATTGCGAACAAGTCTCAGTAGCATTGCGATACCACGGCCTCGGTTGTCAAGACTGAATGGCCTGCTTTGTTTTCTTCTCGTCATTTATCAGAGCTGGACTTCTTGTTCGGGACGAATTTCTTCTCTTTTCATGACGCTTCTTTCTGATCTCCCTTCTGTCTTGCCTCGATGGTTCCTTGAGCTCTTCTGAACTCCATTTGTGTGTTCCATAATAAAGCGTCTACCACAAAGGCGATGTACAGGAAAACGCTCTTTTTTTTCCCCTCCTGAGAGTTTGGTGCCTGTCTTTTAGTCCCTCGATTCTTCTGGCATAAGCTCCCTGACCTCGAGGTGGTGTGGCGCTCTTTAGCAGCCATGGCTGTTTTTGCTTTTACGTGAAGAACTGGCTTGCTTCTTCAACCCTTGTTCTTGGCGGCAGAGATTGGCTCTGGGATCTTGCTTTGCCCCATTTCATCTTCCTGATGCCGTTCTGTTTTTCGTGTGGTCTAGTGCTTGCTGTACGGGATGAGGTTACGCCTTGTCGGAAATCCGCCGCTCTCCGACGAATGTGACGTGTTTTCTGTAGGCTTGCTTATCTCTCCCCCCCCCCCCCCCCCTTTTTTTTTTGTTGCACGTAGTCGCTTATTAGCAGATATCCGCCTGGGGTTATTTAACTTTCACTGACATCGCACAGTACATGGCCCTTTAGAATTTTCCTCCATAGAAATTCGACCACAGAGGCCGTGAACGAACCTGCGTCTTTCGGGTCAGCAGTCAGTAAGCTCCTATGCGCTTCATGTTCCTCTTTCGCAGCAAACTATAGCGTTTCTTTCAGTTTATAACCATGATTTAAGGTCTAGGCTTGAAAAATATTTGAGCTCGTATCAGTAGTTGTTTCATGCTCAATGTAAAGTGATTATTCGAGCTATAGTACCTCCCGAAGCATTAAATGCTTCATTGCACTTTTTTTTTCTTGTACAGCCTTACCCTTAGCTTTTTCAGCTGACGCTTCTCATTTCTAGAACTTTTCAAGAATGCCAAGGGTCATGTATTCGAGCCCACATTCTTAAGAGCGAAGATTGTTAGTAAAAGCACCGAAACTCGCGTTTACAGACTTTGACTGCATGGCAACAAATTACGCACCGGCTGTAATAACCAGAAGTTGCGCAGAAAAAGCTCATGAAAGTCTCGGACGCAGAGACAGTTAACATCATCACGTGAAAAAAAAAATGTTTGATTATATGCAGCGCGTTCTCTGCTTCACGAGGAGAAGCAGAGTTTCAGCTCTGATGGCAGTATTACAGAACAAAGACTACATACGTAATTTAGAAGCACAGAAACACGGAGAGGGGGAGAAAGAGAGAGAGAATGAGCATAGGTTAGATAAACAAGACGATGGAGCCTCCTGAATAAGCTTAGCCGCGTCTGAAGCATCAAAGTCATTGTCCGGGGGACATCAAAGGCGAGAGCACTACTTGGGTGCCGGCGAGATGGCGTAACCCAGATGTCTTGGAGAAAATGGCCCCACCAGATAGGAAGCAACGGCCTCCATATTCCTTCCTGCGGCAGGGTAATAAAACCAGGAAATCTGAATGCAAGGTACGATCACCGGCAGTGGGGCAGGCACTCGGAAGCTCTTTTCGCGGTATGTAGCGAACTGAACGAGTTCTTTCCAGCGGCTCCCCACAATCTGGCCTTGCGTCACACAGTGCGCGTTGTCGTAAAGCTTATGCGTCGAGCTTCTTATACAGCTCAGCCTTTTGTCGGAAATGAAGGTTGTTCTGCCTTGGAGCCCACCTCGGCTGCAAGTATCAGGACCTCTGTCTTCACGTGGACCTGTCTTCACGCATCAAGGCTTAAGCGCGATTTTCCGGCTCAAAGTGTTGCACCCATATGATGCCGAGGTGCACAGGCACTTCGCGGAGGGTTTAACAGAGAAGGGCTCATTTTTACATATATTGAGGGGCGATTGTGTGAGGTGAAGCTGAAATTTAGTCTTTACGTGCACTTTTAAAGGGAAAGTGCGGCGAAGTTTTTTACTCCATAAAAACTTTTCTAGTAGTATGTTCGGTGATTGTCCTAAAAAAAAAAGAAATGGGAACCATGATAGAAGTGAATGTGTATGGAATCAAATGCCAAGATCGTAGTTTTCCAAACAGGAACTCGACAAACATCGGCCATTCCGAAGTGCCGGAAATGACGTATAACCGGCCACACTCGGAATCACTCAACCCTGAAGTTGTGGCGTTTCGACGGCTCGCTGCTGGCCATTTAAAACGCATTGAGCGGGCACACATTACAAGCGTCTACTGTGAGCGAAGCGAACGCTGATCGCATAATTTTACAGGACTACGAAAGAATGCCTCCGAACAGGAATCACTTCTACGCGACAGCGTATACAGCTAGTTCTGTCTAAAAACCGTCGGCGTCGTAGTAGTTGTAGTTGTAGTTGTGATTGTAATTGTAATTGTAGTTGTAGTTGTAGTTGTACTTGTAATTGTAGTTGTAGTTGTAGTTGTAGTTGTAGTTGCAGTCGTTGGCACCACGCGTCGGAAAAATTCGTACCATGCCAACCGTTTGCCGCAGAATGTTCCAAATGATGTCATACGATTCAGCTTTTCGGGCCGCATAAACTTGCTAGATAGAGCCTAGCTTCAGGCGGGGATTCGAACTAGCGACCTATAATGGGGGCTGCGGGTGTCCACCGAGATATATGATACAGGTACTGCGTCATTTCCTTTCTTCAAATTCAATTTACATTTCTTTTTATTTTCCTTTCATTACACTTTCATAACGGCACCTCTTTCTCTCTTATGGGGGTTTAGCGTCCCAAAGGTACTCAGGCTATGAGTGACGCCGTAGTGAAGGGCTGCGGAAATTTCGACCACCTGGGGTTCTTTAACGTGCATTGATATCGCACAGTACACGGACTTCTAGAATTTCGCCTTCATTGTAATTCGACCGCATTTGCTTTCGCAACGTCCTGAGGGATGCACAATGTGACCGACACTACAGTGACTGATCACATCGTCTTATCAAGGAGGTACAGAACGGACCTAAAGTTGTAAATATGCCGTGGATATTGCTTATAGCCCAGGTAGCAAAGCGCAAACTTTTTCTTGCTTACGTCAGCCCCCCGGCTTGGCAAGTTCGCATGAGAAATATGTTCTGTGATATTAAGCATGTTCTATCTGGAATCATTGCACTCCATCTACTCCTAGAAGTAGATCTGGGTGTGTGGAGCCCCATCTCTTTCAAAAATGTCAAAAGCCAACCCATAGGTCAGTTGACTTTCTATTGAATTTCTTATGAGGGATAAGGGAGCATTTACATAAATAAATTCATTTTCGTAAGTAGTCCCTACAGTGGTCAGAAATTGTGACCGCCACGCTTCTTTATGCTTTGTATGCCCAATAATATAAACGTAGTCTTGAAATGTATCATCCGCGAGATGTTCTGACAGCAATAAATGAGATAAGGTAAAAAAAAAAAAACAAAGCTTATTCGGCTGAACAAGATTCAAAAGCACGCAGAAATTTGAAGACAACTTCCATCTCGCATTATACGCGCGATTTGTTCGCTACCGGTCGTCGAGGTTATCCTTCTCATGACCGCGGTCTCTGCGTTCGATTTGCGAAATCTTTCGGGCACATTTATCTTACTCGGCAGGCCGTCGAATGTTTTCGACTCTTCCGAAGGCAAACAAGAGCAGAAATGGCGCGCATCTTTCCGTTTGTTTCGTATTTTGGATGCTTTCTTCATTTCTCGCCAACCCCCGACCTATTTTTGTTTCTTGCTGGAGACTGAAGAAATCGAAATTCTTGCGTGCAAACCTTTCGAACACCGGCATCCATGGAAGGATATATATTAAAGTTTATCTGCTTTGCTCGGGTCTCCTTGAAACAACGCTAACGTCAGCTCCTTCAAGAACATTAGTCTCGAAAGCCCCACTACCTGCAAGCTGTCACAACAGAAGAGAACGCACGACTGCTTTCTCTCAATACACAAACCCCGATGAGCATAGGTTGCCAGCTTTTACACGACTTGCTACATACGAAACAGTCTGAATTCAAGATGTTTTTTTTAATGTAATCATTCGCGCATTCTTAGATTATGTATTTGGCTGTAAAAACCATGACTTACGATGTTTCTTTAGCTACTTTCTAACGTTTTGTCGCATGTTCAAGACCAGTTTTCTTTTTTTGTGTCTGCCGAGTAGGAGTTCCATCAAAAGAAGCTCGCTATGGCAGCACAAACCAAGGGTGCTGCATTATATGAAGCATGTTTGCGTCGACTTTCTAAATTCCTTACGAATAAAACCTGGCACCAGCTGTATCATAAGAGCGCACAATACTCTAACGAGGAGGATGCACGACAGTGAACGCACCATATTTTTGTAGGTCGCATTTAAGGCGCAAAAATCAATGCCTAATCGAGTCTACCTCACAGCTTCGTTCTTTCGCAAACATTTCCGTGTTTCTCGATACCGTTCATGTCTATATGAAAACCACAAAAAAAGACATTATCGTTGAATTACTGATTCGTACCAACAAACCGGCGCATAAGATTAGTATGAGCAATCGAGATTGACGAAACTTTCTTCCATCCTTGTTTTATAATCACAAAAAGCCCAATTACACTACCATGGTAGGAAAGCCATATGCTATCAAAAAAAGAAACCCATATGGCTGGGAATGCTGAATCCCAATTTCTTTTTTACGGCAAACGTCTCTCATTCGTAGCCCTGCTGCTTTGCATGAAAGCTAAGGCGCCAACGTAGCCTAAGAAAACATTTCACGACTGGTATATTTAAGCTGTGATCATTTCTTGTGTTCAGCGTCATGTGGCACAAACCGAAAACAATGACCAAAGCCGTACAAAAATGTTGACAGAGTAAATGATAGAGTTCTGGTCTTTTCTAGAAGATTAATAATGTACTGTATGTTTCAAGGCATTAAGTCTTAAATTTATCTGTGCCTGATTCAGTGTCTTCCTTCGTACGTGGCATTAACTTGAATGTCCTACTAACCAAAGCCAAAAAAATTATTTTTGGAAGTTTTAGGGAATCTACAACTGTGTAATTTTAAATACAGGTTGCTCCCATGAATTCTTTCATTGAAGTAAGAAAATTTGCACAAAGCTGACCTGACTCTATGGCACATTGCCTTTATCTCATTAGCAATGAGAATCTTACAAATTCTGAAAAATGAAACACCTCGTGCACAACATAAACCACCTGCGCCACCGTGCGATGGTTAGGCATATGCGTCTAATGGACAAATCTTTCGAGACCGCTGCCCGCCAATAACTTTATCGTGTAAGCAGAAAAAAAAAGAAAAAAAAAATGAATATGTAGATCATTTTCGACGAGCAATAAAAACTAACTGGTTGTCTTGCATGAACAAGCCATGAAAAGGTTTTTTTTCCCCTTTGCTTTTCGAAGGAGAGGTTAAAAGAGGCCGCTTATATTTCGATCACGCTATGCAGAGGCTTTATCAGTCTCGCTATTTTCGATAAAGTAGAAACCAGGAAACCAAACTACCGTTTTCAACCGGCAGTGCACGTATAGCTCATCAGTGGCGCCACCTGCTCTGTCCGTGATGACAAGCTAGTCGGAAAGTAAAATGATAACTTGATGTGTCAGCGAGACTAGAAGACGCGCAAGGCAAAGACGACCAGACAAGATCCCAGAACACACAAGTATTTTAATGCACACAAAGGAGGTCGGCCACGCATTGAAGCATATTCGACGGCTGGCGTTTCCAACAAAACAGGGTGCCAAAAAAAAGGGTCCATTAATGCGTCTCGGCGTAGATATACGGATTATCGAAAGACACTAGAAAGAAACCAGGCGGGAACGGCGCCACGTTGATGGCTGAGGTAGGGGTTGTTCGTTCCATAGACATCAATCGCCTTGAGGGCCTGTCCTTGAGGCAGCCGTGAAGGTAAAGCGAAAAAAAACTATGCTTGCCACAGGGAAAAATCAAGGAATCTAATAATTACACAAATAGCAGATGCTTCGCAAACATCTTAAAAGCCGCTGACAGCAAAATTTAAACCAGATTTCAGCTTGTATTACAAAGTAAGCATTTATAACTATTTCATGCATTTCAATTACCTTAAAAAAATGTCCTAGTACAAAATTTGAGAAGATGCAAAGCTAGAAAAAGTTCTCAAAGGTGCATTAAGCCCTCTAAAATTTTAAGCCCTAAATTTATTATGAATGACTTTCTCTTGGCCACGTAATACATAATGGCGTTACATAATGCTAAAGTCGCGGTATTTCAAAAATACACCGTCTTTCAAACAACCGCTCATACTCTCACAATCTGTTCTAGGCTGCACTTGGTAATTCTTCTCCAAAGGGTGATATCGTAGATTCACTGTGAAGTCAGGAAACTGTTTGGAAAACTTTTGGTCCCATGTATTCTTATGGGCGCTAACCGTACTGTACACCACCAGTCAACTCAGCCGACTTTCAGCCGAACTCATTCAACTCAGCCGACTCAGCAGCTTTCATTCTTTTCTTTCTTTTTCTATCATTCACACTTTTCGCATCCCTTATTCCAATCGGGAAACGCGAATAAACTTCCCATTTTTGTCACCCTTTGTAAAACCATTCTCCACTTGATTCCGTAGACTTCTTGCAACTAATTTTCTCCCGCAGCTACCGAGCATTGTTTAAACACAAAAACAATGGGATTGCTGCGCAAGTTTACCATGCATTTCCTTCGTTCCATCTCTTAACATTTGAGTTCTGCATTTTTCATTTTATTTGTTTTCTTTTGTTCTTCATTGCAGACATTTTTCTGCAGCGGACTGCTAGGAAAGTATCAGTTTCCAGTCGTATGAAAAATTGCAGGACAAGCTTCAAAAGACATTGCAAAAAGCAGAAACTGTTAATCGACCACTTGACAAATTAATTGAGAACACCCAAAAAGCCAAAACGGGAGCCGCCTCTGAGGAGCCTTGCGATGCAATACATTCATTCATCACTCTGTGCCCTACAAGAAAAACAATGAGACCAAAGCAGGACATGCTTGGCATTGGGGGAGGGGGGGAAGGGGGAGAGGGGGGAATAAAGGTTAAGATTGTTCCTGAAACCACTTTTGCTTCACTGAGGCACGCAAGAATTACAATTTAGACAGCGGCAGCGTTTCACAGGCAGCGAGGAGAATCTCAGGGTTTGTCAGAAGTAGAAGCAGAACTGTAGCAATAAAATGTATCGCTCGGAAGTGGCCCTTCGGAAGGCGGTTCTCACTGAAGCGTATAGCTAGAAACATTGCAAAAGATGAACCAAAATATTCACTGTATAATACGAAGAGGTGGGGCGCCTAGCGCAAATGCAAGAAGGCAAAATGATCAGTCATCTTTTTTTTTTTCTGGTTAAATCCTTCACGTCTCAGTAGCAATCCACGCGCTGGACGGTTCGCAAGATGTAAAGCTGAACATTTTCACTCGGACTTTTTGTTTCTCCCCTATTTGTATTTTTAGCTATACCTTCAGCTAGAAGAAGAAGATTATTCTGCTTCGTCTCTCATTAGCTGACGTTGCAGAACTAGCCACTGAAAGGAGCTTCCCGTCATGGTCCATCTTTTTAGTTGGGCTCTCCACTTCACATGCACTCAATAACGGCTAGTCAAGAGGAAAGAAATAATTGAATGCTGACAAAGCACCTCCCTCCCTTAGCTGTTGTAGCGGAATAGGGGAGCGGGCTTCGTTTTTTCTCTGCGGACACAAATGACGAAACCTGCGCGATGTCAGCACATTTTGGTAGCTTATTCGCCTTTAGTTTAGCGGGTTCAGAGTAAATTAAGTTTCATTGCAGCCACTTAAATGTTTTATATGCTGACCATCATTCGAACGAACTTCTAAATCAGGAATATTGCGCGGCTTCCACGAGGTAATAGTGAATGCGCCTTTTAAATGTGCAGCCCAAAACTACAATTGATTTCTTTTACCAACTAATTAAGGCTGTGCTATATAAGACTCTAGCTCTGTAAGAAGAGATAAATGATGCGACCAAGGAAAATAGTGTATCAGGAAATCGATGTGCAAAACGTTTTCCGAATGAGCAAAAAAAAAAAAGAAAATTATGTGCCAAAAACACTCTTCGGCAGAGCCTTTAGTATTGAATTAAGGAACACCGGTGTATTTCGAATTGTATATAGTCGGCTGATGTCTGGAAAGCTAAATTTGTAGCGACAAGAGAGGGGGAAGTGCAAACAAAGGTATACTGGCCCGCATAGGAGAAATTTTACCGAGGAAACAAATGTATTCTGAGCAACAAAATACAATAAAGCCGATATACTAAAGCTCGTTGGCAATTTCTCCACCGTAAATCATTCCGCTACTGAATTGGCCATCACTCGGAACCGTTAAGAATGGACAAGGGGATTGCCTTAACAGCACAAATATATTGCCGCCATAGCTTTAAGCCATTCCGCTGGTGAACCCATTATTCAAGGGACAAGCAACCTCTTCCTCGTCAACTTTGCTTGTTTTGCGCCTTTCCTGTTCGTAAGTTTTTTGCTAAGCAGGGAGTGGAAGAAATGCTAGGGCTCTTTAAAATTATTTTGGTGCAGTGTGTTGTTTTGTTCAGTTCCAGTAAAAAATTTAAAACAGAACAGAAGATGACACACAAGAAATCTGCAGGAAGGAAACATGCAATGCGTCCAATGCACTATAAACGTTTGGCCCGGCTGATATCTGGTGACTGCTGCATGGCACCGAAGGTAGGCCGCTTTATTAAAGAAAGTTTCCTACCTCGCAGTATTGCTGTTTGGAAGCCTTCCCCGGGTAAACAGTCCTGGAGAAGTCGCGTATTTCTTTTGTCGCTGGGAGAGCTGCAACACCGCTGGAACGCTTCCAGATAGGTGCTTTGCCTAGAGAAACCTGATGGGAGTGTTTTGTTAGATGACCTCTGTTTTGCAGTCCTACGGTATACGAGCTTCACATCTTAAAATACTCGATGCTGTGTAAGCCGATATTGATAGTCATACACGCTGCCCCAATATACCCACTTCTGAGTGTGGGGAGTGCTCTGCTGCGATGTTTGCTGCATGCAGCTCCTTTGCTAAGATTCAATGGACAGTAGGAGCATTTTAAAACAGAAATGTGCTGTCTTTTAATTGTTTTGTTCTAAAAAAAATAAATAATCTCTCGCGGCAAACTACCAGAACAATACATCTACCCCTATTAGCCTATTTGTTTGAAGAAATATGAATTTTATTTTTGTTCGCTCTGGTATCACTCTATGTTTTCTTTCTTTTTTTCCTGCAGTGAATTGTTACGTACCTTGCCACGTACCTCAGACTTGAGCACAGTTCCCATCTAGACGTCTGTTCCAAACTTCTATTTCCTTGCTTCAACAGCTGTCTGCTGTTAATTAGAAGAGAACGATTAGACGATGTAGTAACAGCGACGGTTTACGGTAAATAATGAAGGTAGCGGACGAAATGTCTTGCTCAAAATTGCAGCACTCATGGCCTGTGCACTGAAACATCCCTGAGTTGAAAGGAGGAGGTACCAGTCGCCGAAAACGGCTCTCGCCTTCTCAGACATGCAGCCTCTTGTTACTACGAAATTGATATTCAGGCTTACAAAGGTCCTTGATGTGTGAGACCAGACAACGAAAAAAATAGGAGTCAATAAGAATAAAGTACTCAATAAGGATAGGCCATTGCTCCTAGCCTTATGATAAACTTGCGGGCTTGCGAGAACGCCGGAGCCAAACGCTGCTCTCTCCTAAGAGCACACTTCTGAGCACCTCAGCTGAAAAGTGCCATCTCGTGGAGAGACGGAAGATAGAAGGGACAAGACCTTTACAAGCATAAAACAAACATGATTATGCGTATGTTTGTGGCTGGAGTTTGCTACTAACTACACCATCAACTCCGCAAACTTCGTAGCATATGCCTCATAAATCAATGTAACTGGTTCAGTAAAAGCTTACCTAAGACCAAGACATGTTATTGCGTATTTATCGGCTCGTTGCTGTAGCCACAGCTTTGAAGCAGATAACAGAACACACGATGGTGTAGTCCTCGCCTATCAGATTATCTGGCTATGGCTGTGGTGTACACGTAAACTGTTGCCAACTTACTCCTTGGTAAATAGACCTGGAGCCTTTTATTTTCAATCTTTATTTCGGGCAGTAAGTAAATAGGCATAAAGAAGAAATGTGTTGCTAAGGTTAATCTGTACACAAAGACATACGACGGGCTTGTTATTGGTAAACGACGGTCCACAACGTTGCCTATCGAATCCCCAGGGCATTAGCAAGACGCTAGCAATGTTCAAAAGGAACGAATGAACATGAAATATAAAACTTTTGTGATAAGGCCTAACTTCAGAAGAAAGTAACGAAATGCTCAAAAAAGCACAAACATTTGCAAAGGAATTCCAAAGGTAGTAATAATGAAAAATATCTTAGGACAAAAAGTTTTTGGACGAATCATAAGGATTTAATATATAGGTCCTGCGCCATAGTGTAAAGAAACGAGCGCTGAAATAAAGCGAAGAAAAGATTAAACATTAGCCACACACGATGCCTTTAAACTTCAATAATTTCCTCTCTCAATGCTTTAAGGTTGATTTCTTACCTGGAAGGAACATTGAGGAAATGAATCAAGCAATGGAAAGCTCGAACAGTCGGAAACAAGCTGCAAAAAATATAACTATGGTACGAAACATCAGCCTTTACTATAGCGACGCAGGATACAAAAGATATAGCGTCTGAATTAAAAAAGAAATCCTCCGGAGAGATCTTTCTTCTCAGCAAAGGCTTTCCATTCCTCAGCTTGCCCGAAGAGCCGGCGCACTCCAAGTCGGCGAGGTTACGGGCCTGTTGCTAAGGCCATAGCGAGGGAGAATAAAAAGGACGCTATGAGAAATACCAAAGTTGGGTGTGAAAAAAAAAGAGAGAGAAAGTATGCGCAGAAAAGGTGAAAGAGAATTCGGGACGTGCTTTTACCTGCTCAACAACAAAAAAAAAAAATTACTTGCAGCGCTTGCGTGCAGGTAGCGCGAAGAAAGAAAACCTTACTTAAACAAGGAAAGAGCTGGATTCGCGAAAAGAGAAGTGTGAATAACCAAAAAGCTTGACAGTTAGCTACGTTGGCGAAGGCTTTGGTCTTCTATTGAATTGAAAATATTTCGAAATATTTCTCAGCCCATGGCTTGGCTGGGAACCACCTGGTCGAGGAGATTTTAGACGTTACTAGGAGCACCGACGCAAAATCTGCACCCTTCAGGCTTTTCCATGAATCTTTCTCTGAAAGTGCTGGCATTATTTCAGCCAACCTCCACTCACCACGTCATCCACAGGGTGAACATACCAAGCGCTGAGAATACACAGATGGCGTGAGTATTTGTCTTTTCCCAAAAATTGATTGTTTGAACCTGTCACGCCCTATGACTGCTATCTCAAACTTCCGCAAAAAACGTGAGCATTAGAGAAGAGGTTTCTTATTACATGCAAATATGCAACAAAAGAAGTTTGATGCATTGAATAGCACTTTATCATAATGACAGCTGGCCGTTTTCTTTTTTTACCACTGTAGCCAGTATTGCAGAAGAGCATAAGCCCAAAGAAGGTAGTGCTACTCTGTAACGCAAACACAGGAAAGGAAGCCTAAGAAATGGCCTCGTCCTGATTTTCCTCTTGGGTTCGTCTTCCGTTGCGCTAACTGCACTCTCAGATCACCGGGCGGCAATAATTGCATGGTATGCAGATTTCATGCAGCGATATACGAAGAACTGGCTCTCAAAGATGCTTTGTGGTATGGCGTTTGGAGAACGGATGCCGTCTCTATTTTACCAGGAACGGTCGTTCCGTTCAATCTGGACCTGTTGTCTTCCTTTGTAAAGGCTGCTCCTCCTCAATTTGGCTATGCTTGCAGTGAAGAGCAATTTATGTGGTGGAAACAGAACTGGCGCTCCAAGTGCACGAAAGAGACGGAACACTGCGGTGTGATGCGTCCACTGAATCCTTTCTCTTCCCTTGTACTTTTCTAAAGCGGTAGCTCTACTCAGCGCAAAAGTTGCGCACCGTTCTGTCCCCGATCTGACCTTGGTTTAAGCTTGAGAACACAGCATAGCAACAGACTGACTTTGACAGATTGACCTCGGCCAATTTGGACTGATTCGGAACAAAATCGATGTCCGACCATAATTGACCGTGCCTGACAGACACGATTGCGACCTCCAAATTTAACCCGGGTCATTTCAAAAACTTGGCCAGGCAAACCAAGAAATTTGACCTTGAACGATTTGTACCAAAAGGGATGTCCAACCATAAATGAGTCTGCCCGACACAATGGCGACCTACAAATTTGGCCCGAGCCATTGCCAAAATGATATCGCTCGACCTTTGGATATGACCGTGTTCCAACCCTGTCTGACGTTTTCTTGCATTGTGTCCCCTTATCAACAAGCACCAACTAGCACTTCTCTTCTTTTGTGTTCCCCCGTTCAGTTTACGTGGATTCAGCATATGAGCAAACAAGGATGAGATCTCCAGTTCAATGAGCGCAAAATGCACAATGTTAATTTCTGTTCCTTGCTGTTACTGTTTCTATAGCTTACTGCAATTTAGCTGCATAACTGGACTTCATCAAGATACTGAGCGAACGCAACTGTTAAAATGGGGTGAATTAACTTCCAGGCGTTTTTCAATTTACGCCATGTACTGAAAGTTGTGGGGCCTGTCTGGAACTTTTTTCTTCAGTTTCTGACACTATACACGCACGGAAAGTTTGTGCAGCATTCCTTCGAAGCTGTCTGACTGAGATTCGGTGTATGTTAGTGGTAGCCAATATCTTACTAAACATCTGCTACGTGTTGAGAGATTCCCCTGATTTAATAGTTATGTGAGTGCGTACCGACTCATTAACCAAGAAATCAATAGCTGCGTGCAGAAAGCAGAATACTTGTGTAAGTAACGTCTCTACCTACTTCGATTGGTGTGTTTTAATATGTGGCAGTACCGTGTTTGGAGTAGAATTCGGTTACTGTGGCCCGATTAATGTGGCCTGGGAGCTGGATGCTGGAGATTATATTTGGAACCATCTGCAAGAAGGTGCATAATGCTGCCTCGAGCCATGCACGCAAAATTAACGTGTTAAGTCGCTCTTAAGGAGGAATACCTTCGCGTTCTGTGGTAGCTCGGGCATGCATCCGGAGAATGTGTTTCTTCATTTCCTTCCTTTCCAAACATGAAGGCTTTGAATATACTGATATGTCTTGATTTGCATGCATAACGACATCTTATGACAGGAATGAGCAAAAAAAAAGTGTGTTTGAGATCCAGAAATAATTTTTTATTTGTCCTTATGTACTGCCATCTTTGATACAAGAAATGTTGACTTGCTGACTTGTTGTGATGTTTGATACAAGAGGATATAAACATATGAGCCCCCACAATAGATGCATATTTATTTATCCGAGAAGGGAGAAATTTTTTTCTTGCAATATTCGCGTATTGCTTCAAGAAATCTGCGGATTTGAGTTGCGTTGTTTTGTGATAGGTTATATGGCCCATAGGCAGCTAAGGTCATCATGCGCCAAACTCAAGGTTTAATATGTTTGTTTGATTGGAGGTAGTTCGAAAGTTTTAAAAATATTACGACTGGTTTAGAAGCTTTGTTGCTTCTATGAACGATACGGCGCAGGAAATTTCTACGAATGAATTTCGAGGCAGAAAGGGAGATAATTGGGTATTAAACAGAAACCACGATAAGGGCAGTCCTATTAGGCAATCCATACCCTTTTCGTTCTCTTTAGTCACAAGTCAAAGTTCGGAACAAAAAGAACAACTAAGCCAACTGACATAAAAACCGTGGTACACAAAATAACAACGACAAAAACAAAAACTCGACAGAAAATGCCAAAATTTCTTGTTGCTGGTAAGCTTTCTTGAACGTCGCACACGTATGCGACAGGGATAAACTAAGGAGCACAAATCCTCTGAAAAGGTTGCCCAGCTTATAACGATAAAAAATCAGTCGTTCAAGACGTCCCAATTACAGTTCTTCCGCAACGTTTCTGGTTAAGCTTATGCGCTTTCCTTTAGCTTTCAAATCCTGTGTCTTGCAACATATTTTGCGAAAGAGTGATCACTAGAACAAGAGAGCACGAAACTTTTCAACCGCACCAACATATAATCTTGTACAATTCCAACATTTTTCATTGCCATTGCATTGTCGGTACAACAACGTCAATTTCTTTTGCGGGGGCTGGGTGTTGCATCAGGCGATGGCTTGCAGAGGTAGGAGGCTTAGGATAAGTGCCGGAATAATGCATTCTGCGAAAAACCGGCCCTCTTTTCTTGTACGGCAAAGGCCTTTCCATTCCTCTCTAGAATTAAAGGCAGAAATCTGACAGAAAATAAACAATGCCTAAAATTTCTACATCTTCTCTTCAGGCTTTCTTCTCACCCTCTCAATCTGTTTTTCTTTATTTTCAGGAATGTCCCCTATAATATTATTGCGACGCACCTAATTCTGATCTTGTAAGGCTAGAGTTTCCCACCTTGTTTCTAAAGTCCAAAAGGAATCTAGTGCCTCCAACACTGTAAACACTGTAATTAGAAATTGCCATGTGTCGAATAACGGTGGTTTTCAAGTTACACAGTTCACAAAACAACAATTCAGCGTTCCAATAACTACGTCATTGTTCAATAGAGAACGTGCAATGACCTGATTTTTAAAGTCGCTTGGAATCGACACTGCTACTGGGCTGTGCAGAGTGCGTAAGGGTGAACGCGTCCTTCTGTCCACCTGGTGTTCAACAACCTGCCCTAAATTGCCTAGAGAAGCCGCCTAGGTCACGTGACTTTGTGACGTCTTTACAACCTGGCCACTGGATTGTGAGCAACTTGCCTGCCGAGGCAGTTCAATTAATGATTGGTCGCGAGGTTTCTCGGGAGAGCAACATACATAACACAAGCCCCACCGGTGGCAGCATCTGCCACCGCAGGGCAGTAGCGCATCGCTTAATCGCTGCACCACTGCTTCGGCAGGGGTATGAGGATTGCCAGGAATCCGTGAATATAAAGAGATAATGATCATTTCTATATATGGCCATTGACTCACTACTGCTATCACTGCAAACCTTTAAAGCGAAGCTCAAGAGTTCCCTCCAGTGAAATCGAAACACCGGTACCGAAGGGCTAGCTCACCTAATTCGCATTTCGCCTAACCGCACTAAATCGTCCGTCATTTTTTTTCTTCATAAAACCAGTATCCCCCTCCACAGTAAAAAAAAATGGCAGTGGTTTAGCTCTGGTTAAACCTGGAGGATTGCGAAAGCAACGAGGAGATAGAGAGGCGATGGAGAGCGCGCGGCAGCGGCGGTGGCCCCGGTACGCTAGCTACGCGCCACTACCGCGCATGCGCAACTGGCGAGCGCGGCGGTGGAACCTCTGAGTCACCCGCGCATACACGGCGGCGGCGTGCCAGCGGTGCGCCGTGTGACGTCACTGCTCCTCGCGCATGCGCAGTATGGCCTTTTGTCAGCTCCGCGAAATGGCTCGGCGAGTAGCGTAGTGTTGCTTTCGCAACAAAAAGCTAAAATCTAGGAATCCAAATGCATTCAGTCTATGCACACCTTGCGGTGAGCGGAAATTTTTTTCACAAAAGACTCTTCTGTTCTCTGTCTTGCTATGAAAACTTTTTGCTCTTTCATGCGCGTTGGTTTCTTTGACTTATTTCAACACCGACTTCGTTATCATTTCTTCTTTTGTTGTTTTGTTCCAGATTGTCTGGTGCTCTATTATACTGCAGTAAGTTAGCTGCGCGAAAATAACATTTGCCGCTTCGCAATAGCACGATGAGGGTATTGTGCAGCCGGGCTGCAAGCATTTGGGTGAAGCCGCTTTTTTTCCTCGTATGGTGACAACGGCAACCTCTAATCTCACAGTCGATCAGCGGCGTAGAATGTAAACTAAGGGCTGCGATCAGAACGCGCGATCACAAAGGGCGCCGCCATTGTGTCTAAGCTTTGTGTGGGGTGATGCTGCGGATGTGTTTTCTGTTCCTCCTTCCTCCTGTTTACCTTCCCCAATTTTCATCTTTATTTTCTTTTTTTCTGTCCTTGCAACTTCCAGCTGGACAAAGAAAGGGCATTTAGCAAATTACCTCTTTGAACGCAAAAGGTCTTTGAACAAGCACCGAAGTCGTTGCCTGTTTTTTTTTTTTTTTGGCACGCGGAAAGGCGTTTTCTCTTATTCCTAGAATAGACTAGTGATTCTTTTCTACAGCGCATTTGTTTAGTCCGAAGTTAGGAAGAAAATACTTCTCTCCTGCACGCTTCAAAGGAAGAAAAGGAGGTAGTGGGGGAGTTGAATCTCGGCTATTAGGTGCGGATTCCAGCAGTCAGCGCCCTCTCCGAGCTAGTCCACGTACATGATCGAGCAGGTCGACTAGCTCTCCTGCTGACCTGTGTGTATCGTCTTGCACGGCCAATAAGCTAACGCAATGCCGTTCCTACCATTGTCGTGCTTGCCTACCCGCTACTGCCGTACGGTCCTAACGTATATAAAACCTGTTAATCCGGAGCCCCCCTGTACGGCGTCACCTGAACTCTACGTGCAATATTTTTAAGTTTACCTCAATAACCACTACAACGCGTCACATTTGATGCGTTTTGATGGAGCACCGCTATTGTGCGGCCGCACGAGGGTGTACAAATCCATGGTCTGTACGACACAATGTTAGTTCGCATGTGCAATGGCACCCGCCACGTTCTCCTTCGCAGTTGCACACGATGGCAATATACAATGCGTCTGCATAGTAATTGCACATACATTGAAGGCCAGCCGGCATGATCTCTCCTATTACCGCAGGCGCTCGATCATGCCTATTATTTTCTAATGACTACTGCAACCCATTGCCTTACTGCGTTGACACATCACCTACATTAAACGATTCGTGCCACGTGTGGAGATTTCTGTGCACAATATGGACACCTGTAAGCGAACGCGTCTTTTCAGAAAAGTCCGCGACACAACCAAGACGCTTCCCCGCCTTTAGGCAGCTGTGCTTTGCTTCAGGCACAATGCAACGGCCGACCGATGAACATAATCAGAGCACCATTCAGACGTCTTCCCATCCCCTCCCCCTCACCCGCGAGGAGCCGGGAGAAACGGGCGCGAGCAGCACGCGGAGAAAGAAAACGCGCGCTGCACACAACCAAGATAAGTCAGAGCGCCACGGCGGCGTCGTGCCTGAATTCTCCGCTAGGGGAGAAGCGCGACGCTGTCGCCGCGCAGCCAAACTTCAACTTGGGTTTGCTATACCTCAAAACAACGCATCTTTCCATATTTTCTGGAAGGAAATGGTTAAGATTAGTGGAGTCGCTGTGAAATTTTAAAAACCACGCGCGTTGCACGTTTTTCTCTCGTTGGCTGTCTTCTGACTTGCCACCGCAGCACAGCCGCTCGGTAACAGAGAACAAGTTCTGTGGTTAGATTTCCGATCACTACGGCGGAATTTCAGTTCAGACCGAAATGAAAAAGCCCCCTTGAACTGAAAATTTCGCGTACTTTACAGAACCGCATACCTGGACTCTCATCCAAAGCCCTGCATAATGCGTTTCTCATCGTCCACAGGATCTAAGTTGCAAGGATGCCTTTCGTGCTTCATCTACATAGGTAAGCGCTCCTGAGAGGCCAGCAAATGGCATTGCTTGATTAGCTCTCAGTCATGACGACGCAAACTGTTGCTAAAGATGCTACAAAGAGAAAAGAAAAATGAATTCTAAAAATATTTGTTAAAAAAAATACAGCCCTCTGAATTCACAGTATTTATCCGGTGCTTTTTTTTCAGAGCACTTATACTGCCCTTTGTTGAATCGTGGTGAGAGGCTTATGTAGTGGTACAGACGAATACTCCAAGATAAGCTATTACGAATGATGTAAACAGATAACTAAAAAGTTCCGCGGCACAATAAAAAAAAAATTCTAGCGTGCTATGTTCAGCTCACGCTGAATTTTCCTCGGTTTTTTCTAAACAGCACGCCTGTAGCAAACCGCCTTGCCGCAAAGGGGTTCCCCAGGAAGTGTAACTCATGCAGTTCCTGCACCGCTGACTCTCGGTGCGGTAATTCTTTGGGAAAGAATGAGTCAGCGTGAATTCCCCTTTCCGCGCACCTCGCGTAAAAGGGACGGAGGCCAAGAGGCTTTGCGCGCAAAGCGTTGAAGAAGTCAAGACGGGGCTTCTCCGACGTTCCTCCTTCCCAACCGCAAACGACCCCACCGCTGCTCCGTTCAGCACTGCACGCCAAAGTTTCCGCGAATCTCAAAGGAAGAGTGCGTGAGAAACACAAGTACACGAGAATACGAAATGCGTAGTGCCTCCCCGCAGCGTAAACAAACTCGTTGAGGAAGGGAAATGAAGCTGACGCGAAGTATTCTTTTTCATTTACTTACCAGCTTTTATTTATGCCTCGAATAAAAATTACGCCTTCAACGAGCGTGAATAAACCCGTTATACCCGAGGCACATTTTCTTTTTTCGCGCGTGCGTGCCTGCGTGTGTGTGCGTGCGTGGTGACAGAGCGCCAACGTAACTCTGTCTATGAGCGCCCTGTAAAGGAAAAGGAAAGAGAGTATAACTATATAACAATATATAACTCGCGTGGCAGCCCGAAAGTTGTGCTTCTCTCCGCGTTCAACAGATGGCACCACAACGCTTTCAACACACCAGATGTGACCACCCATTCCAAAGGGAAGAGCCATAGCATCATTATCTGCATCATCAGTGGCGGCACCCAAATTTCTTTCGTGTTCTGGTCTATAGCTTGAGTCTCGACTGTGCATGTTTGTGGGTGCAACCATATTAGAGCGCAGATATTTTTATTTTTTTTAGCATTTGTGACCGAGTTGCCTGTTGATGGGGCCATCTCGCGTCACTTTTATTTACTAGTGCTGTTTGCGCCCGTGCTCCATGAAAAGACTGGTGCGGCCGGGCTTACTGATGCCATCATCTGAAGCTGGGGCGTTGAGATGTCCTTATCTCAGCCTGGTAATATTTGTAGCGCTTAAGAGGTCAGCGGTGCAGCGACTCTAATGAAACGAGCAGAGCGCCTCTTCGTGGGACACGATGTGAGCGCGGAGGTTTTGCGGAACAGAAGGAATATAACAACGCTGTAAGGAAACGTGCATGGCGCAGACGCGAGGATGCGCGAAATGGCACCTTCAGCGCATCGGCTGATGATCTTTTCCCAAAGCCACTGACCGTCGCCTTTCATAAATGGGCGTGCAACGGACGTCCCCCGCCATCAAGCCTGGATTCAGATAACGGCGTCATTAATGTGGTGAAAACCACTTCCTTTAAGCATTGTAAAATAGGCGCCTGCTTGCCTCCTTCTAGTCCTTGTCGAGCGCCTGAGGAAGATATTTCGGTCCTTTGTTTCTTTGCTATAAAATAAGCTTGAAAATACTTTTTAAAGAACCCAACGGTCATTTAAGCTAAGCAAGACATACGGAAATGGTTTAATTTTATTTGCGGTGCTGATCGATAGAAAATTAGCAGAGTAGCCATTTGTTACCTGAAAAATTATGGATTAGAAAGTAGGTAGCAGACCAGAAGGAAGAACGTCTACTTTATACTCTATTATCTTTCATATAAAATGAAAGCACTAATAATTTCCCATCGACAAACACAATTAATAAATATAAAAACATTCCCCTTTTCTCTCCTCGGTTTCTACGACTGTCGATACGTCATGTGCATGACATAACGAGCCCCTCATTTTCTTACCCCGGTCTACTCAACTGCAGCATGCGCTGTGATTTTAAATGCGTGGCTATCATGCCACACGGTTCGCAGAAGCACGTGTATGTCTACGTCAACAAGTGTCGAAGCCTGCGAATTAAGTAGCTTAAATGCGTTCTACACTGACGCGCAAAAAAAAAAAAAAGGATCTAGTCGCACTGCAGTTGCCTACTGCCTTGTCATCATGAAAAAGCATCAAGCTCACGCTACTTTATTTTCATTGAGGCATTAAAAAAATTTACGTTTCTTTTACGTAACGTTTAAATATGCCACTACAGAGCTAGCGCAACACAGCAGCTTGCGAACTTTGTTTTGGCGCTTGACTTGTCCGCAGCGAACATGAAGACTTGGAAGACTTGATCAGGTAGGGCTGCTCTACTTTTATAAAGTTAAACATGAGCACTATCTGGCTCCTCCTGTGTGTGCCAGCTTCTCCTATATAATATTTATTTTTAAGTTTTGCGCAGCGCCAACACGCGACTTAAGTGCAGTGCACCACACAGGAAAGCCTATATATTTAAAACTTAACTAAATCGCACGCAGAATAACTGCGCTTGTTTTGATGTCGACAGTCACAGCTATACTGCGAGCATTGCAACATGCAAGGCCAATTATTGCCTCTCGTCTTTCTACTTTCCTGAAAATATCAGTCGCCTAACTGTTTCACAAGGTAATTTAGTCCAGCATCTGTGCAACGATTTCATTTACTTCAAGAAAAAATTTTCCCATGGCATTTGTCATCCTCTTTACTTTGGCATCTAAATATGGAATGCAAAATCTTTTTCTAAGTCTGGCCTTTCTCGCGCATCTGTTGGATGCAACCACCTTGCTGACGACACTAGTCATTGGAGATAACCATACTGGATCTTCGCGATTCACAGCCAACGTTATGGATCAGGCTACATTGTTTTTGGTGCGAAAGCACTATTTAACGGGGTCAAACCCAACCAATAATCTTGTTTGAAAGCTCGGAGTAACTCGGGTAAGTTCGGGTAATTTCGGAGGAGCGTCGCGCGAGCTTCTAGCCAATGAGAAGAGTGCGTCGCGCCTGCTGTCGCCCGGTAGAGACAGAGTGAAAAGATGAAGGGCGATAAACGCGCTTGCGAGCCCATGCAAATGCCAGAAAGAAGAGGCGAAGAATGAACACATGCTTTCCTACGTCTACTTAGTTTAACTGCGTTAAAACCCTGCCACTTTGTTTTCCAACAATGTTTCTTTTTTAGGCATCTTCAAGGTATTTGACTCTACTGCAATAGTCATGTTCCCATTTCTCCTGCTCCCGATTACTTCAAGTGAATCTGTGAACATTTGCAGCGGCACAATACTTCAGACATAAGACGCTGCTCTGAGAACAAATCTGCGCAGCGTAGGCAACTGGAAAAAGATGCCCAGAAACAATGAAGCGCTGTACATTCATTATAAGTGACTCAAACTTGGCAAGAAGTTAAACTGAGAGGCAAATTGCGCGCTATCAATCTCGCGCCGAACTTTCTGCACGCCATAATGGCCGCGCCAAGAGAAGCCCGCCTACCAGTAAAGTGCAACCGACAACAAAACGCCCGGAAATGATCGCGCGCTTCGAAAGCCCCGAAGTTTCCTGCTGAGCCTTTCGCTGGCGTCAACGCGAGCCAAGAGCCAAATTTGCGTGGTTTCTAAACCAGCCATTAGTGAATGGCCCCTGCGGACCGGCTTCCCTGTGATCTCCCTCCAGAAAACTCATCCCCACTCCCCCATCTATCCCGGATACAAGCTTTCTCTTCCACTTCTAACTTGCTTGCGCAGCTCGCAATTTTCGCAGTCTTACGTTAAGCTGAAAGCGGCGTACCCCGCTGCACTAGTTCTGTGCAAACTGGGGCTAGCTCCTCGACAGGGTTCAAAACACACTGCAGCTTTCCTTGCTGTTTCTTTAAGTTTCGGGCGTATCTCTTCCTTGGGGGATGCTTCTGATCGCGGTATGCTCTCGATCATGCGTCAATTCATTTATACCTAACGGAAACATATCTATTGTAAGGCTGTCAAAGCTCTACTAGTTGTCCATGCTTACAGAACGTTTTTTCATAAGTTCAACATGTATGCGTTGCTGCACAGAACTAGCGCGAACGTCCGTGACCGCCGATCATGCTGTACAGCTTAAGAATTCGCAGTCCACTTTTCCTCGATACTTTCCTGTCGGTCATGCGAGAGCTGGCGGCACTTCTATCGTGTGTTTTAGACTTGTTTACTACACTTTCCCTTCTTTCCTTTTTGAATGATGCGCATGGCCCCGATCACATCGCGTGCTCTTACACTCATTAATTCTCAATCTCGAACTGCACTCACAGTCAAGCGAAGTGATTAATGTGTCCGGCAAGCAGACGCGAAGAGCTTTTGTGTGGAAAGTGAAACTGTGCGTCCGGAAACCTGCTCACACACTAGAACTTTAACGTGCAAAAAGACGTTAACCATCTTTTTTTTTTTTTGTCAAGGGCTGTATCCTTTTCACTCCATTTACGGTTGGTTCCACTCCGCAGCGATGCTAAAGGTCTTGCCGTCAAGTGCGCAAACGCCTTCTCTACGATAACTATAGTGACCGTATCTCAAAGTCCTTTGTTCTTATTCAGTGGTTGAGGCTGAGGTGGGGTTTGCCTTGCGATTATTATGCCATCAACTACTTCACCATAGTGACCATTAAATATTTATTAAATTGTGGAGTTTGAGGAACTGTTTTGTTACCAAATATATCACTGTCAACACACTCACAACAGCCTCGGTTGTCAACGTCTACTGCCACTGTCGCCATCTGTAGTCCAGTTCAGCACCCTGACGAAATTTCAGAAAGGGGGAAGCATCTCTCCTGACTGTATCGACGCACCGCAGTTTACTTGGAAAATGGGCTCATGATGGCCGCACACCTATGCTTATATTTTAAGGCTTATCTGGCTTATAAAAGCTTCGTTTTCGGTTAAAGCATCTGTGTCGTTATAATGCGGCAATCTATCGACACAGACCCACCTCAATTTGTCCTCGGTTTTCCTTCAAGGGACATGGAAGGAGAATTCTTGAAGCCTCGGAGAAGCCTCTCCACGGTGGCCAAGGGTAGCAAAGTGAGGCTCAGTTGAGCGCACGGAATTCTCTCGCTCTCAGCTCGCATCTCAAGCTTCTTAATACTCCTCGAGTGCAGTCCAATGGTTGCGCAAATTTTATTCCTTTTCCTCTTACGCTCGTACCAGTGACGACTATTTCTTTTGTTATTTGTGAACATAAAGCGCAACGAAGGCTATTCCTGCATGGGGTATTACGTACGGGAATCTACACTGGCCTACTTCGCACAAAACCCCATTTTCGCGTACTCTCTAGATTTCATGTCGTCTAACTTGTCTTCGTTTTCGCATGGGGTTTGTTTATTACCTCGAGAAACATAACGTTCTCCTCATTCTTTTATATTCTTCTTTTTCATGTGAAAACGAACAAGGAGCATTATACTTTACTTGCACAGTAACGTGAGCTCTGCTTTTTCTGGACATGGTTCGTGGCCCCTAGCGCGGGCTCTAGAAACGTTGGGTGGGCAGTTTTTTTGTACTCTTTTATTTCTGTTATATATAAATTACCCTATCAGCCGAATTTTAATTCACACAAGGACGAAACGTTCAATGTTCCAACAACAGCAAATCTAGAACAGAAAGAATGGCCACAAGAGGCAAAAAAAGAACGACGAAGCTGAAAAAAGAAAATGAGCACCATAAAACATCCCCTATGCTCCCTGGCCAATCCCCCGCCGTGGGTACGTTCCATTAAGCCTGAGGACATTATTATTATCATCAAAATAGAGTCTGCTGCTGCTAGTTCGAAGAAGGAAGACTGAAGAGCCGAAAAATAAAGACAGATAGTTCGGCGTCACAAGTGCACGGAACTCATATTAAACTGTCACCGAGTGAGACATCCTTGCTGCGTGCGGCATAAACAACGGGAGATTGGCAAAACCCAGAGAAGGTTTTGGGCGCTAGCTTCCGCAAGCGCACATTTATACACTAGGACCATGACCTATACGACATGAGCCGTGTCGTTCCCATCAAGAAAGCGTCGCACTTCTCCTAGATTAGCTGTCACGAAGGAACATTATACCGTCCTGGCGTCATATCACGCTCGACTACCCCAAGCAGCTATCCAGGGAAAAGCGGCATCGCCTGGGGGAATTTTGATATCGCAGCTTAATAACCGTGCTACGAATCTCGTTCAGCTCACCTGCAGGTCAGTACCAGCTTGGTGACTGAGGCATGATGCTGTTTTTCTTCTTTAGATAATATTATTCCTACGGGTGAATCACATGATTATCTCGTCGAGAGTGTTCCTTTTCGGCTATGTTGCTTTCTAATCCTGATGTGTGTTGTTAAACCTACCATTTAGTAGAATGTTCAGCTGGGCGAGTTGCTATCAGCTCATATCGGAAAGAAACCGCTCACAGAAAACAGAGGACCGGAAGAAAGAAATACACAGGACACCGCTCGTCCTGTGTCTTACTTTCTTCTGGTCCTCTGCCTTTTGTGCGCTGTTTTATATTTTTTTTTTCAATATGAATCCTGCCATTATTACATAAAGCATTAAAAAGCACTGTGGTTACAGCATGGCCCGTAGTAGCGGCCTTAGTTCTTTATACGTATTTATAATGTGTGCGCACAGGCCCGTAAAGCTGAGTCTAGTAGTTGCACAACGAATGATCGATGCAAATAAAACTGCCCTCTCTGGACTTGTGATACGGGGCGGCGAAACATGCGATACTGAACTGAACAGGCAAAGCTGTAAGAGAGGACATAACAGATAGTTGTTTAGGGAACTTTAAAGGTTACACTGAGGTCTACTACTTCTAGTTACTATCTGTGAAAAGTCATTCTCTGTCCTTTCTGCTTATGTTGACGTTAGTCCTGCGACAAAAAAAGAGAACATCTATAACTGAGAAAATGAGTCCAATCACCGTATCTATCGACGGCTGACACATACTGTCTTTACAACGGCACCAACTCTTTAAGGGTTCCCAGTTGCGTGGCGCCGTAGTCGTGGTCGGCGTCATAGCACGAAAGACTGCAAGAAGAAAACAGAATAGGGAAAAGGAAAACAGGTGCAGCTCACCAAGCTGGTTGCTTATACCGCTCATCCATTTCCGAGCCGCCGCGGTGGCTCAGTGATTATGCCTCTGGACTGCTGACCCGATAGGCGAGGGTTCGATCCCGGCCGCGGCGTCCCTCATAGCCTGAGTCGCTTTGCGACGTTAAAACCTCATAAACCGTAAATCCTCATCCGTTTCCCTCTTAGTGTGTGACTCTCGCTTTATTTGAATGGATGAACGACAGTTCGTGAGTGCGTGAGCCACGCCTACCCAACACCTTTACCCTCACCCCTGCCCTACACCTCTACTCAGAATTACTGCCGACTGGCAGCAGCATTTTGCGACTGTCCAGCTTTTCGCTAAGTTCTCATTATCTCGAGGATAAACGACCGATGAATTTTGTGTTTATTAGGGTTTTATACAATGAATCAAGCTGCCGGCAGATCGAAGAAATAAAGCGTATAAAAAGTAGGGTTAACCTTAGACATGTTTGTAGAGTTAATTAGATAGTTAAGTTGATTTGGTTGCAAATAAATCGATGTGCACTGTGCCTAAATGAAACACAAATTGTAATGTTAAATGGTTCTTTTCACTTGACGCGTTTGAATTCAATTTTCAGATATCTTCCCTACTCTGCACTGCGCTCATCTGACTTTAATTGCACGCCGAAGAAATAACGTAAGGATATATGAGTGAATATGATATCAGCAGCCTGACGGTGCACATATTCAAAACAGAAACTAGGACAAGGAGCCAGTGAGAGTGCCACCAGTGAGCACATAAACAAGCATAATATTTAACACAAAAAATAGACAAGAAAAAAGGGCCCATAAGCGCACAGAAAATAATACGTGGCTGTGGGCTCCAGTATAGTATAACAAGATAACGTCAAAATCCGAGCAAACTGTGCACTGCACACGGCATCTGCACTAGCAACTATGGAGAGGAAAAATGTTGTGAACGAAGAAGCGAAGGGCGGAGCAGATGAAGCAACAAATAAAAAAGAAACGAACACCAAGAGAGATGATGCGGCAAGAATGGCCAGGTAGAAATTTTTTAATGAAAGGCACGCAATAGTGGGAGACATAGAGGCCATTCTTACCTCTCAGCAAACGTGCCGCAGCGGTTATTATGCTTTTGCATACATAATTAGGTACGAAGGTGCAGTAAAAGAGAAAGAAGCAGTTTCTCAACAACGAGAAACAAAGGATGAATGCAAATAAAAACGAAATTTGTGCGTAGCTTAACGTTTAATGGCCAAACTTTTGCCATTGTTGCATACGTGTGAATGCCGGAGAGTAAAACAGCAGTTTTTTCGCATCAAATGTGCTGCCCGTTTTCTCTTTGTTTAGCACTTCTGAGTCCTAAGTATCGCTATACGCGCTACATACATTCGTTATCCTCAGTTTCTACTAGAAATTTGTAAGAAAATATCAGCCCGTAGGCATGCGCCATGCCTCTATAGAAACTGCAGACGTTGGACGACAGGGCCTTTAGTCATAACACTCACATTCTTCTTGCCAAAAAATATCGTCAGCCCACACACAACCACTTGGTTTGCCCTTCGAGCTCCTCCGCAGAGCGCGGCATATTAAGGAACCATTGCTGCGGCCAGCAAGTGTGGCAACTGCGCCAGGATTCCTCGTTTGACTCTTCGCTTAGGGCTGGATTGCGAAACGACCTCGTTGTTCTGAGGTTAATTTAGCGTCCCAAGCAGGAGCATTCGCGCGAGTTTGCTCGAAATTGCGCACAGCGGGTAATTAAGTACCTCTTCAACAGCGTTCCTCAATCGCCATTAAGTGCACCCTTGAGGCCTGCCATGAAATATCGGTTCATACTTCGCTGCCTCGGGGGGGAGGGGGGGGAGGAAGGAGAGTATCTCGCAATAACAGTTTAAAGTATGTAAGGCCTGTAAACTGTCTGAGCAGTGTTGAAACTTTTACATCTGGCGGCTCTAAATTTAAAAGCTCCTTCCTTCAGACTGCACCGCATAGTACATCTAGAGATTGACGACGTGTGCCCGCTCACACCATCTAATGGCCTTGAGTACAGGTGCCTGCGTAATTATGCGGGAGTGCACCATTATTAGTGATTGCATGATACATTAATTTCTGTTTTGGCATTCACAGTTTATTGTGGAGGCGTAAGCTTAATCCTTCCAACTATTCATGCTAGCTGCCCGATAACTCGGCAAGAAATACTGTCGATGATTCTTCGGAAACCTTCAGAGCAGATCCAGGCTCCAGGTAATGTACTTCGGGGCTCTAAACCACCTTGCTTAAAATTTGAGCCGCAGATCTCGCTGTCATTGCAGCGAAATTTTCTTGCACTGGTTGGTCGACACAAACGCAATATCATCGAATGGGCGGGCAGTACATCAACGGCGTTCAAGGCGGAAATCGTCTTTGAACGAATAAATTAAGCCTGCACTGGAGTACGCGCTAGTTTTTATCTCTAATCTCTCAACGTAAAATAATTCCACAAGCGCACTTTTCTCATTTGTTCTTGTCGCTCTCAGAGGTAGCCCAGCCGTTGCTAAAGGGAACTGCCTAAATAGATCAAGCGTCAGATTTAAGGGAACACTGCACTAAGACCTGGTGTGATTACTTAACGTGTTCTCACTTGAAAACCATGGAACCGTTAACTAAATTCGCATATGAATGAAAAATGAAGAGTGGCAACCGCTTTGCCCAACCAAAAGGAAAGACTAGCAGCGGATGTTCATGGCATAATCTACCGGCTTGCTCGCTGAAGAGGTACGGCAATCTTGGTTATTAGTGACGTGCGCTTCATCGGGCGCGTACAACTCGAGAATCTTTCCGGACCTGTAACTGGACGTGACTCTTTGCCGCACCTGTCTCTGTAGAGCAGCTCTTGCTTATTTGTCCATTGCCTCACACGAGTGAGATGCATTCATCAGAGAGACGGACTGAGTTCCGCTTAAGGTTTTATAAGCTTCACGGCCCAAGATACCGCGCAATGGGGGCAGCATGAGAAAACAGTTGACGGGTTCGTGCACGAATGTTGCATTGTGGGAATGGAGCTATAAGAATGATGAGTCGTTTGCTCAGGCCTTGAGATTGGGGGTAGGGAGGTTCAGCTTTGTCAGCCACCCTGTAAATATTTGCGTGCGTCTTTTGTTAGGCACAGCGTGTAAGCATCATAGCGCGCTTCATTCACTCTGTGCGTTCTGTCGCATTAAAAGTTAGTTACGCCTGTCGAGGAGACACCGACGACGACGGTACTGCCTGCTCATTAATCGGCTCTTTATTCTCCAACTAGCACTAAAATTTGGTGGGTAAGTCTTGCTCACATTCAACGCAGATGACCAAGGTGAGAAGTGTACATCCGTATGCAACTGTATAGCTGCGGGCACGAGCGGTAGTATCAGAAATACCGCTGGCCCTAAACTTAGAAATCACTTCTCTGCGCTCCGCATCCTCATTTTTTGGAAAGTCGGACAGGTTGAAACTACGAGGATGCAAGCTCTCCTTCTCACGCAAAATGCATCCGGTCAGAAATGGCGCGGAGTTCTTTTGTTGTGAGCGAGAAAACCGAACGCGACTTCAGTTAGCGTATGAGTTTAGGGCGCAACGCGAGTGTGCTGTTGTAGTAGAAAGTCATTAGGGCCAGGCACACGCAAGACCACCTAGAACAATGCATGCGCGCCACATGTTCGGAACAATGGGACTGATAAACGCGAAGCGCCCAACCGGAGCAGCATTGGTCACAGAGTTCCACTGCATGAAAGGTCGTTATCATTTAAAACAGCTCACACGGAGCCTGCTTGAAAGTTTTCGTTGCGCAAAGAAAATCCGTTCCATTTTTATTATGCAGTCACCCCAAAGGAAACATAAGAGATGTAAATGTAATTGTAGTAAGCTGTAGGTGCAAAAAAAATATAGGACATTTATAAACGAGAGCCAGCCTCAGAATCCCCCTCGATGACCACCTGTTTATTTTGTTCGCACACACGTTTCTTGACAGTAATGACAGGGAAATTCAAAAAGTTCGCGAAAAATCTGAATAAAAAAAAATCGGACTAGCGAAGGCGATCACAGAAATAGCAACACTCAGGAACAAAACAAGAACCCGCTTCAACGTTCTACTTTCCGCAGCGCTGAATTCCGGACTGTAAAATGCCTCCTCGCGAACATTCATGCGTTCATGCATCGAGTCACACCCTCTGCACTCTGTTCATTCCTGAACGCAGCTATCGCAGCCGCTCGGGGGAGCGACTAGCAATGAGGCGAGGTTTTATTTCAGTTTTGCTTCGTGCGCGGGCTTGTCACAAAGCGCACAAGCGGCTATTTATCTATAGATGCATGCTCCATCGGAAACTCCGCGGTGCCGACACTGCGCCCGCCTCACTCGTCGCTTTGCATTCCGGCGTGATCGATGCGAGCTCTCCGCGCTTGCTGAGGCGGCTGGATTAATCTCCTCGCCTCGCTTGTTTCAAACGATCGCCATCCCCTCCTCAGTTTCACTTCATTCAGCTCTCTGTGCATTCTCTCCCCCGCCCCTTTGTTTTCCTTCAAACGCTCCGACGATAGAAGCGACGCGCGCGATTCATTTTCACACGTAAGACAACCGCGAAACGCAATCCCTGACGTCTTGCAAGAGACCACGCTCAATAAACAGACAAGTTTCCACTGCACGATACCATGTATAAGAAGGCGTCATATGTTAAAACGAGAGGCACAAAATGAACAACAGAAAAGGCTGGAGGTTTAATCGAATCCAAAGGGCCAACAAATTGGTACTGTGTACCGGTTGTCACAGCCGTAGCATTTTAGTGCGTTTCAAACCCTATATGTAACCGAAATGACATAAGCGCATATCAGGCAGTTCTC
Source organism: Amblyomma mixtum (assembly GCF_055824585.1). Lineage (NCBI taxonomy): Eukaryota > Metazoa > Arthropoda > Arachnida > Ixodida > Ixodidae > Amblyomma > Amblyomma mixtum. Next base: position 301,122,615 of record NC_143013.1, read on the forward strand.
AAATTCGCTCCTTTTCTCCTCACAGCTGCTCTTCTGTTGTTTATTTCGCAATCGTTCACCTTGGACTCTCTAAAATATGACCTTACTCACTGCGTAAGCGATATGCAAAGAAAACACGTGACCTCTACGCATTAGGGTTGTTGAAACGGAGCCACAATGTGTCTGTGCCTGGGCACGGTGCACACTTGATTGCATAGTAGACGTTCGACCAAAAAGGAAAAGGCGTTGCGTCTGTCAGATTGGTCCACTGGAAAGACAAATAAGAGAATCGTGCTACCAATCATTATGGCGCACATTCCAGTCAAGTTAAGGCTGTATTCCTTGATCCGCCGCAGTCAAAATAAGGTCGGATAGTCGAGCGCGAAATGAAGGCTGATGAGCATGGTTCGTTGTGCAACCTCTGCTGATAACGAAATGTGCAGTGGTTGGAGGCTGAAAAGAACAGTTCCGGCTTTCCTGCTATCCACCAATGCGGCTCGAAAGGAGATTGCTTGAGGCAGTCGTGACTGCTGATGTTCATCTGCTGAAGTCCTGATTAGGTCACTGTAATTGAAATAGAAAGCCCGGCTACGCTCCCCAACAAACAAACATCCAACTCCTGTCGGTTCGATCTCGCGCATGCGCTGGTGGAATCCTCAGCAAAGGAATCCTCTTTTTTTCTTATTGTCGTATGTATGCACTGATCTTCCCATTCGATCCCGGGTTCAATCCCGGCCGCGGCGGTTGAATTTCTTTGGAGGAGAAATTCTAGAGGCCCGTGTACTGTGCGATGTCAGTGCACGTTAAAGAACCCCGGGTAGTCGAAATTTCCGGAGCCCTCCACTACGGCGTCTCTCATAGCCTTAGTCGCTTTGGGTCGTTAAACCCCATAAACCAAACCAACCATTCGATGCTACGTACCACACATCGCTCTCCGCACCAAGAAATACTCTGAGCCGCCGTCAACGATTGCGAGCCGAAGACTCAAACTGAAGAGCAATTCAGGTTGGCAGCAACTGTTTCTCGCTTCTATTCACCCTTTCACCTTGTGGTATTGTTTTCTGGGCAAACAAGCTCGCCTGCACCAATACCAAAACCTGTACATTCGTTCGGTCTAGATTACCGGCCGCGGACCGTATGCTGTGCTCTCAGAGTTGGACGTGGGATCTATTTTACTCCAGCCAGGTAAACAACGCTTTATGATAAATACGGAGGCGTATGACAGCGCGAATAGAAAAAGAAAAAGATAGAAGCAATATACAAAAAAACGACCTTTTATAATATTTAATTGAAGCATATTTCGAGATAAACGTACACGCGGTTCACCATAAGCACCAGAAACTTGGACCAGCGAGGGCATTAAGTTTCAGGACAGACTTGATAGGAAATTCTATTGCGCCTGCCGCGGTGGCTTAGTGGTTTTGGCGTTCCGCTGCTGATGCCTAGGTCGCGGGACCGAATCCCGGCTCCGGAGGCCCCATTTTGATGGAGATGTATGGCAAACACGCCCTTGTGTTCGGAGATATAAGCGTACACTGAAGATCCCCAGGTGGTCGAAATTGCTCCGGAGCCCTCCACTAGGATGTCTCTCAGAGTCCATGTGTCGCTTGGAAACGTAAAACCCCAAATAAAAATGCAAAGCAAAAATGCTGCTGACGTAACGATCCCCGTTTGAATACCCGAGGGTGAAGGTGTTTCCTTTCGCTTTTTTTGTTTTAGGTTAGCTGAAAGAGAGCTGGTGCTTAGTCGAGTAGAAGAGGCGCAGTCGTATAACCCTTTGACACGCTATGCATACGCTTGTGTACAAAGTAAGTGAACTCGCAGCTTGTGCTGAAAATGAGCTGCACCTAGCAGTGATTTCTTTGTTTTAGGGGAATTCAAAATTTTCATTTCGCCAATAAGCTGGTTTTTATGTCATGTAGAGAAAGCAGTAAATGGTACTTCGCGAAGCAGTGAGTGGCGTAGTACGTCGTCCTCCATTTTTGTGCAGACATATTTTACCCCCCAAAGTAATGTCATTTCTTTTTCGCAGTTTCAAGCGTAATATACACCTTCGAAATAAATATTTTCCACGATCCTACCGTTGTTTACGTGACAAATCGGGGCATTTCGATATTGCCATTTTCATCAATTATGACACTTTTTACGAAACCTCACACATCGCTTGAAAAAAAATCAACCACAAGTATTTTGCTCTGGAAAACTTCAAATTCTTTTTCTTGGCTTGAATATACTTTTAGGTGGAAAAATATTTTCTTGCGATAGGAACAAAAGATTGCGTGTCAAAGAGATAATGCCTTGTTTTACGCTAAAGAGGCCGTTGTTGCAACCTTTATTTCTAGGTTTCCGTGATGGTTTTGATACCGAGGCAATAATCTGAGTCAATATCCCAGCTTAATTAACGCTTTTAAGCGTACTTGCTGTTTCAGAGTAAATTCAAAAACACACTAAATTCGAGGACTGTATGTCGTACGTCACGACACGAGCCAAGTCCACAGCAAAACAATGAACACCTTCAGTGATCCAACATCACCTTTGTTACGCATCAGCCGTGAAAGTGCTACTTCAGTGAATTGCCATACCTCGTCCCTCAAGTTCAGTCTTTGGCACCCTATGGCGCCCCGCGCTAATCAAAATCAGCGCACCGACAACAGCAGCCGACAGGGCAGTGGATGGGTGGGTAACACGGTGGGTGTGGGCTGTGGAACACATGGTGCTGATGCACAGAGGTAATCAGTGTGACGTCAGCTGCGAAGTTTACATACATCTTTCATTTATTTTTATTCCCCACTTGTCTGAGATGTTTCGCGAATCCCTGTCTTTGAACAAACTAAACAGCGAGTCGCCAGATGAGCCGAGAAGTGAACATGAGGCCCCCCTGAGCGACACCGGTGACACGGGCATGCGTGTCGTTGAAAGCACGCCGAGAATAGCACGGGGGAAGAATAAAGGAATGCGAACTGTAACAGCGCATCGTTTTTCCAGCCGGCTGGCCGATTCGCGCCCTAATTACATTCATCGATCGGGGCTCGATCTCATTCATTAAAGGGAGCCGCGATGCGGTGGGGCAGAGATGGGGTCCGGTCCCTGGGGCGACGTGCCCCAGAGGACACGGACAACGGCGGGCACCGTCTGCGATTATTCAAGCGTACCTGGCTACTCTCTGGAAAAGTGAAATGTTTGTTCAGGAAACGGAGCGCAGAGTGACACCCTAGCAGCACAGGCCGGCACATTCACTCATGGACGCACTCATATCGCCTTACTGACACTCACTCATGAGTGTACTCATATCGCCTCTCTCGTGAGTGGGAGAGCGACTGAGTGGTTGTGAGTGGGCAATGGAGATGAGTGTAAGTGGGCTTGAGTATGAGTGATCATAAGTATGAGTGCGAGTGAGTGGATGCGTGAGGGGGGTCAAAAGTGTGAACGACCTTCGAGTGAGTGAGAGAGTGAGTGAGAGTGAATGAAACAGTGTGAGTGAGCGAGTGAGTGTGAGTGAGTGAGCGAGTGAGTTAATGTGTCAGTGAGTTAGTGAGTGTGAGTGAGTGAGCAAGTGTAAGTGAGCGAGCGAGTGAGTGTGAGTGATTATGAGTGAGAGAGTGTGAGTGAGTGTGCACTCACTTATTAGTGCGCCCATACTGTCTCACTCGTGGGTGTGAATGCGATTGAGAGGTTATGAGTGGGAATGGAGATGAGTGTAAGTGGACGAGAGTATGAGTGGTCATAAGTGTGAGTGCGAGTGGATGTGAGTGTCGGTGGTCAAAACTGAACGACCTTCGAGCGAGCGAGCGACTGAGCGTGAGTGAGTGATTGATTGTGCAAGCAAGTGTGAGTAAGCAAGCATATGAGTGAGTGTGAGTAGTGAGCGAGCATGTGAGTGTCAGTGAGTGTGAGTGAGTGAGTGTAAGTGAGCGAGCGTGTTAGTGAGTGTGAGTCAATGAGCGAGCGAGCATGAGTGTGTGAGTGAGCGAGTGAGTGAGTGTGAGTGTGAATGAGTTAGTGAGTGTGAGTGCGTGAATGAGCGAGCAAGTGAGTGAGTGTGAGTGAGCGAGAGAGAGAGTGAGTGAGAGCGTGTGAGTGAGTGCGAGTGAGCAAGAGAGTCAGTGTGAGTGGGTGCGAGGAGAAATAAGTGGTGAGTGGACATGAGAGATGAGTGGATGTGAGTCGACGTGAGTAGCTTGTGAGTGAATCGGACTGGGTGTGGGTGGCGAGCAGATGCGAGTACTGGGCAAACATGGCAGCGACGTTTAATTTGCCGCTTGTGTTTCTTGACGACGGTGTCCACTACCTATATGCACGTTGCTTACGGCTGAGAAACCGGATTAGGAACGGCAAATCAATTGATATAGTTCAGGTTCTATTTGTATTCACTTTCCTTTTAAATAACCGACGAATGCAAGACGGATAGGAACTCGGCCTGTTGGTACATATCGTGTGAAACTAAGCTTGAACATTACACAAAACACAAGAAAGTAGCACGCAGGGCGACGTTTTTCTGCGTGCCGCTTTTTATATAACATTGAAGCTCACGCTTCATAAGATTTTTTTATCTTCGCTTGTTATTTCTGAAAATATGGATGCAAAAGCGAGTATCACCATGGCCAGAATGCCTTGCTCATGTGTGCAACCTCATCGATAATTCCGATACCTACCACGAGACTGGGCTCTACCTACTGTCATCCAGGTATTCCTCTTAAGAAAATAAGTAGAAAACTATGAACTAAAATTAGCTCATCTAAACTTTATTTTTTTTTTTATTTTAGGGCAAATTGAAAACTGCTTAATCCACTTACCTTTTGAAATATATTTTTAGAGACGTACCTCCTGGAAGTCGGAATTGTGGAATGAATTTACTACGAAGGTGAGAGTGGTTCTTACCAATCTCTCTGCCGCGCTAGAAGGCAAGCGCAATAGTCGAGTCAATCACAATGCGCTCAAACCGGCTGGCACCGGCGAAAACACAATGGTGACAGGAAACTTAACAAGGATGTGGTGCGAATAGTTTATTGGCAGTTCTAGTGAATGAGAGCGCGCAATAGAAGGCACAGGAGGTCTTTTTTGTTTGGTAGTTAGATATCATGATTTGAGATGGGCGGTGGAGCACGTTGCTCGACGACCACGCCACAGCGAATGCGATGTATAATAGCTGTTCATGGCAAAATCCTGCTGAATGCAATAACGGCGCACATTCCAGATGGAGCATAATGACGCCTTGGATGATTATGATGCATCAAAGCGCTCATCAGATGTGATAAGATGGGGCCAGATGTAAGCTCGGTAGACGCCACACACCCGATGGACGAAACTGCACACCCAATTTGCGTATATCATAGGCAAAAGCCAGAGGCAGCGAACCTTCAAACACAAAAGCGACGTAAACAAAATGACACAAACGTATGAAATTCGTGCTCCCACTCTGGCAGCATCCAGCCACTGTTGCTAGATCCACTAAATTTATGCGGCAGCAAAGCATTAGAAAGAACGTCTCCGGACGTTTACTTTTGTGGTAAGGCAAATTTCATCAATAGCTGGCGAACGCGGTGGACAAGTGATTGGACGTTTGCCATGCGGCCAAAGGGTGCATCGGGAGAAAGGGGGGAGGGGAGGTAGGCATGCGTAAGACATAGTCTTTGTCGAAAATGACCAGTCCCGCATATATAGACATTAACCCATTATCAGCATCCAAAAAACCGCCATGCCAGAACAATGGATCTGAACCCTGGAACCGAAGTGAAAATTGAACTGCTAACACACCTAATTCGTATTTGGCCTAATTACGTAAATCGACCGTAATTTTTTCCTCCTTTTTACTAGATTGTCTGCCCCTCTTGCATAGTCCGCACCTGGTGAATAGTGCGCCCAGGTTCATTGAAACACACTGTGCATTTCATTGTATATGGGCGACATTGAATAACTAAAATGGTTGTATAGTCCGCAAAGCTCGATATTTTAACTTTTAAAAATGTGCACCCCCCGAACGGTAAGCCGTAGTTTACGGTACTTGGCGGTCTTTATATTTTTTCAAATGGCTGTCCGTATTTTTTACAAAAGCTTCTGTCCATAAGCGAGTGTGCTTTTATTCCACTGGCCTGAATAAAAAAACCTGTTTTGTTCTCGAGTTTGTCTATTCATTTATTCAAAAAGAGAGAAAAAGCAAAGGAGAGTAATATGAAACACTATGCTTGAAAACCCGCCCACGGGAGACTGCATTCTGCGAAAGCCACAACAGCTCAGATGTGTGGGTTGCAAATGCGTATTTTGTATGTCCTTCCATTCAGGCTCGCCTCGAGCTATTCCGATAAGCCGCCGATGCAGCTACGGATAGATTTACGGTGCGAACCGTATGGGGAACGCCTTTTCTTTTTTTGTATCTTCTTAATCTTCCGCAAGGCTCCTGCAAAGCACACTGAATCCGGACGCAGGCTTTTTTTTTGTTCCTATGAATATAAAGCGCGCGTATAGTACTAGCCTTCAGCATCCTAGCTCTTCGCTGAAGGACTCTGGTTCATGCATTTTACGAACGTATTTCAAGATAACGTTTAGCTTGTTCTGCTGGTCAAGCGACTCATCATCTTTCGCGCAAGCATATAACTTCTTTGTGGCTCGGTATATACTTGTGGTCTCTAACAGTATCAGTGTTACTTGTGGGGTCACTTTAAAGTATGAACGGCCGTTATTTGTTATTCATGAATAATATGCCCAAGACAATTCGTGTTATCTTGGATGAAGCAAAGATGCTCCGGCTCCAACCCTTACTCAATTTTTATTGTCCACAAAAGGCCTTGTAATTTAACAAGTGCCGTAGTAAACTGAACGCTCCCGCGTCTTTCCAAAACTGTTCCTATCGGTAGGTCTTTTATGCGCATAACATGAAATTCCGTCAAGAATTGGGATTCCTGCACCGAGCCATCAGGTGTGTCCTGCAATCAAAATGATTCGGGATAGAAATATCACAGTATCAACTGGCACACCGAGTGAAGTGATTTGGCTCTCACACCCCACGTTGGGCGCCACGTTTGAACAAGCGAGTCCTCGTCGCCGAGTGAAAAAATCACGTGGTCCTCAACCACGCATGAAGCCAGCCGGCCAATTCGTTCCGGTTGCAGCACCACAGGCCCCGTCCCTATTTCTACAAAGTATTCCGTACACTTCAGATGCCAGAGAGAATGCACGGTAGCACCACCGCGTACAAGTGTGCGCCTCATTCGTCACAGAATACTTATACCTGAAATACTTATATTCTCCAAATATATCGTTTCGCAATATCCCCCCAAAAAAGAACTAATGCAAGGGGTGATTAGTAAGGACTTCTTATACGGGACAGAGCAACTACAATAAGGCGACAGCATCTGCGCTCGCCCAAGACGCACGTGGGGATCGGCTCGGTGATTTCCTCGCGGTTCTCGACGAGTCGCTCCATGTTCAGACGAAAGGCAACGCCGACCCACAGACAGAAGTAGACACCTTATCCCAACCGGTTTGAGGTGGCTGCCCTCAAGGCCGCCGCGTCGTCCCGACGTGTGTCCCTAGGCCGAGCGTGCGCCCGGGCCGACCACTCTCGCTGCTGAGTGGTCCCGTTATGCCCTCCCGATCCGCCAGCCGTCACCGCGGGAGAGTGCCCCGCCGCCGCTCTCGGACCGCTCTTTCGGTGGCGGCCGCTTGTTTCGGCGGGGGCGCTGCTACACCGCAGACGGTGGCGCCACCTCGCGGCAAGAGACGAAAAACAACAAAACAAGCGCCTCTTCTTGCCTCTTCCGTGGGATTACCACCGACCGGCGTTTTTCGACGCCTGCTGAGTCGAGAAAAACTGCGCGCCAAATTTTCTGGTGGGAAGACAAGTACACTGAGAGTCTTTTCTCCCTGTGTAGTTTCTTTTTTTGGCATCTATTACAACAAGTTTGAAAAGCTCCGAGATGGGCTTTATTCTTTTATTTGCTGTGGAGATGACATGTGCTTGTTTATATTACGAACGCTATGGGTGTTTAATGATCCGTGTAGGAAGCAGTCAGAAGCCGCGAAACACACTAGGAAAAAAGAGCCGTGTATAACGATGGTATCAAGAATAAAAAAGAGGTATGCGATTTTATCAAAGAAGGAGTTCAACCGGATCTTCGACGCAACGAGCGAGTGTACGCAGTTTACTCATGCGCTTCATTCAGTGGAAGGTGCTCATTGCCTTCACAATTCGTATGCAAATACATTCTTTCCGCAGGCGGTTTGTGCAGCTAAACTTCCTGCACGTCCTTCAGATTTCTTTGGCGTCGGGAAAGGCGCGTTTACAATCGGTTACTGAGCACAAATTGGTGATTGTGACGATCGCGTGTCTTTGCCGACTATTAGTCAACCCAGTATCTGTTAGCACGACACTGCGTACTTCTTCGTTTTGTTTAGTTCAGGTTGCTTCTGAGTTTGATATTTTTTTTTTTTTGCAGTGAAATCTTTTTGCATGTCGTTCTGTAATACCGTACTGCCATCATCACTGGTGTCGTTCACGCCGCACCCCTACAAACCGAACCAGCACACACGTCCGACCAAACCGCAACGGACGCCGTGTTCGCAGCACCGATTTATGTGCCGTTAAACACTACCACTACATGCAACTCTGTAGATGAACTCTAAGGAACACGTTACATTATCGCTTTAAACGCGGCACTACGAAGCAATCCTTGAAAAACGACAATTTCTCTTAACGAATTTCGAACGAATTTTATAGACTTATTTGTCTAGCAATGAAAGCCTACTGAAAGCCGCTTTCCTAAAGCATATCCTGCACCAGCCACACCAGAGGATGCATTTATGAGAAACCAGTAGTGCATATAGCTATTTTACGATTTCTACTGGAGGAAACTAAGATTTTTAACGGCGCGAGGCAGCCTGAAAAGGGGAGGCTCGTATTCAACGGAAGATGCCTTCGCTGAACGTCAAGCCCAATAGAAACAGTGTTATTCATTGAGCGGGCCCACCCGCGTTCACTCATGGCACTCCAGAGCCGATATGCACCTTGATACGTGCTTCGAGGCGTTTACTTTTCCCTTATTTTCTTCGTGCGATCTTTTCTTTTCACACAGTTTCACGTAGTCGGAGCAGAGACGCAATACGTGCCTCACCGCGAAAGTGCATACGGTGCAATTCGAGTGGCAACTGTTGCCACAAAGTCAGTGTTTTCCCGATGACTTTGTTTGTATTACACCGAGTCGTCATCTGTGGCCCGCTGGTTCGCGTGAGAGTTGCACTTTCAAGCCAAGGAAAGGGTGCTTTGAAGACCACGCTCAGTTTGGAGGAGGCGGCGCAACTCTCTTTGTTATTCTTTCGTCCCGAAGGAAAGAGAAAGGTATTAGGGGACATTCTCACGTGTTCCTTATTGGGTGCTCAACGTGTCCCGTGTGCTCGAATCCCTCACGGTGGGCCTTGTAAATAGGAAGCTGTTCGCCGCGCGCCACCTTCCAAGAGTAAAAGTCTGTTTGTAAACCGGAGTCGGCGCCAAGGAAGTGCTGCAGCATTTGATGTTTTCTTCTTATTTGTAGACTTTGGTGCGGTGCAGCTTCTTCGCCTCCATCTGATCGCAGAGCACCCGCATCACTCGTGTGCGCTGAGCAAGGGCGATTTTATATGAAAGCGGCCTCCCTGCTTCTCTTGGGATAATGCATGCCCTTTGATTCTTGCTGCGTCGATATTAGAGAATGTATCAAATTGAATCACTGCTAAAATGTGCGCATTGCTACGGGAAAGGGTACCGTTAGGTCGATACCGACGACTACTTCGAAACGTGGTCATCGCAGTGAGCATTACACCAACGTTCACACACCACGCAATTTAAAACGAAGCCCAGTACAGTTCTCTTTCGCTTATCTCTCGTTTCAGCCGTTGTTTTAGATGTTTGCTTTTTTTTTTATTAAGGTAGGTTATTACTGCTAATACTCGGCACACCGGTATTCGTTCATGGTACTAGAGCTTCCTTAGGCATTCTGTGACCAGAAATTAAATGCATCTGTATTTATAGAAGTGGTTTGGAAAATTAATTACTGCCAAGTTGTCAAAACCGTTTGTAGCTGGAAATAGTGCGATGGCCCCTCATGTTATCTGGCACACTAAAATATGATGCGCACTCATATATTTGACACATTTGCATAAAACAATGGTAAGATTTAGGGAATGGAAACAAGAGGGGCCAGCTTCTCATTAATTTCCTCCACAAATCTGCTGGCTACAAACTCGCAAGATTCAGCCAAGGTAACCATCCAGTTGAACTATCGAATGCGGCTAATTACTTTGTGGGTTTCTACGTGGACACAGGCCACCACCCACCGCGGGTTCGAGCTTCGCGCGAGCCAAGGGCCCCGATCAGCCGTCACCACACACACACACTGGGACACCGCTGCGGCGCACTCAACCTCCGCTGGGAGGAGAGCGATTCGCCACAAAGAAATAGGCCTCCAAGTTCACAGAGGAGACGTTTATTCACATCGTCCTCTAGCTGATACACACACACTCAATAGTCACCCCGTCCCGGGGGCGCGCGAGGAGCAAGGCTCCGCTGCGCGCACGAAGCGACTCGAGTAATGCGCGCCGCTAACACGCCGCTGCAGGAGAATGTCCCCGCGGCAGTGCTGTGATCTCCGTCTCGTGTCGACCGTTGGGCCGGTTGCGAGAGAGAGTGGGCAATCAACGCAAGGTACGCCTGTCGGAGGTCGCTGGACCCCGCTGGACAGGCTCGAGCCGCTGCAGGTCAGAGGACACGTGCGGGCGAGCTCGAGTAAGCACTGGTCCGAACGGCAAAAGGCTGGCACGGACAAACAGTAACGTACGCACCTTACGCTGTCTCGGAGGGATCTCTCTCCGGGCCCCGCTCGGACGGTCGCGCCGTGCGCGGCCGCCCGTAGCGAGTCCCGATTTCCCGCCAAAAGGCGCCAATGGCAAAGGCCGTTGGGGAGCCGGGGCGGAGCTGTGGCCAAATGACAGTGATTAGTGACCTAGCCGCCTCTCCACCGCCTGAGGCGGGAGCAAGGGAAAGAGGAGAAACAACGCGGGAGGCCGGCTAGCCGCGCAAAGGCGACGGCGGAAAGCCAGATTCCCACATCCCCCTCTCCTTAAATGCCCTCCTACCCATCGGCAAAGCACGCGGCCAAAAATAAAGAAATCAATACACAAAAAAAACTACACTTCAGTTCCAAAATAAAGAAATGAATACACACACACAAAAAAAAACTAGCTACACTTCAGTTCCAGCCAGAACAATGTAAAAAAACAAAGGAAAAACAAGGCAAACAACACTTGCATACGCTTCAGTAAATCAAAACAGCTTGCAGATTATATACACGCTACACAAGAAGATGTGAATACAACTGTACAACTATGTTACAGGTGGATGCCAGCCTCAAAGTTCGATGGCGCGGCCCAGTGGGCCGGTCGGCGACTCACCGCTCGCAGGCTTCAAGTTGAACGGGTTGGGAGGGCCGACGACTGATGGCGGTCTTCTTTCCGTTGATGTAGGGTGCGTTGATGACGACGGGGCCGCGGCAGAGCACTGACCTCGCGCCCTTGGACACGACATCACGTAAAGGGCACAAGAAAGTTAGTGCACCCCTTTCACGCCGGCTGAAACGGGCGAGGACGTTCGGCGGCGTCCAGATGTGTAACCTTGTCCACAGCGAGGGGTCCTTCTCATCCTCGCGCTCACGCAGAAGGACACAACGGCACAACTCACAGGCGTCGCCTTGGCTCATGGTTACGCGCGCACACAGCCACAGCCACAAACACGCATACACCGGCACGTGCGCGGACGCTGGTCGGCGACAACGACCCCCCCATCAGAAGCGTCCAGAGGCGCCGCGGCGAGGGTCAAAGGGTGCACTTTCCGCCCCCCCATCGCCCCAAACGCCCCGCCAACTTCCCCTCCATACGGGCCGCACAAAACTCGCAACGCGACACACGGCTCCTTAACGAGCCAACCACCCACAGTCGGGCCGGAAATGAGAACAGGCGCGCTGTGCAAACGACACCTAATCCAATCTATTCCTTCTAGAAGATAAGAGCAAGCACGAGCGGGCTGAAGTTTGCCTATGTACATCTCGGTACGTTAGAACAAAACAGATGTTAGAAGCAGGAAGCGAAAGAGGCTAAAACTGATTAAAACAAAACAAATAAATAAACTGATAAACACACAAGGCTGGAACTGAGCATGCTGCAAAAACAACAACAAAAAAAATTATCACACCGTGCTTCGCCTAGGTAGGGCCTGACGAGAAAGCTCGCCAGCTAGCTGAGGCTGCGTGCCTTCGGTTGCGGACAAGTCCGCCGTCCGGCATTAATCACACCGGTGACCGTCGCCTCAGATTGTACCGGTGCTCCGTACGCTTGCGTTCCGCAGCACCAGTTGTGCCTTTGCGCTTGCCTTTGGTACCAATGGGTACCGGCGCAAGCTCGTCAGACCGTGACGCGTAGGCCTTCAGGTCTGCGATGTGGGCACGGCTGGTTTTCCCCGTAAGGGGATCCTCCAGCAGGTACGCGAGTGGCGACCAGACTCTGACCACTCGGTACGGACCAAGCCACTTAGGAGCGAGCGAGGCTGAGAACCCCTTGCTCGCATCGCTAAGAACGTGGTTGCGCTTCAGGACAAGGTCACCCACCTGAAAAGTCAGGCGGCGGTGCTTGCGGTCATATTGAGCCTTCTGTTGGGCTCTGGCTGCCGCCAAACTCTGCCTTGCTCTGTTGAGAGCCCGACCAAGCCGGTCCCGAAGCGTCGACGCATAAGCAGAGCAGTCTGCCCGCGTCTGCTCATCCCCGAGCTGGCTCTGCACGACGTTTGACATCGGATTCGCCAGCTCCCTCCCGAAATTGAGGAAGGCGGGAGAGAAACCAGTTGAGCGATTCTCAGCTGTTCGGATGGCGAACGCAAACTCGCTCAAATGGTCTGCCCAATCCTTTTGACACTCGGCAAAGGCCGCCAGCATTGGCTTGAGCGTTCGGTTGATTCGCTCAGTCAAATTGGACTGGGGGTGGTAGGGTGAAGTGGTGTAGTGCTCGATTCCGAGGGAACGGCACGTGTTACCGACCACCCGAGCGGTGAAATAGGACGCATTGTCCGTGATCAGTCTTTCCGGAAAGCCGAACCGACAGAACACTTCCTGGAGTTTATCCAGCACCACTCGTGCTGACACTTTCCGAAGGGGGTACAACTCAACCCATTTGGAAAAGTGGTCAGCGACTACCATCAGGTAAATGAACCCCTGCTTGCTCCTGGGGAAAGGCCCCATCAAATCGCAGGTGGCCATCTGCCACGGACGCACACTGTCAATTGGTTTCATCATTCCAGGCGGCTTGCCGCCCCGTGACTTCACCGCTTGACAGACATGGCAAGAACGGCAATAGCGGAAAATGTCACGCTTCATGCCGGGCCACGTCACCGATTGACTCAGTTTTGCAAAAACTTTGGAGCCACTCAGATGACCGGCCAGTGGTTCGTCATGAGAGAATCTCAAAAGTGCGCCTCTTAGACTTTTGGGGATAACCACCTTGAACGGGTCGATGGACTCGTCATCGGTGGCTATGTACTTCAGCACGAGCCCGTCATGGTCCAGCAAATATGAATCCCCGGGGTTCGCCGCGACACACGCTGGCTTCTGCCCCCCTGCGCCCGCTACAATACCAGTAGCGTCACGGCGCTCCGTCTCCCTGAGACCGTCGCTCACCTCGCGACAAAAGGGGTCATTTTGCTGGGCTTTCAGTAGCTCTTTACGGCTGAAAACGATTCCAGTCATCCCAGAGGGGAGCATGGTCTCGTCCCCACTCAGGTTTGCAGCCAAAATTTCCGTTCGCGTCGGCACTTCGGAGGCGCTCACGAAGAGCTTTGCCTCTCGTCCGCTTTGCGAAGCGCTGCTTGCCTGGTTAGCGGAATGGGTTAACCCGTTTCCGGGCTCCCCCTCCTTGCCGCCCGGCGGCTCGTCCGCTGTTTCGCCCCCTCCGCCTACAGGCGTCAAAGCGCCGCTGGCGAGTGGGGCACGGGATAGCGCGTCAGCTACCACGTTTGTGCTCCCCTTTCGATACTGCACCGCAAAGTCGTAATACTGTATCAGGAGAGCCCAGCGCGCCAGCCGACCCGCAGGCTCGCGGAGCCGCATCAGCCAACTGAGCGCACTGTGGTCTGTCTGCACCACGAATTGCGTTCCATCAAGGTAGACGTCAAATTTGCGCAGTGCAAACACGATGGCGAGGCACTCCTTCTCGGTCACGGAATAATTCCTCTCCGAGGGCAGCAAGGAGCGGCTGGCAAAGGCCAGCGGTTGCAGCACGCCATCGAATTCCTGTAGGAGAACTGCTCCTAAACCCAGATCGCTCGCGTCAGTCTGGACTACGAACTGTCTGGTCAGGTCGGGTAGCCTGAGCTGCGCTGTCTCGGCAATGGCACTAGACAGGAGGCGAAAGGATCGCTCTTGCTCGGGCCCCCATCGCCACGCTGCAGTCTTTCCCAAGAGCTTGGTCAAGGGTGCCTGCACGCGGGCACAGGACGGGATGAACGACCGATAAAAATTGGCCATTCCCAGAAAGCGGCGGAGGCCGCGTACGTCCTTGGGCGCGGGAAATTCGAGTATGGCTCGAAGTTTCTCCGCATCAGGCTCAATGGAGCCCTCGCCCAGCGTGAACCCTAGTAACTGAACCCGGGTCCGCGCTATTTGGGCTTTCGCAGGATTCAATGTCATCCCAGCAGCCCGTACCCTCTCGAGCACGTCGGCAATGTGGCCTAAGTGCTCATCGAAGGTTCGTGAATAAATCACGATATCGTCCAGGTAGCACATGGCGTGGGACCATTTCGCTTCCCCCAGGACGCGGTTCATGAGCCTCTGAAAAGTCGCAGGACCATTGCAGAGACCAAAGGGCATACGAGTGAACTCAAACAGCCCTCTGTGGCACGTGAACGCGGTCTTGGACCGGTCAGTGTCAGCCATCTGGACCTGTAGGTAATCTTTGGAGGCATCTAGCGTGGAAAAGTACCGCGCGCTGCCCAGGTTTCCTACGATTGAGCTGATCGTCGGGAGCGGATAGGCATCCTTGCGAGTCAGCGCATTCAGACGGCGATAATCCACACACAAACGGTGGCTGCCATCTTTCTTAGGCACCAACACCACCGGAGACGCCCAGGCGCTGGACGAGCGGCGGATAATGTCCGCCGACAGCATCTCATCCAGCAACCCATCAATCACCTGCCTTTTCGCAAGGCTGACGGGTCTAGGGTTGCACTTCAAAGGAAGCGCGTCTCCAGTGTGGATCTTGTGGCTCACTAACGTGGTACAGCCAGGTTGATCCGTGAAGAGCTCATCGTACTGACGCAATAGCGCTGTCAAACGAGCCTTCTGTGTGTCATCCAATGTTACCGCACTGGCGGCCAGCGGATGCGGTGCCTGGTCGTGCCGCGCCGCTCGGTCCCAATGGGGAGGCTGAACGACGGAACGCTCGACACAAGGGCGTGGCCCTGTCCACTGAGCGTGGCACTCTCCGAACGCCTTCACTGCGCAGGCAGATACTGACGCCGGCGGGCTAATGAACGGCTTAAGCTGGGAAAATGGTCCGTCGCGATAGCCGCCATTCGCAATGTCCACCACGATCCCGGTTTTCAGGAGAAAGTCCCGTCCGAGAATCATGGGCACACTGAGCCCTGGGAGATGGATGAAACGCGTGCGTCTCGTCCGCTCTCCCCACCTGACAGTCAGCCTCGCGGCGCCAGCCGAATGGGCTACGCCTTTCGCAAGGTTGAATGCCGTACGGCAGTCCCGCAAGCGCACAGAGTGCTTTTGCAAGTGGGACAACACCTCTTCACCGAACAAGGAAGCGCTGGCTCCCGTATCCAGTAACGCCGAAAATTCGCGGCCAGCAATGGTGACCGGAATAAACGGCGCGTGCGCATTAGCAAGGCAGCTTGCTCTGTACGCAGAGGGAATTAGCAGAGATTGGGCCGGTGGTCCCTTTACGACCGACCCCCGCCGCCGTTTCCCTGCCTCGCAGGAGGCCTGGCTACGGTGCATTCTCTTGCTAAGTGGCCCCTCTCTTGGCAGCGGAAGCAGCGCACACCGCCGCGAGCTTGGTCGCGGGACAATGGCGCCTCTCCCTGCCTGGGTCCGCCCGCTGCACGACCAAAGGGTCGGCCGAGTCGGGTTTCCCCCTCCGCTGTGCGTTGGAGCGCTTGGCGCCCCTCAGCACGCGCTTCAGAAAACGGTGCAGCGCAGGCTGCCCGTCTCCCGTACGAGTAGGGATCGAGAGCTCTGTCGCTCAACTCCCATGCCTCGTTTTGCCCGCTAACAGCTGCAAAGGCAGGTTGTGCGGGTGGTCGCCGGTTGGGTAAGGGCAAGGCCCCTCTCCATGCACAACGTGGCTCAAGGGCCTCGCTTGCCGGCGGTGGCGGACGATAGGCGCGCGCGGCGAGAATGTCGCCTTGAATGCGCTTTGCCTCGGCGGCCAGCTCCTCCAAATCTCGGAATCGGCCGCCGCGCAGGTAAGCCGAAAAGGTCGGATGTGCCTGCCTGATCGTCCTTTCGACACGCTCCTCGTTCGAGGCTCTGGGCTCGGCGATTGAGAAAAGGTCTTCCATCGCACGAACATACTCTTGCAGCGACTCATCCGGAGCCTGAGTACGGAGCTCCAGCTCTCGCCGCATCCTACGCTCGTAGTCAGCGGGCAGGAATTCGCGCAGGAAGGATGCACGGAACTCCTCGAGAGTCGCTGCCCGGTGGCCGGAAAGCCGATGCCACCGAGCTGCCGTGTCAGTCAGGGCTGCGGGGATGATGTGTGCAAGCACCACCTGCTCAGTAAGACCCATAGTTCTCTGATAATGGGTGAGGGACTCAAGGAAATCCCGGGCACTGAGTAGGTCATCATACCCGCGGTATGTTGGCATGGGCAACTTGACCGCGGGGTGAGACAACTTCGGCGTGGCCAAAAGCGTCCCAACAGCCCCTGACAGCGACTGGATCATCTGGGCAGCACTGGCTAGCAGCGCCTGCGCCCCGGCCTCAGTGGAGGCTTGGGCGGGCTGCACGAACGAGGGAGGCAAGGCTCCTAGTTCGATGAGCGGCGCGGTTTCCGCAGGGAACCGGGCCAGCGCCTCGCCGTTCCCAGAGCAGAATTGACTGCTCGCGGGGCACGGCTGCTGCTGTTCGAAACTGCCGGTTGCGGCAGCGTGACACGAACTGCTTTCGCACTGGGCGGAAAGCGTGCACAGCTGAGGCATGTGACCAGCGGATGCACCGCAGGGTGCTTCCGATACAGCTCCGATGGGAGCCGCGTGGTCGACATTTTGGGTTGTGTCGCCGTAAACCCCAATGGGGGCCGCGGCCAACCACGGTGTCTGGCTATTCGAAGGAACAGCAGCCAGCGGATCAAACGACGCTACAACTCCGTAGGGAGCCGACATGTAGCTACCGAGTGCCCCGCTGGGGGTAGACATGGTGCGCAAGCGTGATCGGCAAGGCGACCTGCTCGGCTAATGTGTCATCAAAGGCGTAAGCGCCAATGACTTATCACGTTGGGCGCCAGTTGTGGGTTTCTACGTGGACACAGGCCACCACCCACCGCGGGTTCGAGCTTCGCGCGAGCCAAGGGCCCCGATCAGCCGTCACCACACACACACACTGGGACACCGCTGCGGCGCACTCAACCTCCGCTGGGAGGAGAGCGATTCGCCACAAAGAAATAGGCCTCCAAGTTCACAGAGGAGACGTTTATTCACATCGTCCTCTAGCTGATACACACACACTCAATAGTCACCCCGTCCCGGGGGCGCGCGAGGAGCAAGGCTCCGCTGCGCGCACGAAGCGACTCGAGTAATGCGCGCCGCTAACACGCCGCTGCAGGAGAATGTCCCCGCGGCAGTGCTGTGATCTCCGTCTCGTGTCGACCGTTGGGCCGGTTGCGAGAGAGAGTGGGCAATCAACGCAAGGTACGCCTGTCGGAGGTCGCTGGACCCCGCTGGACAGGCTCGAGCCGCTGCAGGTCAGAGGACACGTGCGGGCGAGCTCGAGTAAGCACTGGTCCGAACGGCAAAAGGCTGGCACGGACAAACAGTAACGTACGCACCTTACGCTGTCTCGGAGGGATCTCTCTCCGGGCCCCGCTCGGACGGTCGCGCCGTGCGCGGCCGCCCGTAGCGAGTCCCGATTTCCCGCCAAAAGGCGCCAATGGCAAAGGCCGTTGGGGAGCCGGGGCGGAGCTGTGGCCAAATGACAGTGATTAGTCACCTAGCCGCCTCTCCACCGCCTGAGGCGGGAGCAAGGGAAAGAGGAGAAACAACGCGGGAGGCCGGCTAGCCGCGCAAAGGCGACGGCGGAAAGCCAGATTCCCACAACTTAAACCTTTGCATGAAAAGTCCTTCCTATAGCGTCGGCAGAGCTTTTATCTTCCTTATATACCACAGAAAAATCATCTCTCTATAGACCGTTTTCTGTATACACAATCTCGATCTCCTTGCTTCTAAAGCTGTTCCAAGCAACCCTCTTTCGTTCCTGTCCAAGACAGCATCCACCCGGCACTGTGACTCTGGGAGTGATTTATTTCTTCGTAATGTGGCTGGAACGTGATTTACGATGTTTCCGTTCCCATTTATTGAGGAATGTTCGAAGTAATTCAGTGCAGATCTCGAGCCTTCTGGTCGATATGAAGAATCTTCACAGCCAGAGGTCGCGGTTTCACCCATTGAGGCTACTGCTCGACCATTCTTGGATATATTCCGTTAGGAGAATGAATCGTGCTTACCGTGGATGCATCGCTGTCGTTTATAAATATCGCCCTTTCTAACACACTAGCTTTGAATATTTGGCTGAACCCACTGCGCACAAAATGAGCCCACTCCTATTATCACCCTGCGCACTGAAAGACTTGGGACTCAATATTGCATTCAATTCTTCTATTTTTAAATCTGTACCCTTTCATATGTAATATTGGCAAATTTATAGAGAATAACGTAGCATCTCGTTATGTGGGGAGACACATGTCCTCAATGACTAGAAAAAAAAAACGGCTGTAGATGGTTATGTTTGCGCCGATGTAAAATGGGCTTCAGAAGAATGGCCTGAGGGGCGAGTTGGTGCATGATGAAATGAACGGCGGCGCAACAAGGACGCTAACAAGAGAGGGGAATCGAGGGGACCACATGGTGCGCATGTGGTGTCCCCTCTCTTGTTAGTGTCCTTGTTGCGCCGCCGTTCATTTCTTCTTAAAATGGGCTCTTGGAGGTTTTGATTAAAGAATGTCTTCTATATC
Source organism: Amblyomma mixtum (assembly GCF_055824585.1). Classification (NCBI taxonomy): domain Eukaryota; kingdom Metazoa; phylum Arthropoda; class Arachnida; order Ixodida; family Ixodidae; genus Amblyomma; species Amblyomma mixtum. The sequence continues at coordinate 301,141,839 of NC_143013.1, forward strand.
CCTATTCGAAATTAGACACACCGGACGTCTTGAAAAATCTGGTCAAAGTAAATAAGCAAATTTTTGTATAATTTTTACTAAAGTAGTGACACAAATACCGTATTTTACGGACGAGATGGATTATTTTTTGAATAAGACGAGGAGCTCGTTGTCACCTCTAGAGATTTTGCTAAGATTCGGAGGCCCTGTTGGGGTGAAGCGCCTGGATTATTTTCTTTTGAGTGGTAATGATCATAGGATAAAAAAAAAATATATAGCGCCGCTTAAGTTACCTAAAGAGTGGAATGTGATCTGTGCCTGAACTTGCATCACACTTGAATGCGATGTTTGTGAACTTCTTTGCGTGTTTGCGTCAGTTTCTTCGCGAGTGTCCGGCCATCAGCTTTCATACTGGGAATGCAGTAGCAGGTATCCTCTATGCTCTGAGGGTGCCATCTTTTCTATATCATTTTATTTCGATTTTTGATTTCGATTCTCTGTCTAGGTTCCTGTCTTGAAACTATGTTGCTCACAATCGGGTGGCCAGGTTGTGATGACGTCTCAGAGTCACATGACCTTTCTGAACCAATCAGGGTGGCCTATCAGGGCAGGTTGTAACACGTAGCAAGGTCACATGACCTTTCTCGACCAATCAACGTGCTTCACAAAAGAGAACATCGGCGGAGTTTAGGTGTTAAGGTAACTCTAGTGCTATTGGGTTAAAAAAAGAAGTAAACTCCTTCATCACAAGAATCAATCTGAACAAATGAGAAGGAAAGGTCGCTATTCCTTACGCGCGCAGAGGACGTACGCCAACACGTCCTCGGAAACCCTGTACATTTCTGAGAAGTTTAAAGGTTGCGATTTTTCACGCCTCAACAAACCTGCGCTGACTCCTGCGGCAGATATTTAGGCTATGCTCGCTTCTCCAACTTTACACTCTCTCTAAAGGGATGGCATGTCTCTGTAACGACACAATCGACTTTCTGTCGGAGGGGCATCATTTTTTGGGGTTCGCCTAAAAAAAACGTCTTCCATGGCCGCGATGAAGTGCCTTATATAGGCAGCCTTATTCTGGAAAAAGCCTTCGAGGCTTATGCTTCGTTAATTTTTTGCGTGCTGGCCATCGCCTGGTTAACCTCCCCGCCTTTCTGTCCTTCTCTTTCTCTCTCTCTCTCTTTGCGTGCTTGACTCCGCTAACATAAGACTCAACAACCATCTTAAAAATATGGGACTTTTATATATAGTGCTTCTCATCTGACAATGTTCTAAAATACACTATCTGCCTTTTTGGCGTGCTGAATTTTTTTTTTATGGCGCAGTGCAAGCTATGTAGTATAATACAGTACTCCGTTTTTCCCTCGCCATTTTAGACAACGACTTTATGTTGAGTAGTTTATGGGGTTTAACGTCCCAAAGCGACTCAGGCTATGAGAAACGCCATAGTGAAGGGCTCCGGAAATTTCCGCCACCTGGGGTTCTTTAACGTGCACTGTCGTCGCACAGTGCACGGGCCTCTAGAATTTCGCCTCCATCGAAATTCAACCGCCGCGGCCGGGATCGAACCCACGTCTTTCGGGTCAGCAGCCGAGCACCATAACCAATGAGACTACGCGGCGGCCAATGACTTTATGTGCAGGAACATAAAACTAACCCAATGCTACTAAACCACACACATTCTCGGTTCATGGAAAGCACTGAGAACAGTAGCATATGTACTCTGTGTGTTCTCAGTCAAAATGTGCAAACGGCCTTGTTATCACTGATCCATGCCGTGTATCTCGAGAAGCGTTGTTTCCAGCAACACTCGCACCTCTAGGCACGTCTCAGGCAGACGTGTTATGGTGCCCGCCTGGAAGGAGACTTTCCAATTATCACTATTATCGAAAGAGGTTCTTTTAGTATACAAAACAGGGAGAAGCGAAACTGTTTTCTACGTAGGAAAACGCAATTAGCAAGTAGTTATGAATGAACTACGACCGAGAAGATTTGTTCTTAGGACCTTGAGTGGGGCAAGGAGGTAAAAAAAAAAATCAGATCCTGTTTTAAACAATCCGCACAGATTTCACAATTGTGAAAACGTAATCATAGAGAAGAGCGCAATTTTTATCTTGCTTTGAAAAACTTCACATTAATGGGTAGCGCGATGGACACAACGGTGAAATAGACTATGCCCACCACCGGGAAAGTCCAAACACGCTTCAATCAGTGGGCGGTTATTGCATGTGGTCTTTGTTCTCGGGCTAATATGGCTGCCGTTTCGCGGTGTGGTGTCCATTAAGGGACGAGATCAATGCGGAAAGCGGAAGTACCCAATTAAGGGGCCACCGGGAAGCAGAGTAGGAGGCGCTAACTAGTTTAGGTTCGTGCTTCCTCTACTGCATCGACCGTTTTATATATTCACTCTCGTTCTTACTACTGACTGCTTTTTTTTACACTAACACCGCTTTTTGTTCCAGGTAGCCATTTATAAGACGACATTATGAGATTAGCAGTACCCAGGGAGACGAGGTTGCACTGATAGGGACGCTGGGGCAAGTACTCCATTTGTCTGCAGCACTTCTTTTCTCACACAAGATGAAAGCGTTGGCTAAGGGATGAAAACAAACACTCTATCAGAGTCCTAGGATGAAACCGGTCCGTAACCTGGTTTGGGCGTTTTTCTCACATAAAGAACAAAAGGCAATAATAAAAAATACCCGGAGTAGGACAGTAGTAATAAATCAGCTGGTGTGCCAATTCCAAGTCTATGCTGCGCCCCGTTCTGTCAGCGTGTATTATCTGCTGTTAAATATAATCTCAACTGTAATACAATGAGGAAGAGCGAGAGGCTACTGAAATACCTGTAAGCGCTTTATTATGGAGTGAATACAGGAGTGAAATCTTTGAGCCTATGCATGCTTCGGAGGGCTAAATGAAGAGAGAAATGGTACTCTGTTTAATACCTTTATAAAACCACAGTCAGCCCACGGCTTTAAGTGCCGTTGGATTTCGATAACGACGCTTGAGCCTTTACCGCATTGCGGTCGCCAGATGATCGAAAGTGTACTAGGATAAGGTGACTACTGCCGAAACAAAGGCAGTGTTAATTGACTATCAGTGCAATGGGCGTACGTAGCTGGATTGTTTCTGATGAGGATCTTTTTGACATCCTCATCAGCGTTTGTGTTCGTATTTCTTTTATCCTCCGTGCGTTTTTTGCACTGCATATTTTCCTGTTCTCAAAATCAGTTTTTTTCCTCAGACAAGCCATACGCTTTCAAGAATAGCTTAAGACGATACAGCGATATCTCGATATTGCGAAGCCGCTTAAGTAAAACTGCCGGATTATTCAGTCTAATACTTGGATGCAGTTCACATTAAGCATGATAAAAAGTCGCCCATCGTCTGGAACTTCACATTATTCGAACACTTTTCAGTCCACTTCAAGTTCGAGTTATCGGGACACGACTCTAGTTCTGTCTTGTCAAGATATACTTGCATTACGCCCGGGAATCGTTATTGTAGGCTAAATTCATTCTATGCAACTAGTTCGCCGTCCCTGGCATTTTCATAGATCCTTGCTGGCAGTTTGTCGCCGGCTGGCGATTATTTCATGGAAACATCCTCTCCGAAAATGAAGCGACGATGTGCGAAAGCGGATGGTCATTTCCTCAAAGCGCGCGCCCACCTGAATCCCGGAGAGCTTGTACTGTTCCCAGTTCCTTATCGGACAAGCCGCGGCGTACTAATAACTTGGCCACTCGCGGCCAGACTCGGAGAGTGCTTCCGTACGCGTGCGGTTCTTTCGGGGCTTCGGGCTGTCGGCTCAGAAACAATGGGTCGCCTTTTCGTGGCGCCGAGACAAACGGCGCTCGTTTGTGGGGCTTCAGCGCCTTGGGACGCCGAAGGATACGCCTTTCACTCCCGGCACGTGGCAGTTGTTTAGACGCATTCAGCGAACGTGAGCGCGCACATAGGTCCTTTTGATACCGTGTTATGCTTAGCATAGAAACGCTACCGTCATCCCGTGCCGCCGTCTAACGGCGGTCCTTGCGTAACTCTCTTGATGGGTAGTCGTCTTCCGCCATGGTTTACGAAACTAGTCTTCGTTTCCGGAGGGACGTAATGCACAGTATTTGGGCAAAAAAAGTAAGAAGCGACAAAGAGCCGGCGCCACGTTCGGAGATGGAACTTCGTGTCTGGAAAGAGCTCGCGCCTTTCTATAGTCTTGTGTGTGCGTCCTATTTGCGCAGCTTTGCCGATTTCCTGTAAACCAGCTAACCAACCAATTCGTTATGCTGAACTCTTGCGTTCACTCGCAGTTTAAAATTCGCAGTCTGTTCTCATGACCCAGATCTTCTCCCCGCGACGCACGAAATCCATTCGTTCGGTCCCAAAGGCTCGAGAAGTGCCCTCGTACGGCGCACTTTGAGACAGTGTGCTAGGCTTGTCGTACTATTATCCTGCCCAACCGTACTGTTCCTTTGTGTATAGGCGAAATTCTGTTTTTATATTGATGCGGGTAGACGACGACGACAAAGAGCGATGGCACGAGTGTGCAGAGTAGAAGACGACAACGAAGTTCGGACTGTGTTCTCGGTGGTGCCGCTCGCAGCTGTTCTTGTCTATTTGTAAATATCTGTAAATATATTCTTTCCCGCAACATATTTGGTGGAGGTGCGGATTTCCCCTACGTCTACCGACGACGGAGCTCCGCAGCGGCCGCCAGTTGCCTTCACTCATCATGACCCAAGACGCCGCCCAGCAAACGTCAGCCCCGGCCATGACATCACTCGTTCTTTCTCCCCCTCGTGACCCTGGGACATTTTCTGGTACCGACAACACTGACGTCAACGACTGGATCAACATGTACGAGCGAGTGAGTACCTACAACCGCTGGGATCCGACCCTTATGCTCGCAAATGTAATATTCTATCTAAAAGACACCGCCCGGGTCTGGTATGAGACGCACGAAGACCATCTGACCAGCTGGGACGTGTGCAAAGAGAAACTCCGCGAATTGTTTGGACGGCCGCTAGGCCGAACGCTTGCCGCTAAGAAGGACCTCGCCTCCCGAGCTCAAACATCTACGGAGTCCTATGTGTCGTACATTCAAGATGTGCTGGCCCTCTGTCACAAAGTCGACGCCAACATGCCCGAGTCTGACAAAGTCGGCCACGTGTTGAAGGGAATCGCCGACGATGCCTTCAACTTGCTCGTATACAAGAACTGCACTACAGTCGACGGAATTATTAAGGAATGTCGACGCTTCGAGGAAGCCAAAAGCAGGCGTATTAGCCAGCCGTACACACGCCTCCCCAACACGGCTGCGACTTCTTCATGTGAAGACCTGCGACACCGGGAAACTCCAGCGCCCTCAGAAAATGTGACCCGCATCATTCGACGCGAGCTCGAAGCTATGTCCCCTGCCCCCCAGCATCTACATGATGGCGACACCCGCTTACCTACCATCTCTCTGGTACAAGCTGTCGTCCGCCAAGAGCTTGCCAACCTTGGTTTCCAGCCCGTCAGCCCTGTACGGTCTTCACCACCACCCGAAATCACTGCGATTGCTCCTGGACGACCTTCGTACTTCACTCCACGTCGCCGAAACCCTAACGACTGGCGGACAACCGACGACAGGCCCATTTGTTTCCATTGCCACCGCATTGGCCACATCTCCCGCCACTGTCGAAATTATTGGTCCCGTCGCAGCACATACCGTCCTCTCAGCTCCTACCGCGACGACGAACAGCCCAGCCACTACACGCTCCCTCCAGCCCAGCACAGTGCTACAGTCGACGGCCAGATTCCCCGCTCCAGCCGCTCCCCGTCCCCCCTGCGTCGCCAGTCTCGTTCGCCCCAACGCCGTCGCTCCTCTCCTGGCCCCTACGGACGTTCGCAAGCGGAAAACTAGACGCTGCAGTGTCTGGAGGTGATGCTGCAGTACAGCCCCAGTCCCAAAATCCTCGATTAGCCCTTCGCGCACACCATAATTTGCTCGCCATTCATGTCGATGGAGTGCCTGTGAGAGCCCTGATCGATACAGGCGCGCACGTATCCGTCATGAGTTCAGCCCTACGACGCCGCCTCCGAAAAGTACTGACCCCTGCACCCAAAGCCGTTCTCCGCGTTGCCGACAGCGGAACTGCTCATGTTGTTGGACTATGCACAGCCCGTGTGACCATATCCGGCCGCCATACGTCCGTTCTGTTCTCTGTTCTGGACCAGTGCCCTCATGAAGTCATTCTTGGCCTCGACTTCCTGTCTGAGCATTCAGCCCTCATTGACTGCGCCACTAATGTCGTTCAGCTTGACCTTCCTCTTTCTGCTGAGTCGCCGTCCCCAGTTATACACCGTCTTTGTGCTGTCGACTTTGTCCGTCTACCGCCTCAAGCCGCAACTTACATTTCTTTCTCATCTGTTCCCCCTGTACCTGATGGTCACTACGTAGTCACTCCGGAACTTGACGTCGCCCTGACGCGCAGCATTGCGCTTCCACACATTGTATTTACAATGTCGGCCAACCGAGCGTACCTTCCGGTCCTGAACTTCGGTTCATCCATCCAACCGCTCCCGCAAGGTATCTCACTCGCCACGCTGTGCCCTGCTGCCGAATGTGTGATATCAGTGATGGACAGCTGCTTGCCTTCCACTCAGCAATGTCGGTTGCCTGCGGCCCCATCAACAGCGAACCCAACGGACGACTACGCCGACATGATCGCTTCTGACCTACCGCCGATGCAAGCTCGCGATCTTAGGTGCCTCTTATCATCTTTCCGCGACATATTCGACTTTGATAGCCGTGTTTTGGCTCGGACCTCTGTGGTGACGCATCACATAAACACCGGTGATTCCGCTCCTCTCCGCAGACGTCCGTACCGAGTGTCCAGCGCCGAACGCACCGTCATAAATCAAGAGGTGGACAAGATGCTCGCAAAAGACATCATCGAGCCCTCGTCAAGTCCTTGGGCTTCACCAGTCGTCCTGGTGAAAAAGAAGGATGGCAGCTGGCGCTTCTGCGTTGATTATCGGCACCTCAACCGCATCACAAAAAAAGACGTATATCCACTCCCAAGGATCGATGATGCCTTAGATTGCCTCCACGGCGCCAAATATTTCTCTTCAATTGATCTTCGATCGGGGTACTGGCAAATTGCCGTTGATGAAAAGGACCGCGAGAAGACCGCCTTCGTGACGCCTGATGGCTTATACCAGTTTAAAGTCATGCCGTTCGGCCCCTGTAACGCCCCGGCTACCTTCGAACGAATGATGGACTCCCTTCTTCGTGGCTTTAAATGGTCCATCTGCCTCTGTTACCTAGACGATGTTGTGGTTTTCTCGCCTACTTTTGCCACGCATCTCGAGCGCCTCTCTAATATTCTGACAGTGTTTCGTAACGCCGGACTTCAGCTGAACTCATCGAAATGCAAGTTCGGTCGTCGCCAACTCACTATTCTCGGACACCTCGTTGACGCTTCTGGTGTACGCCCAGATCCCATCAAAATTCAAGCTGTGAAGGACTTTCCTCTTCCAAGGTCGTCGAAAGATGTACGCAGCTTTGTCGGCTTGTGCTCATATTTTCGCCGTTTTATCAAAGATTTCGCCGGCATCGCTCGTCCCCTCACCGATCTTCTGAAGAACGACACCCCCTTTACCTGGGGCCCTGCTCAAGAGAACTCATTTTCATCTCTCGTCCATTTGCTGACCACTCCGCCCATCTGAGCACATTTTGACCCGTCGTCTCCCACAGAGGTTCGCACCGACGCCTCCGGATATGGCATCGGCGCCGTCCTAGCCCAACGTCAACAGGGTCAAGATCGAGTCATCGCTTATGCCAGCCGCCTACTTTCAGCCGCAGAGCAAAACTACACCATTACTGAGCGCGAGTGTCTTGCCCTTGTCTGGGCAGTAGCTAAATTCAGACCCTACCTGTTCGGCCGTTCATTCGCTGTTGTCACTGATCACCACGCTCTCTGTTGGTTGTCTTCACTAAAAGATCCCACCGGTCGCCTTGGTCGCTGGGCATTGCGCCTCCAAGAATACTCATACTCCGTCGTGTACAAGTCAGGGCGCCATCACCAGGACGCTGACTGCTTATCCCGATAACCTGTGGAACCACCTGACCTAGAGGACGCTGAGACCCTGCCCTGCCTCTTAGCTATCTCCGATCTTGCTGATATTGCTAACGAATAGCGTCACGACTCATCTTTACGACCTATCTTCGATGGCATCCGTTCTGCAAACCGATCTCCGTCTCTGAACCTTCATGTGCTCCAGAACGGCATTTTGTATCGCCGAAACCTACGCTCGGATGGCCCTCCGCTCCTGCTCGTGATACCCCAACGTCTACGCTCTTCTGTCCTTGCAGAACTGCACGATCTGCCGACAGCCGGTCACCTTGGCGTGTCCCGCACGTACGCTCGGGTGCGGCATCGCTTCTTTTGGCCTGGTCTCTATCGTTCCGTCAAGCGTTACGTGGCCGCTTGCGACCTGTGTCAACGTCGGAAAAGGCCCTCCACTCTGCCTGCCGGTCTTCTGCAACCCATCGACATACCTCCTGAACCTTTTCACCGTGTTGGCCTCGACCTTCTTGGCCCTTTTCCGACGTCCCTCTCCGGCAACAAGTGGATCGCTGTCGCAACTGATTATACGACTCGGTACGCCATCACGCGTGCTTTGCCGTCCAGCTGCGCTACCGATGTTGCCGATTTTCTTCTGCAAGACGTCATCCTTCACCACGGCGCCCCTCGTCACCTGCTCACCGACCGCGGTCGTTATTTTCTATCCAGAGTAGTTCTATCCAGAGTGACACACAGCACCAGCTCGCGACAGCTTACCACCCACAAACCAATGGGCTTACGGAAAGGTTCAAATGCACGCTCACCGACATGTTAGCCATGTACGTATCGCCAGACCACCGAGATTGGGACGCAGCCTTGCCTTATGTGACATTTGCATATAACTCTTCCCTTCATGACAGAACAGGCTATTCTCCTTTCTACCTTTTGTTTGGTAGGCATCCTACCTTGCCTTTTGACACACTCATGCCGCCTTCTTCAGCCCCCACCACTGCTTACGCTCGGGACGCCATCTCCCAGGCCACGCTGGCGCGCCAAATAGCACGTAGTAGGCTCCAAGCCTCTCAAGTTTCCCAGAAGTCAGCCTACGACCGCCGTCACCAGGCCGTCGAATATACCCCAGGATCACTCGTCCTTCTCTGGACGCCCTCTCGCAGCGTCGGTCTATCCGAGAAGCTCCTTTCGCACTACCGTGGCCCTTACCGTGTCGTGCGCCGTGTTACCGACGTGAACTATGAAATTGCTCCCCTTGAAACCTCGCCCTCGTCATCTGGCGCCACCACCGACATCGTCCACGTCTGTCGCCTTAAACCTTACCACGACGCTCATACGTCGCCGCCCTAACGCCGAGACGGCGTTTCAGCAGCCGGGGGTCCTGATGCGGGTAGACAACGACGACAAAGAGCGATGGCACGAGTGTGCAGAGTAGAAGACGACAACGAAGTTCGGACTGTGTTCTCGGTGGTGCCGCTCGCAGCTGTTCTTGTCTATTTGTAAATATCTGTAAATATATTCTTTCCCGCAACAATATCTACGTCCCTCCGCACAAAATATTAATCCTGAAATTCGCTAACAGCAACTGGCAGACGAAACATTAACTATGGGCTTTACCAGAATTGCTGCGCATATTAAGGCATTGGTGTCTTTTCCTCCTGCTTTTATAACTTCCACATTTGTAGGATGTTGAAGTCGTATTCAGTGAAGTTTTGTTTGTGCAGTGGTGCTGTCGGCGAAACCGAGTTGAGGTGTGCCCATTTTTGTATGTTGTAAGCTAAGCAGGCGCGGGGACCATATCAGTGCTCAGAATTCTTTGCTTCTTGCGCGAGGGCAACACGTGGCAGTAATTATCTTCGCTGCATAGAATATTTTTAACGCAAAATGTTCCCGAAATTTAAAAGGAAGGCTCCATATGCAGAGGAACGTAGCTGAGTCAGTATGCCTAACAGCATGATGGCTACACGATAAACATAGATACTCGGGAAGAATATCCGACAATACATTACACTGCATTGCAGCTCATTAAGCCACTCCTGAAAAATGTTTATTCTAGCGCTGTAAGAAGATTCCTACGATCAGTCAGTCGAGCCTTTATTTAATTTTAGCCTACTGCCAGAGAGCGCCGTAAAGCGGAACGAACAGCGAAGGCACGAACTAACCAGCAATTTATCTCACTGAAATGAGGTTGGAGATTCAGGTCTGTATAAAAATGATCACTTTAAAAGCTTCACTAGAGAACTCTTAAGTATATTAAAGGAAATACTAAAAGGGAAGATCTCCGCATGTGCAGTAAAATGTCTTGCTCTGGCGAACAGCCCCGGCGTTGGCCCCTCAGGATTCCCTCCTCAGACGCCACGGTCAACGCACTCTATAGGAAGAAATAAAAAACAATGCGAGAGCGGATGAAGGTAACGAGTTTTTGTGAAGGGAAATTTTTTTCCTCCATCTTTTCTAAGCAGCCCGCAATGTGCGTTGCTACTTATTTCCGTTAAAGCACTGCAAGAAAAGCTTTGTTTATTGACTGTTTACTGGATAGTATAAGCAGCTAAGGGAAAGAAGAATGTAAAATGGATTGTGTTCCGCAGAAAACATTCAAACTTTCGTTGTAGGTCAGTGGCTCTCTAAATTGATTCTGGAGTTAAGCGCCCTGGCATCGTGTCATCTGGTCGACCCAGGTTAATGCGCGAAGTCATCTAAAAGCATGCTGCATGTGCCGAGCAACGCAGCAACTTGGTACAAAAAAATGTGACACTGTTTTCACATTTATTACTCGTTTTGCAATGAGATTTTTACTAACACCTGTAATGCTCTCAATGTTTCTCTTCAAAGGCTCCCTACTGAATGCCTAGCGCCTTCGAGAATAACAGTACTAGTTAATTTTCTGACTTTTAGGAATGCTTCAGTATTTACAAATTCAGCAAACGGAAAATTACTGCAACCTGGCCGCAGACAGCTGTTTGTCACACTAATTATAAGCTTTAGAGCTCAGAATGGTGGGGTATTTGATGGGGACTGTGTAGGAGATCATGAACGATCAGTCCGCGCTTGCGTTTGCTGAACAAAATTCAAAAAACACTTTTAGGTACTGAAGAATTCAACATTGCACTAGTAATCAATGCGTGACGGGAAATGGAATCAATGGTTGTTTTTGTTTTATACTCTTTGCCAGCCGGATGACGCCGCACGTTGTTGAACGCTAGTTCTTGTGAGACAGGAGTAGGACACCCACAGGAAAAATCTTTAGTGCAACTTCAGCAGCATTTACAAGGTGACCAGTTGATTCCTTACGGATTACGTGTACTGAAGCTTCATTCAGCAGATTTACGAGCTTACAGCACAAAAACAACCACGGAGGGTGAGCTGCAGGATTCATTAAGAAAATTCATTAATAGGTTATTAATTAAATAAGATCAACTTGATGGCATAAGTTAATGCTTTCTGCTTAGCGTGCATTTTAAGATACCGCAACAAATAAAGACACAAAATGCACAGGTGACCATACGATGTGATGCCAGAAATATGCGGTATCTTTACAGAAATTAGCCGGACAGCCCGGCTTGCTTCTCAGCCGTATAATAATGCCTTTACGACGCCCCTGAAGGCCGAAAGGTATCCACAGATGAGGACAAGTATTCTCCTTGCCTTGCACGGATTTACAGCTTAAGGTATACCATCGGTGCTTCACTGCATGTTACTTTTGTCAAAGACGGTAGATTGTAATTTTACATTGATCGCCTTTCCATTGCGTGTTCAAAATGGATTTCATCGTCAATTTTCGCTCTGCTGTGTCATGGGCCTCTGGTTGGTGCTGGCTTCTGGAGAGTGTAGGTGTGCGCACGGCTTTCGGTGTGTTGAGGCCGCTGGGTGTAGCTTATGGAGGGCGAAGTTGGGTGGGTGGTGAATGGAGGCTCGTAGATGGAACAGACACGCGCAGAAAGGCGCGCAGTCGTGTTCCCTCACTTTCGCGCTCGCACTCGCACTCACGCACCTTTGTGGGAAAGAGGACAATACTGCTAACGCAGTAAGAAATCACGAGCTAAGGGCAATCAAAAAGACACTTGCTTGAGAAAATGAACTTGGCGCTTTTGCTTTGCGTTCGCATGAACATTCTCATATACCTCGAGCTCTTTCCTTCTCTTTCTTCGTGCCATCCTTTATGAGAGAGAAAGTGTGCGCCAGATGGAGAGTTTTTGCGCGTCAGGCAACCTCTAAACGCGGCGCTCATTTGGCTTTGTTGCGAATAATGATGATGAACACTTTTCATACATATACGGATTACTGCCTGAAAAAAATCACTGCTAGTGCCTTCTCTCCCCTCACGTTCCCCTTCCCTCAACCCACCCCGTTTATTTTTTTGTCGCAGCAAAAAGGAGCGCGAAGGTGATATAACTTACTCTTTGTGTGAACAAGGGCCTAATGTTAACGACCGGCTTTACTCGAGGGCATACTGCTGTGACCATCAAGCCGTCCGTGTTAAGTTTGAAGAAAGTTTTTCCTCTCTCTACTTATTTTAGTTTAAATCTGGAGTTTTTTTATTCAAGCAAAATGCGGCTAGGTTTGACACCTTTCCCAGCTGTTTGCGCCATTGTTCTGCCTCTGACCTGCTTCCAAAGCGCTCATCATCTTTCTTGTAAACCCAAATGCAGGACAAAAAGCCTTCCCACGGTAGCCATTAGCCTGTTCTCAGGGAAATTTCTAAATTCAATAGCCCGGCTCAACGCCTCCAGGATGGTTTTCTTAGCTCGGTACTCCTCCTGTCGCATTGACAGGCAAGCGATTATCGGTTCTCTGTTCCATATGTAGCCCCAAAAGTCAATTTTCTATTCTGATTTTACATACAGTGCCCTTACATCATGATTTTTCTCTAATAAACACTAATGTCTTCAGGTCTCTCAAGGTTACTGCAATTATATTCTTTTCCATCGCTCCCTGCTGAAGATGCTTTTCGAGCTTTTGGCGTGATCGGCTTGAGTGAGCGCTTTGGGTGAGTACTAAAAATTACTGATAGTGTAAACAGGAACACCTTAGGAATGAATACCAGGAATATTATATGGCTATGGAAGAGAAACTTCCACTTACCAGAAGCTGAACACGGGAAATCTTCATTTTTATAGCTGCGAAATTGTTCGCGTGATTCAGGAGTGGTGGAGTTACTGAGTTTTTTGTTGGCATATATTACGGCTGTGAGAACGATTAATGGCGAAAAATGCGGGTGTTTCTTATCGATGTCTGATGCGGTAATTCTTACCATAGGAGTGACTGACTCCCCATTTTTTGCGTTTCGCTATGGCGAAGGTGCGATCTGCATTGTTTTCAATCACAAAAATCCTTACATAATTAAAATCGCAGGATAAAATCTGCTTGCTTCACCTTTCCCGCTCTCGGTTCAATAACCTGTGCTCTCTCATTTTGCGTCTTTTCCCATGGTGTAGAGGGCTAGCATGTGCCATGTGTGTCTATTTCCCCCCTCCCCCCTCCTTTCTTCGCGGCTAAGTAAGGGGGGCTTCGTCGTTGAGCGGGCCCCGGGGAGATATGTGGATGCGCGCGGTCTTATTAGGAGCGCCCATCTTTCTGTCGCCTTTGGTGTCGCCGCTGCAGAACCCGGAGAGCCCCCGGCGGGGGGGGGGGGGGGGCTGCGAGGAGAGCGCATAGCGGGCAGCAGCCGGCAGCAAAGCGGGCTCACCCAAGCCTCCCATTGTCCCCTTTTGGGGAAGGACGCGTGTTTTTCGCCGGGGCCGCTTTGTACCAGTGCACAAAGAACCAAGAGCGTAAAAAGGTCAAGCCGCCGTTTCATCTTACGCCGACAGCTCGGCGCGGCTTCACAAACACCATTTGCGGCCCAATTAAGTTTCGGACGCTTCGTTCGGAGGTTCGACCGCTTTTCTTTTGAGAAGAGAACACTGCCGAACGAAGCGGGGTCCGGTGCGTCCGGATGAAGGGGGGCTGTGGGCGGCGGTGCAGCTGGCTGGCGTCCGGGATAGCCCCGAGGCTCGACGACAACGCGGACTCAAGAAACGGGCCGCGCGCAGAAGACGCCGCCGCACAAAACGAGCACTGCCACCTGCTTAATTGGGGACAGTGGCGGCCATCTCGACTTATGTCGCCGCCCCGACCCTGGAGGACAACTGGCGGCTTCGGCAGTCCCTTGTGATCCGACTCTTATCGGAAAGGGGATCTGCGCTCCCGGGCGATGTTTGCGACAGTCGCAGCTGGGTTGGGGCCGACAATTGCCCTAGTGCCGGGAAGCGTCAAGGTCACGGGTACTGGGGAGACAGACGTGGGAGTGTCTTGCTATGTTGGTTTGTGTGTTTTGCTTCTTCCTCCTTAGGGGAGAGAGTTGGTCTGATATAGCGGGTGTGTTTTGCTATGTGGTTTGTAAGTATTTTGCTTTTCTTTCCATAGGGGAGAGAGTTTGTTTAATACGGTGGAAGTGTGGGGCGGGGCACGTAACCCGGGGGGCCAATCCGTATGTGTGTGAATTCTCGGAATGTACGGTGTTTTAAGGGAAAATGATGCCCTTTTTACAATATGTACATTTGAGAGAGAGTTATGTGCCTTAAAGGGCCACTGACCAGGGTCCGGACATTTTTGAAAAACAAGCCCACTGCATAGATGAGGCATCGAAGATAACCTCTGCAAAATACTAGAGCCATGCGCGCCCCGAAAAGCTGCGAAAATTCAAATCAAAGCCCGTTCGTTCTTTCCTTCCTTCAAAAACGGGCCCGGCCCACTACTCTGCACCCCGCTGACGTCAAGGGGGGCTACTTTCGCTAAAGGCACTCCATTGGTGCATCGTTCTGACTGACGGGAGAAGGTTGGGCGTAGCCTTGGCGTCGCGTCGTCTGCACAACGCTTTCCGCAGCGCCTTCTGTTCTGGCTCATGCCTACAAACCCGCATGAAGGAACAAAAAAAAAAAAAAACTGCGGAGGGAGCGTGCGGCGACAGCCTTGAACCCTAGCCATAAAAAGTAAAAAAACAGTAAAACTGAGGGAGTTGGCTCGCCCCCCCGCCGTGATC
Source organism: Amblyomma mixtum (assembly GCF_055824585.1). Taxonomy (NCBI): domain Eukaryota; kingdom Metazoa; phylum Arthropoda; class Arachnida; order Ixodida; family Ixodidae; genus Amblyomma; species Amblyomma mixtum. The sequence continues at coordinate 301,156,896 of NC_143013.1, forward strand.
CCGTCACGAGACGCTCTGCGTGCGCGCTCCCTTCTCAGTTTCTTTTCTTCTATGCGAGCCCCCCAAAACAAGGTTTTAATTAGTAGTGCAGCAGAGCCTTTCCCTCGCTCGCCCACTTTACCGCTCCGCACACATACCGCTTATCTTTCGTGCATCTTGCGTACGCCTTGACTCCAATGAATGACATATGCTTTGGAGCGGAGAAAAGACACAAACACACAGAACACAAACACGCATGGAGAAAAGCAAACGGGCGGTTGCCGGGTCCGCGCTTCGCCGTGTGTTTCGAACACAACCGACTTCCGCCCCTCCGCTCGTGAAACGGTGGGGAGGCCTAAAAGAAAATGAAAAGGTGGCTCGTTAACTGGGAATGACAAACAGATGTATGAAAGGATGCGCTCGCTAACAAGTCTAGGTGGTCGAGCCGATCGCGCCTCTCGATCGTTCAGTGTGCGGAGAAAATGCAAAAACCAAGAAAAGAATTCTATTGAAGGCGGGGCCATGACGTCGCCCTGTGACGCACTCCACAGACACCACGCCTCCGGCTTACACCGGAGAAGGAAGGGGTGATTTTGCCTTGCCGAGCCTACTCGACGAGGAGCGGGAGAGAAAAATTTCGAGGAGGGAATGGAAGGAGAGGAGGCTCGCTCAAAGTGAGGTAGAGAGTGTCTGCTGGCCGCGGGTGGGCAGGGGGCCTTTAAGGAAGTTGGAGGGCGGATCACGCGGCTAAAAACCAATCGTGTTAAGGGTTTGACACGATTGGATGCTGATGAATGTGGGCCGGGCTCATGTGTCTTTAAAACTGGGTCCCGGAGCCCGGAAGAGGGGTTCTGGACTACGGAGATAGATGCAACGCATCTTCGGCTATGCCGAGTAGGGGCCTCCCCTAAATGTTAGCCAGTTCCATGTTGTTGTTGTACTCACTGCTCAACTTGTATATATATATATATATGTAAACTATTGTATATAAAGCTTCAAGTTATATCCCCTGCAAGTTCTCTGTTGTTTGCAAGTATCATCTCCTATAGACCTTCAGCCTTCAAGTAATAACAAGCCGTCTCCGACGGGGCACCCCTGGTGCAAGGGAAAGAAGAAGAAAAGAACCTATTCGCTTTTGCTATCAGAAGGAAGCAAGAGCGAAACTTTACTGGCGCAGTCGACAGGATCCTGTTGCTGTCTGAAGAAAGCGCGGGAAAAAGGGAAGGCAAAGAAGGGGAGACGTCCAGGCATCAACAAGTCGAGCATCGGCGGTTTGGGAGGACAAGGCGCAGGCGGAGAGTAGTGGCAGCCGTCGAGGAAGCCAGGCCTGGTCATCGGAAGTCAACTGACGTCGGCACCAGTGGAGCGGCGACAGTCGAGACCACCGGGCGGCAAGGGACAGCTGATCGCAGGCGGCCAACTTCAGGAGGGACAGCGACGAGCTACGAGGGACAGCAGTGCTCTGCTTCAAAGGGGTGAGTCCTCTTCGTTCTTCGCATTGGTGCGAACGCCGCTGTCCGAATAAGGCTTCCAGCGTGCATGGAAACACGCTTCGGTCACTTAAACCCCGACAGACAAAAACTCCAGGAAATGAGTGACGAGGAGTACGGTGAGGGGGCCGGGACTAGTGATGTTCCGGTGGAGCCGGTTGCGTCGAGGGACCAGATGTTAAACAAACAGATACTGCTCGTAGAGCGACAAATTGAGCTTGCAAAATTGCAGTCTATGCTGCGGAGAGGCGGAGGAGAGAGCTCGGGCTCGCCAGAGGCATGGGACGCGCACGGGGAGTTGAGGCGCTTCTCGAAGCTACTCTCAGGAGCCCTCCCAAAATTTCCGGCGGACGCTGAGGTTCCGGTGTGGTTCGAGTCCGCGGAGAACACGCTCCAGGCGTACGACGTCCCAAGAGACCGATGGGGGCAGATCATCTTCCCGCTAATAGCGGAAAGGGTGCAGTTTCTCTCAACTAGGCTGACGCCATCTCAGCATAGAGATTATGACGCGCTCAAAAGGGCGGTGCTGGAAGAGCTGAGGCTTTCCGCTGGAGAATACCTCGGCCGCTTCCGAGGCTCGCACAAGAGAGCGAACGAAGGGTGGCGGACGTTTGTAACGCGCATCCAGAGTTACCTCAACTTGTATCTTGAGTCGAGAGGAGTCAAAACCCTAGAGGGACTAACCGCGTTACTGGTGGCGGATCAGGTAAAGAGCCACCTGTCGGAGGAAGCTCTAAAGTACATTATCCTTCAAGAAGGGAAGGAGTGGGTGAAGGCGCCCGAGATGGCCGCACTCCTTCAAACGTTTGAGGAGGCGGAGGGTAAGAATAGCGCCGGCAAAAAGTCCGAGCAGAAAAATTTCGAGGGTCCCAGCGCACGAGGTATCGCGCCAGTCAAGGAGAGGGGTAAACCGTTGAAGCTAAAGGCTCAGGTGACGAACGCTAACTCGCGCCCCATCAGTTGCTTCAGGTGCGGCTCAACAGGACATTTGAAATCGAACTGTCCGCATAGCTCAAGCCAGACCATCCCGAAGGCACTCAATGAGAACACAAATAGCCTGTCCGCTCGGGTAGCTATGGGGTGTATAGGAAGCGGGCGTAGTGAGCTGACGGCCGTGGCACTCCGTTGCAAGGGTAAGGAGATAAACGCTATCCTTGACACAGGCGCGGAAATTACGGTTGTGAGGGAAAGTCTCGTACCACCCGGGCTGACGAAGCCTCACGGGAAAATAAATCTAATATCCGCATTCGGTGAAAAGGTGGAAGCCAAGCTGGCGGTATTGCCAATGACTATGCACAAGGACACAGGAGTCTTCGCCAACGTAATGGAAGCCGTACCGGTGTTATGCGCCCTCACTGAAAAGTTGGTCACGCAAACCGATTGCCTTCTGTCGCAGGAGGCATGGGAGTCCCTCGAGGTGGAAGGAAAATCCCAAGGGATTATAGCTTCAGATGAAAGGGGAACCGCGGACTTCATACAGTCGGGTGATACTGAGCAAGCCGCGGGAGAGACAAGTGGTACGCTAGTCGCCCAGACTTCCCTACACGATGAAGGAGTAGGCTCTGCGGAGAGTGGAATTGCTGAGCCCACAGTGACGCCAGGGAATGCGAAAAGCATGGCGGAGGTGTTCAGGGAGGAGCAAAGGCAAGATGAGACTCTACAGAAGGCATGGAAAGATGCGCAGACAGGCAAGGGAGGTATGACGGTAGTCGATGGGCTTCTCTACCACACGGATAGGATAGTGGGGCAGCCGGTAATGCAGCTGTTACTGCCCAAGTCCCGGCGTGCAGAGGTCCTTCAGACTGCGCACGAGTCGAGCTGGGGAGGCCACTTGGGGTTTCGGAAAACAATGGCTAGAATTAAGTATACCTTTTTCTGGCCGGGGCTGCGGGAAGACGTAAGACTACACTGCGATAGTTGCCACAGCTGTCAGACGCGATCAGACCTACGCAGGGCGGACAATTAACGTGCCCATTCAACCGTTAGTAAGGCCCCGCTATCCCTTCGAGCAGGTGAATATTGATGTAATCGGGCCGCTGGAGCCTCCGTCAGGGAGAGGTCACAGGTACGCGCTGTGCGTCATCGATCTGTGCACTCGATGGCCTGAGGTGGTTTGTCTACGCTCCCTCAGTGCCAGGGCGGCCTGCGACGCCCTCCTGACGGTGTTCAGCAGGACCGGTGTGCCGGAAGTAGTCGCGTCGGACTGCGGCACGAATTTCACCGCGGAACTCACTAAAGAGTTTCTGGCAAAATTGGGCTGTTCGCCGAGATTCTCAACCCCGGGTCACCCGGAAAGTAACGGGGCAGTGGAGCGCTTCAACAGGACATTTAAGAACATGCTATATCATGTTATACAGAAGGAGGGCAGGAATTGGGACAGGTACGTTCCTTTCCTTCTGTGGGCCTACAGAGAGGTGCCCAATGACACGACCGGGGTGGCCCCTTTCCAGTTGCTCTACGGGCGGCAACCGACGGGCCCGTTATCTATTTTGAAGCGCTCTTGGACAGGCGAAACGAACTTGCCACCAACATTAGCTACGTCCCCCACAGAGTACTTGAGGCAGCTGCAAGCGCACTTACAGCAAGCGGCGGAAGCGGCGGAGCTGATCAGTGAAAGGCAGCAGAACGTGTATGCCCGCCAATATAATCAGCGTGCTTCCATCAAAAGCTTCGAGGTGGGGGAAGCGGTGCTCGTGTTTGACGATCAGCGCGGAGGGAAAATGCTCCCAAGGTGGAAGGGGCCAGGTACGGTCACCGGCAAGTACCGTGACCATTCCTACTTTGTAGAGATGCCTGCAGGGGGGAAAAGGCTCGTTCATGCCGGGAAACTCCGCGCATATCAGAGTAGGGTAAGGGCGCTCAGCGTCATGTTTGAGGAGGACGACGCGTTCGGGGAAGTTGAATGTGCACCAAGCCCAAAGAGCTCCCAGCCAGGAACAGAGGTACTCTCCGCGGAAATGACCGCCCACATGCAGGAGAGGGACCGAACTGCGATTCGGGACATGTTTAAGAGGTACCGAGACCTGTTCGACGAGAAACCCGGGGTGGCTAAAGTAAAAGAGCACGACATAATCCTGGCAGAAGGTTTTGCGCCTAGAGCGTCGCATGCATACCGGGTGCCAACCAGCTTGAGAGGGGAGGTGAGCAAGCAGGTAGATGAGCTGCTGAATCTCGGCTTAATTGTCCCCTGCGAGAGCCCGCACGCCCATCCCGTCGTCTGCGTATCAAAACGGGATGGCAGCATAAGGTTATGCGTAGACTTCCGCACGCTGAATGCTGGAACGGTCGCAGACGCCTATCCTATGAAACCACCGGGAGAACTAATAATGAGAGTAGGTAGGGCGAGGTTTATCACACTCCTAGACCTCCGAAGGGGATACTGGCAGGTGCCGATGGCCCCCTCCGCTCAACCCCTTACAGCATTCGTGTGCCACCGGGGGCAGTTCGCTTGGAAGGTGATGCCCTTCGGGCTAAAGAACGCCGCTCAAACCTTCCAAAGGGCGATGGACGACCTCCTGCGGCCACATGCGGAGTACGCGTGTGCGTATCTGGACGATATTTCGGTGTTCAGTGAGACCCTGGAGGAACACCTGCAGCACCTACACAGGGTTTTCGAGACTCTGAGGCGCGTGAACCTGAAGGTAAAGGTAGAAAAGTGTCAGATAGCGCGAGAGTCGATAAGATATCTGGGACACATCGTCGGTTCGGGGAGGCACGCGCCCGACCCAGAGAAGTTAGCCGCAATCCAGGGGCTGAAAGCGCCGACGTCAAAGAAAGAGCTCCGCAGCGTCCTGGGTTTGTGCGGCTACTATCGAGAGTATGTGCGCAACTACGCTGAGGTGGCGAGGCCGTTGACAGAACTGACAGGAAAAAGGGTCGCGAACAAAATTCCGTGGTCTAGCGAGGCCGACAGCGCGTTCCAACGCCTCAAGGCTGCGCTTTGTGAGGCCACTGCTCTTGGGACGCCGGACCCGGACAAGCCATTTTGGCTTTACACAGACGCCTCCGCGTTCGCCGCCGGGGTCTGCCTTTCTCAGCGGGATGAGGACGGTGCGGAGGTCCCGATCGCCTTCGCGAGCCACAAGTTCTCTCCGACGCAAACCCGATGGTCCACTATTGAGAGGGCCCCTTTGCAGTAATCTGGGGCCTAAATAAGTTCGACATCTGGCTTTTCGGCGCACCGGTCACAGTCGTATCGGATCACAACCCCCTTGCATTTCTAACGCTCAGCACTCCACACGGGGCTAAGCTAACACGTTGGGCGCTAGCGCTGCAAAGGTACAATGTAGTGGTGCAGCACCGCAAAGGGAGCTCGCACAGCAATGCTGACGCATTATCTCGGCTACATAACTGTTGCTGGCATTCGGACGGCGGCGTACGGGCCGTGGCGGAGGACGGGGAGGAACCCCTGGTGTCATCCGCAGCAGTGATGTGAACGTGTGTGAAAAGTGCGAACTCTGCCAGCGGCACAGTTCAGACATGAGAACACTGTGCCGCGGGCTGTGAAGAACACTACATGCAGTCCGTGAAGCCGTAGCTTTCATTGTTTGTACGCGCGTTGGTAAGCACGGCTTGAACGGCAATTCCTCGCTGGCATGGACAGCAAGTGCAGAGTGCCGTCTCTATTTGTCACGCGCCATGTGTGTACGCGACGTCGTTTGTTGGCCACGCGGGAGGGAAACGACCGACCGCAGCCGCAGGGGTAGCGCGTAACGCGGAAGCTGTAACCGAGTTGCGGGACTGCTGGCGTTGTAGTTAAGCCACTAGCCCTTTTGTTTGTGTGTTTTATTCATCTAAGCGTGCTGCAACCCTTAGATGAATTTTGAGGGGGGCGTGTAGAGGGCTAGCATGTGCCATGTGTGTCTATTTCCCCCCTCCCCCCTCCTTTCTTCGCGGCTAAGTAAGGGGGGCTTCGTCGTTGAGCGGGCCCCGGGGAGATATGTGGATGCGCGCGGTCTTATTAGGAGCGCCCATCTTTCTGTCGCCTTTGGTGTCGCCGCTGCAGAACCCGGAGAGCCCCCGGCGGGGGGGGGGGGGGCTGCGAGGAGAGCGCATAGCGGGCAGCAGCCGGCAGCAAAGCGGGCTCACCCAAGCCTCCCATTGTCCCCTTTTGGGGAAGGACGCGTGTTTTTCGCCGGGGCCGCTTTGTACCAGTGCACAAAGAACCAAGAGCGTAAAAAGGTCAAGCCGCCGTTTCATCTTACGCCGACAGCTCGGCGCGGCTTCACAAACACCATTTGCGGCCCAATTAAGTTTCGGACGCTTCGTTCGGAGGTTCGACCGCTTTTCTTTTGAGAAGAGAACACTGCCGAACGAAGCGGGGTCCGGTGCGTCCGGATGAAGGGGGGCTGTGGGCGGCGGTGCAGCTGGCTGGCGTCCGGGATAGCCCCGAGGCTCGACGACAACGCGGACTCAAGAAACGGGCCGCGCGCAGAAGACGCCGCCGCACAAAACGAGCACTGCCACCTGCTTAATTGGGGACAGTGGCGGCCATCTCGACTTATGTCGCCGCCCCGACCCTGGAGGACAACTGGCGGCTTCGGCAGTCCCTTGTGATCCGACTCTTATCGGAAAGGGGATCTGCGCTCCCGGGCGATGTTTGCGACAGTCGCAGCTGGGTTGGGGCCGACAATTGCCCTAGTGCCGGGAAGCGTCAAGGTCACGGGTACTGGGGAGACAGACGTGGGAGTGTCTTGCTATGTTGGTTTGTGTGTTTTGCTTCTTCCTCCTTAGGGGAGAGAGTTGGTCTGATATAGCGGGTGTGTTTTGCTATGTGGTTTGTAAGTATTTTGCTTTTCTTTCCATAGGGGAGAGAGTTTGTTTAATACGGTGGAAGTGTGGGGCGGGGCACGTAACCCGGGGGGCCAATCCGTATGTGTGTGAATTCTCGGAATGTACGGTGTTTTAAGGGAAAATGATGCCCTTTTTACAATATGTACATTTGAGAGAGAGTTATGTGCCTTAAGGAAGTTGGAGGGCGGATCACGCGGCTAAAAACCAATCGTGTTAAGGGTTTGACACGATTGGATGCTGATGAATGTGGGCCGGGCCCATGTGTCTTTAAAACTGGGTCCCGGAGCCCGGAAGAGGGGTTCTGGACTACGGAGATAGATGCAACGCATCTTCGGCTATGCCGAGTAGGGGCCTCCCCTAAATGTTAGCCAGTTCCATGTTGTTGTTGTACTCACTGCTCAACTTGTATATATATATATATATATATATGTAAACTATTGTATATAAAGCTTCAAGTTATATCCCCTGCAAGTTCTCTGTTGTTTGCAAGTATCATCTCCTATAGACCTTCAGCCTTCAAGTAATAACAAGCCGTCTCCGACGGGGCACCCCTGGTGCAAGGGAAAGAAGAAGAAAAGAACCTATTCGCTTTTGCTATCAGAAGGAAGCAAGAGCGAAACTTTACTCATGGTATGTTATTTATGACGCCATCGCTTGTCATTTGGCAAGTGCTAAAAAAATGTCACAAAATATTTCCCGGTTTGTTTCCGGAATAAATGGAAATCTCCTGTTAAAGGCAAAAACGGCGGTTTTCTGAACATTTAGAGCTGGTAGTCACATTGTATTCCTTGCAGTCACCTTTCTGCTCTACAGCAAATTATTTGCGTAAAAATATTCACTAGAACCATTTAAAACAGCGAAAATAGCAAATCGAAACTCAGTCCATGGTCAGGGATGATGCCTAACCTGTGGTATCGATCACGTCATAAACGTTACGATAAAAACAATCGTACGCCCGTTGAATCTTTGAATTATTAGCTGTAAATAATTAGTTCTTTTATAGAATGCTTGAAGGGGCGTAATGCAACATAAAAAGTTTCTTTGTGAAGCGAGAAGCGCTGTTATCAACCTGCGAGGGATGTTTGTGAGGTTTCAAATGCAGCGCTGACCGCAGAAATATTCCGAACTTAGGCCGATTCCGAACTTCCGATAACTTCCGAACTTCCGATTCCGATAATATTCCGAACTTAGAAATGCAAAATATACAATCAATTTGCTCCGAAATGATCTGATGCATTGTTATCAAGCTTGGTGGAAATAATCAGGATCGATATAAAAACCTGCGGTATATGTTTCATTAGAATTGGATAAACTAGAAAAAAAAAACCTCGTATCTTCTTTTTAAGCCGCACTGCTCAGCGTGACTTCACTTGGGAAGGAAACATCCATGTTGGGTCTCCTTTGACATTCCAGGTTCGTACCGACCACAAAGAGCAACGATCTCGGTAATGTGAGGGTGTCTTTGTATATTTGCAGAAATAAAGCTTCGCGGTGGAGTAGGTAGCTTCACTGAAATGTTTTCAACAAAGACATATGCGATTTTATCTCTAAAATGCCCAGTTGCGACTAAACCCTCACTAAAAAAGAAAAGTGAGCGAAGCGAGTACTTCCACTAGGTTCTGTTGATTGATTGATTGATTGATTGACTGATTGACAAGCTGACCGACCGACCGACCGACCGACCGACCGACCGACCGACCGACCGACCGACCGACCGACCGACCGACCGACCGACCGACCGACCGACCGACCGACCGACCGACCGACCGACCGACCGACCGACCGACCGACCGACCGACCGACCGACCGACCGACCGACCGACCGACCGACCGACCGACCGACCGACCGACCGACCGACCGACCGACCGACCGACCGACCGACCGACCGACCGACCGACCGACCGACCGACCGACCGACCGACCGACCGACCGACCGACCGACCGACCGACCGACCGACCGACCGACCGACCGACCGACCGACCGACCGACCGACTGATTGATTGATTGATTGATTGATTGATTGATTCCAACTTTGGTCTTTCAAGCGCAGCCTTTTCCTCTTGCTCCGGCGGCTCGTTAGCTCGGTGTCTGATAGAGAACCCGGATCCATGCAGCACGCGACTGCTCCTCACTCTTTTCTATTAGCTTCGCGCTCTTCGTCTTCCCCACCTGAATCGAATGCGGCAGAAATTTGAACAGTGTGTGCAAGGTCTCTGCCCCAACTTGTCAGCAGGCGTCCCGGCTGTCCACTCACGAGGCGGCACACAAGCTTCGTCGAGGAGCGCGTTCGCCCCGAGGCTGTCTTTGGTGTCGCGAAGCAAAGACGACGACGCCTCCGCCTCCATCACTCCTCTCGAAAGCTGACCGACAACGCATAACTGGAGACGCCACTGACGCTACGCATTTGAGCTGTCTGCTTTCTTTATCTTGCGTGCCACGCTTCCGTCGCCGATTTATCGAGGCCGCGCTTCCTCACTCGACCCAAAGCAGCAGTTTTGGTGAGAAGAAAGCGCTTCCAACGCGCTTTCTTCCCACCAAAACTGCTGCTTTGTGTCGAGTGAGGTTCCCTTTGTACCCTCTCTCTTGGTTACGGCGTGGTCTTTGAGAAAAGACTGCTTTATTTGTTTCTTCATTGTTCGTCTAAGCAACTTTCAGTGCATTAGTCGATGTTGTTGGACTTTTCTATGTTCGATAATTGGGCACTCTCTCTTTTTATTTGTACTCTTTATCCCGTTAGAAAGCTGTACGGGTATACAAGACGTATTGTATAGGAACCCATTTGCGTCTCCATTTTATTTCGATTCACGTCAGAGTGATGGCAGCCTCACACAAGCCGCAAGCGTCCAGTCTCACAAATCCCCACGTACCGGTTCCCAACATGAATCACAGCCTGCCACTCGTCGCACGCACCGGTCAACTATTGGCTGCGTTATGCATGCAATGACGAGGTCCGGTCGTCAATGAGCCAACGCTGCGGTCGCTTCCCACGGACGCTTGAAAGCCCCAGCAACGTCACCGAACAACAATGACCAATGCCACAGGTCCTGATGTATTCGATATGGAAAATGGACTAAGGGATCCTCACAGAATACGGTCCCTGACTACGCTGATTGCAACAGGTTACCTGCAAAACGTTAAGCGAAAACTGCATTAAAGCGCCGAAAGAGTCCTGCTGTGCATAAAATGACGGCCTTTGCCGCTTTGCCCAGACGAAGACAAGTCCACTTGTCGAAACATTGGCTCGCAACCTGAGGTATTCCCCTCCCTTGTTCATTTTGTGATGGCCTTCAATATAGCATGATATGTTTACCTTGCGGTCGTGTTCCTCCCGCAATACTTTTTAAATGAAGAGGTATATATTGCTCTGGATATGCATTTTGGCCCAATTCAGTTAGGCGAAACCGGAAGTACAGCAGATTTTACTCAGGATAAATTACTCAATTAGTACCTCCCGTGTGCAGTTATATGGCTACAACTTAAAGGTACACAACTTTCTAAAATACTTTGATGTTGAAAAAAAATTACTTCTGGTCCAAGGAACGAACATGGACCATGACTTGTCCTGGATAGCCGCTCTGCCATCTAAACTAGCCTTAACGAGCTGCAATTAGGGTGAGGTAGGACAGAGCAACAGCTCCAAGAGGGGACCGTTGTTGCTCCGTAACAATTAGGGGAAACGTACAGCTGGGACTCCGGTGGATGGGTCTGAATGAGGTTCTCACTCAACTAAACAAATTTGCCGTGTTTTAGAAGACCCTATATCTTTCTATGCGTGGGGTGAATTAAGCATTTGTCACATGGAATGCGCCGATGCGGGCATTTCTTTCATATAGCCACGCGTTGCACTTAGAAAGAAAGCACAGTGCAAGTTTTCTTTCATGTCCACAGAGTCATTTCCATATCGCACGGGAAAACCCAAACTTTTTATTGAAAAAGCATGTTCCGAGATTGGCGAGAGCAGACTTCAATCTTTAGCATCTGATATTCTGTGTGAATATCTGTGTTGTGTATGCAGTTCCATAAATTATAAAAAAAGGCAGAGTTCAGAATAAAGGAGTACTGAGCACAAGTTTATTGTAGTAGTCTCCTTTGCTTGGAATTTTGAACCAGGTGGAAAAAAATCCTTGTAAAGCCAAAGAGAACATTACCTGGGCATACGGGCATGTGGAGTGTAGTTGCTTAACCCCTTCCGCAGTGAACAGTCCTCTTTGCAATAACAGAACTTAACGAATATTATATGCTGCAATTAATGACAATGCCCTTCTTTCTGATTAGAAGAGTTCTCGATTCTAGGGAAGTAATGAAGTATATATATTAGGAAAGCCTTTCTGCCAACGACTTCGAGGTGCCCCTGTGGCGCTAACATTGTGTTTTTTTTTGTAATAAAATACCGTAAAAAGTGACGTTTTTTACGTCCTACGCTTTTAAGTAAGAATACAAGTCATCCAACAGGGGGCTTATAATGAACTAAAAGCAACCGATACAGCCCAAAATTGTCCGTAGAGAAGTGTATCGCTTTATTCCTGTTTGACATTATTGGAATGTCTTCTTCTTCAGCGAAGGGACACTGCTTATTATTATTTTGATAATGTCGTTTAAGGAAGCGTAAGACTACATACACGTCATTGTTCGAAAGGAGCAACATTAAAATTTCTTTGCAAATAGCGCTTCGGTTGTGTCTTAAGAATAATGCGAGCGGCGCACTCATTCATTCGGGCGTGTCGTCGGTTGTGTATAAAGAAATTTTCTTTTCTCGAAGACAGCTGACGCTCTCACAAGACGCAGCCGTAATAGTTACTATAAATACACTCGGAACTGAAAATAATGAGCCCTGTTTTGTTTAAGTTTTTTTCACACATGAAGCTGGTTTCTTACGTTTTCTCCTCGTTCAAAGACGCCCCGCTCTTTATTTGTCTTCTGTTAGTCTCGTTTCCTCGACTGTGTTTTTTTTTATAAGTGCCTTTAATTCTTCCTCGCGATAAGAAGGGTGACAGACTTAATTAACGCGAGGAGGAAGGAGTAGAATTCCAGCTTCCTTTTTCGCTGAAACTTTATACGTTATTTTAGAAAAAAAAATGACAAACGTGAATTTTGCGGTGCGTTCGTCCTTTGACATATTGTAACGTGCTTCCATAGAACCTCGACGGAAGAAGCAGAAGATGAAGGACCAGCAGAGAGAAAGGAAGAGAAAGAGCTGAAGGACGCTGGTAGGCTTCCTGCTTCCATCCTGCTCCGACCGATCCCCTCTGTGAATAACCCCCGTGCGTGCTAAGCACGTAACAGCTTGGTGGAGGTGCTGGGTATCGACCACGGAGCATTCCATCTACCGAAGGAGCCGTAGACTCGCAGGCTTCCCACCACTGCCATCGGACATGCCTGGAGACGACAATGCCGAGCAACCCGGGACATCCACAGCGAACAACTGGCCACATTACCGAGAGCCCCGCACATTTTTTTGGAAAACCTGAAGAGGACGTTGACGAGTGGCTGAAACACTACGAGCGGGTGAGCAAATACAATCGCTGGAACGCTGCTACCAAACTGGCTAACGTGGTGTTTTTCCTTGCCGCCACTGCCCTTGACTGGTTCGACAATCATGAGGATACACTGAGTTCATGGGCAACCTTTACGACCGAAATCAAGAAAAATTTTGGGGATGAATCGGCAACAAAGAAGCGTGCTGAACAGACATTGCTTCACCGCGCGCAAGTACCCGGAGAAACTTGCACGGCATACATCGAAGCCATCTTAAAGTTATGCAAGCTAGTTAACTCCAGTATGCTTGAAGAAGACAAAGTCGGCCACCTTCTAAAAGGAATTGCGGAAGATGTTTACAATTTCCTGATTAGTAAAGAGAGCCTGAGCACCACCGCTGACGTTATAAAACATTGCAGAACATTTGAAGCTCTTAAGCTGCGTCGAATTACCCCTAAATTCGGAAGATTGGCCAATGTTACCTCTATAGCCAGTGTTGAAGCCTGTCCTCCAAATTCTATGGCTGAAATGATTCGAGAGATTGTGCGCGAGGAATTGTCCAGATCCCGGGACACCTTCTGCCGCATAGAATATCTGCAGCACAGTTCTGCACCGGAGGAAGATGTTGCCGCCCTGTCGACTCCGTGGGCTCAACCTAACGGCACTTTGCCCATGGACGATCGGAACATTGCCCAACGTTATGGCCACCAGCCGGCGGAAAGGAGGCCCACCTACCCAGAAGACGTTGTTCGTCAGCAGCGAGATCCTGGCTCCAGCCAACGTCGCGACTTTGTTCGCCAGGACTTTTATGGCGGTCGCTGGCGCTCTCAACCTTTGTGCTACCGGTGTGGCATTGCAGGGCATATCGCTAGATATTGCCGCCGTCGTTTCCCGACTTCTCAAGACTGCCGACCCCCAGCGCCTACTTACGGACAAGTGCACACCGCGCAGCAGCGACCCTCAACGTCCGCTTGGGACCCATACCGTCCGAGCGCTTTGCGGAGTTCATCACCTGCATCTGACCGCAGTGTGACGCCGCCACCTCAGCGCCAACGGCGGTCACCTTCTCCTCGACGTCGTGCATCCCCTTCGCCTCCGGGAAACTAGGAGGCACGGCCAATGGAGGTGAGGCCGCCGGCGAGTCGATGACGTCCAATATACCTCTGCCCGTATTTATGTTGAAGAACAAGCTGGAAGTGTTTATTGATGGTGTGAAAACAATGGCTCTTGTGGACACTGGTGCTACCGTATCCGTTATGAGTTTGAGTTTTAAGAACCGTTTAGGTAGGAAAGTTATGTTTAGTGGTGACCGTGCAGCGTTATTTCGTGGTGTCGGTGGTGAACCTTTGGTTCCACTTGGTGTGTGTGCTGCGGATGTTGTTATTGGTGGTCTAACGTTTAGAACAGAATTCGCAGTGCTACCACGGTCAACGCATGATGTGATTCTTGGAATTGATTTTCTGCAAGAGTGTGGTGCAACTTTAGACTGTCGTACGGGAGAAATTGCTTTGAATTCTTCACTACTTTCAGCTCTTGTGGATAACTCGACACCGGATTTTGGAGCATTTGCGGTGGAAGAAGACACTATTGTACCAGCTTTCTCCGCAGCATTCGTGCGGGTTTCTTCTATTCACAATCAGTGCGAATCTTTTGAAGCTGTGGTAGAGCCTACGACACTCGCCTGCTCTAAGAAGAGTATCGTCGTGCCTCGTTGCGTCGTTCCCGTGGTGAGAGGCCGTACTGAGCTGTGGACAGTGAACCACTCTGAAGAGCCAGCTGTGTTGCCCCGGGGCCTCAAACTCGCCCGTTTCGAGGAAGGTGTGTCAGGTTCCATCGCGACGTTAACCAACTCTGTCAGTGAGCAGCACGTGAAAAGAGATATGGAGACCCAAGTTAAGGCTATGATTAATCAGGCTCTTCCCACAACCGAGCGTCGCACTCTAGTGGAACTCCTTCTGAAGCACGTGTTCGTGTTCGACTTTGCCAAAGACGATTCTACACCACCGCCTACCAGTCGTATTCATCACACGATCAACACCGCCTCCGCACCTCCTATACGCCAGAAGCCCTATCGAGTCTCAGCCACTGAACGTAAGTTAATAGATGAACAAGTTCAAGAGATGCTAAAGCGAGGCATAATTCGAGAGTCTTCAAGTCCTTGGGCAGCTCCAGTTATCCTTGTTAAGAAAAAAGATGGCACATGGAGGTTCTGTGTTGACTACCGTCGCTTAAATACGGCCACGAAGAAGGACGTCTACCCGCTTCCACGTATAGATGACGCAATTGATTGTCTGCACTCCGCTTCATACTTTTCTTCTATTGATTTGAGATCCGGCTACTGGCAAATCCCCATGCACGCTGCAGATAGGGAAAAAACGGCATTCATAACACCAGACGGACTTCACGAGTTTAACGTTATGCCTTTCGGATTATGTAACGCACCTGCAACATTCGAGCGGTTCATGGATACAATCCTGCGTGGCCTTAAGTGGCAAATTTGTTTATGTTATTTGGACGACGTTGTAATTTTTGGCAAAACGTTTAGTGAGCACAACAGCCGCCTGGATATTGTGCTTGATTGCATGGAACGAGCTGGCCTTATCCTCAATTCCAAGAAATGTCATTTTGGGAACCGTGAAACAATTGTTCTTGGTCATTTAGTTGATAAAGAAGGTGTTCGACCAGATCCAAAGAAAATTGAAGCTGTCAAAAGTTTTACGGTGCCTCAATCAGTGAAAGAGCTGCAGAGTTTTTTAGGACTCTGCTCGTACTTTCGACGCTTTATAGCTAGGTTTGCGGACATCGCTTACCCACTGACGTGTTTGCTGCATAAAGATGCACCGTTCAATTGGACCAGCGAATGTGACGCAGCTTTCCGACATCTGAAATTTCTTTTGACCTCGGGCCCCATCCTACGCCACTTCTGCCCATCTGCAGCAATTGAAGTGCACACTGATGCAAGTGGTATCGGTATCGGCGCTGTACTTATACAACGCCATGGTCACGATCAGCACGTGGTAGCATATGCCAGCCGGTCATTGAGTAAGAGCGAAAGAAATTACACGGTTACTGAGCAAGAATGTCTCGCCGTTGTTTTCGCTGTACAGCGCTTCCGCTCCTATCTGTACGGGAATGCTTTCACCGTCGTGACCGACCACCACTCGCTTTGCTGGCTAGTGAGTCTTCGTGACCCCTGTGGCCGGCTTGCTCGATGGGCTTTGCGCCTACAAGAATTTAATTTCACTGTGGTGCATAAAAGCGGCCGTAAACACTCAGATGCCGATTGTCTTTCCCGTTTGCCGCTTCAAACGACTGATGACGACGCAGACAACTTTGATGAATACTTGGCGTCACTTTCACAAGCCTTCCCCGATCTTCAAGTTTTCCGAACTGAGCAACGCAAAGACCAAACATTAACCTCTTTGTTTGATGCCGCTCAAGATTCTGTAAAGAATACTTTTTGCATTCGCGACGGTTTGCTTTATAAGAAGAATTTCGCTTCTGGAGGAGCACGCATGCTTCTTGTCGTACCCGAAAACCTACGCATCACAGTTCTTGAAATGATGCACGACGACGCCACGTCTGGGCACTTGGGAGTGACACGCACACTCCACCGCACACAGCAACGATTTTACTGGCCTAACATGCGTTCAACCATCCAGCACTATGTAGCCAGCTGTGTGCAATGCCAGCGCTTTAAGCTGCCGACTTCAAGTCCACCTGGCAAACTGCGGCCAATCACACCTCCAACAGCCCCGTTTGAGCAAGTTGGCATTGACCTCCTTGGACCTTTCCCACGGTCCTCGAAAGGAAATCGATGGATTCTTGTGTGCGTAGACCACTTAACCCGTTATTGTGAGACAGCCGCGATACCAGCTGCTACTGCGTCTGAAGTATCTAACTTCTTACTTCGTTTCGTCATTCTTCGGCACGGCCCTCCTGCAGTTCTCATTAGCGACCGTGGACGCCAATTTACAGCGGACGTTGTTGAAGAACTTCTCCGCCTCAGCAGCTGCAGTTTTCGACACTCTACGCCATATCATCCCCAAACGAACGGTGTGGTAGAACGCACTAATCGGACGCTCACCACCATGCTTGCTATGTACGTCGCTGCAGATCATAAAGACTGGGATGGCGTCCTCCCGTTCGTTACTCATGCATACAACACAGCGCAACATGAGACAACTGGCTACAGCCCCTTTTACCTGCTCTATGCTCGCTCGCCTCGCTGTGGCCTTGACACCATTCTACCATTTTTCATCCACGACGAACCTTCTCTTGCGACCACACTCTGCAGAGCTGAAGAAGCTCGCCAGCTTGCCCGCGTTCGAATTTTATCTTCGCAAGAGCGTTCCAAGAACCGCTACGACGTCCAACACCAAGAAGTTTCTTATGTTCCTGGTGACATTGTGTGGTTGTGGACCCCTCTACGCAAGCGTGGTCTGTGTCAGAAACTGCTATCCCACTACACTGGACCGTTTGTTGTGTTGGAGTGCATTAGTGACGTTAATTACGTTATATCGCGACTAACTGCTAGTGGTCGACGGTCACGCCAGTCTCAGGTGGTGCATGTAGCCCGCCTCAAGCGATTCCATCCCAGGCGGTCTGTTTAACTCGCCCGACGGGCTTCGTCTGCGAGGAGGGAAATGTAACGTGCTTCCATAGAACCTCGACGGAAGAAGCAGAAGATGAAGGACCAGCAGAGAGAAAGGAAGAGAAAGAGCTGAAGGACGCTGGTAGGCTTCCTGCTTCCATCCTGCTCCGACCGATCCCCTCTGTGAATAACCCCCGTGCGTGCTAAGCACGTAACAATATTCTTCACCCTCCCCACTAACCTCCGTCACCGTCTTTTTTTTCTGGTGCTTGTTTGTTTCCTGGTTACGCTCACCTCTGGACGACGGAAGAATCAAGATACGTTGCTACCGATTACTCAAGAAGGAACAGCCTAATTTTTTCGTCCGTCCGAGAACAGTTCATGGCCTGTTGCCTGTGATCCCCGTTCGATCGCACATCTCTTTGGCCCGAATCTCCTCAGGGACAGACAGTTTATTCGCTTAGTTTAGATGACTACGTCTATAAGAGTTGTTTTAGGTTACCCATGAAACTAAACCGGCTCTGAAGTGGTCTAATAAGTAAGCAGCTCAATCTGGCGAATCCTTATATCACATATCTTCGCTCTCCGGACGTCGTCGTTATAGTAGCGCACAGGGAACATTAGCAGCTTTTTTTTCCTCTTGCACTCCAGGAAAGTGTTGGTCTTGATGATCCTGCGACCCTGATCTCACCATTCGCTCTCCTAAAGGCTACCCGACAGCTGTCCAAGCGGCTGGAGTCAAGCAAGTTGAGTGGCCGTTTACGCGCTTCTTCAACGCCCTCCTGAGTACATGCATTATTTATGTAGTTATCGCTACACTACCCAACTTTTCATTTGTTGATCGTATTGACCCTGGATGCCGTACTCTATAGCCAGAAAGAACTGAGCGATACTAACCTCTCTGCCTATGTCGTGCTCACAACCTCCATGCACTGACTGGAGTGCGCGTGCGTTCAGGAAAGCGTTCAATTAAATATGATGTCGCTTCACTCTGATGAACCCCCGTTGGAATCAGCCGTGCCAACGTCACGTAGCAGGCTTGTTGTAAATCGCCATTTTTAGACTGCTTTCAAGGATTCTGAAAGGAAGCAGTGGGGTGTATCTACCATTCCTCTTGCCAGCCACTGTCTATACAGTTTGCGGTGCGATACTATCCGGCCGGGTGTATTGCGCAACTACTGAAATGCCTTGCTTACTCTTCCCATGCTAGCGGAACATTCGACGTTGTCGAAAATGAGCACCGCCTGTCATCGCGTAATCAAGAGCTGTTCGGTATTTAACCATCTGGGTTAAGCCTACAGATCTGTCTTCGACACGGGGATGGTAGGACGTCGGCGAGTTTCCTTTTTTTTTTTTGCGATTCCAGCTTGATTCGCAAGAAAAAAAAAAGGAGTTAAGAAACGTCACTAATAGTCATATAAGAGTAAAAAAAAAACAGGCAAACGGTGTCTGTTCTTAATTGTCTAAAATTTTTAAATGATACATTCTTTTTCGTTTTCTTTCCACTTTCGCATTCACTCTCATAGCCTGCTATTGTAGTTATGAAGAATAACAATTGCGCGGGTCAGTAGCGCAGTAGTATTCTCCTACTCAAGTTTTTCGAAATTAAGGTCTACAACAAATGTCTTGGGAGGGCCGTTTTACATCTTTAACAACTATTCGCATTAATTCTCATCTCAGTTCACAGTAGAGCATTCCAGTGACAAAGCACTAACAATTGCAGTTCATCATAAGGGTCGCTTGCGCTGTTGATTCAGTTAATGCTGTTTCGAAAGGAAAGGAGGGATACTTGAAGAATTAGTTAACGCAAAGTATTGACACTTTTTCGAGGTTTTCGTTTTTCGTTGAGAGCACGACCCACGAAGACGAAGGTGAAAATAGGCAGGAAGCTATGGCATTGACCAAACGCTAACGTTCCGCGCACTTGAGATGATTATTTTTACCGTATATTGAGGCAACTGAGTATCGCAGTAAGTAAGGATTTCTTTGGGTTGCTGCTACGCTGTCTGATATCAGAGCCATAACGCGTCCCTTGGTGAAGAGAGCAATTCTAGCTTTCATATCCGGAATGTCGTGAGAAGGGAATGAAAAAAAAAAGAAAACGTGATAAAGAAGCAGCAGAACGAAGCCAGCAAGAAAGACGGCGTTTCATTTCCGGTCCCCTCGTAGGCGCCAATGCAGCAGTGGTGCATAGCCTCTGCGCCTAGCAACCCGTCTGTTCATCGTGCATGCCCCGGCGATACATGTTGGCCATCCGAGTCCTGCCTATTTTATGAGCAAAGTTTCCTTTCATGGTTTACGTAACCGTGCTTCAGCAGCTGGCTGTATGATTGCACCAGGTTGGGAAGAAGGGGGAACAAGAAAGAAAGTGATGGAGAGCGGGAGAGGCATGGATTGGCTGCCAGCGCTCTGCACTTCAAGCTACATGTACAGTCTTGACATTCATACCAATTTTTTTCTCTTTACGATGGTCAGTCAATTCTTCGACAGGTAGCTCCAGTCCTCCTGGCCTTGCTGCTCCCGTTCTTTCTTAACGTCACTCCTAAGCAAAAAAGTAATGGCTGGAAAAATTCAAAATTATCAAAAAAATTTTAAAAGCCACTTGGGCACTCCAAGATTTGTGGTTTGTTGGGTTTGACGTTCCAGAGCGACTATGGCTGTGGGGGCGCTCTGAGTATTGCTATTTAATTGAAAAAAAAATAATTACAATTTGTTATTCACAGAATAGATCTGATGTAGTCTTTTTCCTCCAAAGGCATGACAGGCATTACTTAATTTCTTTAAGGCTTTAAGCCTGCGCAATAGGCTAGCATTGTTCCGCTCACGAAGTCTTCGCCAACTTGCTAGTAGCAAGTTAGGTAGCTAGTTAGTAGCAAGTTAGCAAGTTAGTAGCAAGTTAGGTAGCATTGTAGCTTTTGGTGTTGCCATGCGTTCTTGGTTGTCATTGGAGTATATATTGCGTGTTGTTTCTAATAAAGCCTTCAGTTGATAGTCAGCGCCGGTCCTGTTGTACTCTTTTTCGTTGTCCTTCGTTTAGCGCTGTTTTTTCCAAGAAACATGTACCAACTAGCTCAACTCTCCGTTTTATTGAACTTGCTAGAACCGATACCTAGACGAGTTGATATGCCATTTTGAGATGTTACTTGGAGCTTAACCTATTTATTTCCACTGCTCAAGCAATAAAATTTTGATTCCTAGTCCACGCCTAACCTTATGTGTCTTCCTTTCGTCCCTACCTAAGTACGCGCTCTTCATTAAAAAGAGAACTACCTAACTTCGTTCCAATCTTGACTGGCTTTTTCCCTTCACACTTATATCCGCCATTCTTTTCCCCTTTTGAAGTATAGCAGGCCTGCACTAGGTTCTGGTTGACGCCCCTGACCTTCCCTTGCTTCCTTGTGCCAAAATTCTCGTTCAGAAGTGAAGTCGCTTCTTCTTCAATAAAATGGAGAGTTCAGTTAGTTGGTACATACTGCTGGGAAAAAAACACAGCGCTAAGACGAGGGACAAAGAGAAGAGGACAACAGGACCGGCGCTTCTCTCTCTGCCACTTTCAGTTCTTGCTTCTTCTCGTTGTCCTGCATGAAGTAGCAGGGAAGAGGCTCCGGTCGATCACTCTTCCCTTCCTGACGTTAAAGCTTCATGTCTCTGTATCCCACACGAGCCAACCCGTACAATTCCTTGCGAAACCTTACTCACAGTAAAGCTAAACGACATTGGCACGGGCTCCCCTCGTTCAGCAACTTTCTAAGGCCACATAGCCTGATTAAGCACGTTGGAGTTACCGGAGCGTGGTGCAGTTTGTAGGTTGGGGGTCGGGATAAGGAAGACCAAATTCAACGGTGAGCTGGCAACGCAACGACTTTCGCATCCAGATCGACATCAGGAGCACCTATCTAGAATGCGCACTTGGCGCATAGCGGGCGTGGTGCATTCTCGTCATCAGAGGTTACGTGTACCAGTGTAGGAGTCTGCTTCAATCTAGGAGAGTCGGGGTACCATGCAAAATGAAGGAACTTCGTAAGTGGATCTGTATAAATGGCACTGCTCCTATAGTCTAAGCAGGAGCGTTCTTGCTGTTCTTTGCGCTCATCTGAACAAGGCTGGCGCAAATAAAATTCTGCGTCATACTTGGGAATCGACAGTGGAAAGACTTCTTCACTTTACTTTGTAATGTGTGTTTCTGCTGTCTCATGGCAGTCTTAGGTGCGACAGAGTGAAAAACTGCATGTGTGCAGGAAAATGTGTGCTTTTCTTTGTGTTTAAACGACTAGTTTCTGCCCAACACTTCATTTCTTGAGTTAGGTATGTGTTGAAGGTGTCATAGACGCCGAGCTTTATACTAACCCTTATGTTTTTACGGTCATCCTGCCTATCACAACGCACCCACTGCGCTTCCTTATAAAAAGTACGCAATAATCGCGCGAATGCATCACAAAGCTTTCTAATGTTTAATTTTCATTCCTCAAAACCATTAGAAAGTGGCTTCGTTTGTTACAAAAGATGCGGCTTGATTTATGTTTGTAGCCTCGTGCAACCGGTTCTAGGTTGTTCAAGGTAATCGTAGATGCTTTCCGCGGCGTATCGCGAATTCTGTTTATGAGAAAGCTGTTTAGCTTTCCTTTGTAGCTGTATCATGCGCTTGGCTGGATGCCGATGAGTAATTACTCTCCTTATTACAAACCTACCCAACATTGGCGGTTTCCCCTAAATATTTGACCATCGCGAATCCTATTCGTCTGCTTTAAATTGATCCCGCCCAAAAGCAGGGCGGATTTCGTTCTTCGGTGACCACCGAGCACGCTTGTTGCGATCGCTGCCGTCGAGTGTTTCTGTTATTTGTGCGAGCAAGTGAGCCCAATAAAGAGTTGCTGCTGGAAGCCCTTCGCTGCCTTCCCGCCTGGCGGACTGCCTTTACCGCCACGTTACAGTATTCGTTTCCTCACACACGCAGAAACCCGCACACAAGGACGCACGGACACACGCACGCGTGCTTGCACACACACACTTGCGGCTGTGCGCGTGAAACACCGAAGCCCACAACTCCTCTACAATATTGTTCCAGTGCTAATAAGACGGCATGGCGCAAATGCATCGGGCAAAAAGAAATGAATAGGAAAGGTATAAGCGACCACATATTTCACAGGCGACTAAGCAGTGAAAGCTGAAATGATTTCTGTGTTCAGGAACAAAATGGTTGTTTACTGGGTTACACCCGAACACTCTCCATAGTCTCTTAATACCTGCTTTTGAGAGGACCCTAAGGCATTGGGGAGAGGTGGCAGTGCTCTGCGTACGTTTATCCGAGGGTGCGTCCACAGAGCGTTGTGTTACTGCTCAAAGGAAAATCTTTCGACCGAAGAGGGATGCAGCACCGTTCGGAAACATTGTCCTCCCCACCACTGTTTTGTTTTGGGGATGTTCTTTGGCTTTAGCTCGCCACGTAATTATGCGATAAAAAAGAAGCCTCGTTGGAACGAAAACCCGGTGACCGCCGTCCTCAAACCTGACAGGTGGCCACGCCTGCCACTTGTGAACCATCCCCTCTCCTCCCGCCTTCTTCATTCTTTGCTGTCCACTTGTAGGTATGTTTTTTTATTCGTTTCAAAAGCCTCAACCTGTAATATGCCCGCATGTATGTGTTAGAGTTCCTGTATATGCTCCCGCAGGGAGCATATACCTTTGATAGCATATACAGTAACTCTAGTATGTGTAAGGAGATAGCGCCACCCAGCGTCGTTTGTGAGGAGAAGAAGAAAAAGCACGAGGAGCGCGTGCGGAGGGGAACGCCGGGACAGGTAGAAGAGGATTACGTGGCAGAGAAGAGAAGAGCGCGGTGGGCGGCGGACGTGGACGAGTTCTGCTGGCTCCCCGAGTTCCGGGCTTGGGCCTCAGCCGCAGACGTCCGGGCCACCAGACCTGGACATCCATCGTCGAGAGCCTCAACCACCAGGCCACCACCAGGCCAGGTGCCACTCTTCTCCGTCCATCCGTCAGCTGCTCCAAACAGGCCGCCTCTGGTGCCTAAGTGGCCTTTCCGGGATACCAGACCTGGGAACCGTGCTGGGAGCCCAGAGACGCTGACGCTGCGGTAGCGCTGAAGGCCAACGGAGAAACGCCGGCAACAGTGCATCGACACTGGAACGCCCAGAGACTCCCTGACTGCCCGACACCCAGCCAGTCTTCCCCGCTCGATGCTCGTATGAGAGACAAGTAGTGTGACTTTCCTCTTTGACTTTCTTTTTTACTGTATTTTTCGCGAGGATTTTATTCTGTTCCCCCGTGTGTTTTTTACGTGTGTTGTTGCGTTGCTCTCTTGTTTCTTTCCTTCTTCCAAGCCCATACTGAAATTGGTTTCCTTTCCTATAAAAGCCGCCTCGTTGATTGTTTATACCTTTGTGTTTGTGTAAAATACAACCTGCAATCTCACACAATCCTCACAGTATGGGAAAGTAGGGAGACGCTGTATTAAGAATGTCTCAACTTAAGCAAAGGACTAAGACTGAAGCAGAAAGAATTAGTAAAAAAATGATCAGAATAAAAATAGCATCAGAATTGAAATAGAATTAGATTAGATTGAGAAGTGAAAGAAAAAGCTACAGCATTTTCTCAGCATCAAGCCAGTCGATCACACCAAAATTCTTTTTCTCTTTTATGCAGCGTAAAAGTGCGAAATAGCCAGATAGTTACACCTCAAAAGTTCCAAATCAAGACACGTGCACGGCTCTGCTAATGAATGCACGGTCACGGTCCGCTCATTAAATACGGCTGCGGAGAACGTGAAAAGGCGAGGATGGGAGAAAACGACACGAGGCAGGCATCCGCTTTTCTCTGATCGGCTAAATCTCTCTAATCGATCAGGTCGATCGTTCTCATTTCCAAGCTGGTACGGCCAAACAAAAATGACTCCACCAGGAGCCATCCAAACTTGACCGAAACCGTTGAGCGTTTTTCGGCCCGTCCTCCCCACCCTCCCCCGCCGGCCCTTTAAATCATCATTTTCTCGTTAGCTTCCAAACTTCCCCGTTGTTTACGAATTGTCCAATCGATGAGCTAACCACGTGCAGCTCGTCTACAAGTGCACGCAACATCGCTTTCTGGTTACAGCCGACTCTAAATATTTCGCAGTCGAGGTGTCCCGCACCCCCTGACCCTTCACGTGTTTACGTACAAGTGCAGTGGCACGCAATGGCTCTAGTTATGTGCGCGTGTTTTATCTGCAAACGCAGTGATCACATAATTTGAATTTTCACTTTTTAATTCCTCTACTTCTCTTTTCTGATTACGAACAAGGTGAAAGCTGTAGAGCTGCTTCTAGTCACTACGGACTCCTTTCCGGCCAGAACCTTCGAAACGGTACAACAGCCAAACCTGGGTACGAAGGAAGCCCTCCTAAATGTATTGATACGTGGCGGCAAGCTTGAAATAAAGGACGGCATAAGAAACAGTGATGACATGACTTAAAGGCTGTCAAGTGTAGCGGGAGTGTCCAGTCCTGTGCCACTGCCTGTGTTAAGGTCTTCTTTCTCCCGTAACAAAAATTTAAAGAAATGGCTCTACACACGGCCTGCTCTGGCTTTCGTTCTACAGATGTCCTCAATCTGCAATCGCGAAGTTCAGAGATTAGCCGTCCACGTAAGCCTACTCTCAGAACCCTACAGTGGCACACCTTAACTAAAACTTCTCGCGTTTAAGAGCCTGGGGTAAAGAGGGGGGAAATTACGAAAGACCCAGAAATGCAAAAATGAATAGAGCGTATCCAGGGTATTATGCGTTGTTTGCTCGCAACCGATCCGTTCACATCATTGTTTTTTCCGGAGTGGTTGCTGCTGCGTTCCAATTTCGAAATCCGTAGGGCACAGCATTTGTCTTATCCTGTGGCAACCAGAATTTTGTTTTGAACCTTCTGAAGGCAAACAGAATGCTCGGAGAAGCCATTCGTCTTCCTGATTGTTTCTCGTACTGGCTGTTGTCTTCGTTTTCCGCTTGCCACCGAGATTTGGCTTTTTTTTTTTATCGCAGTAAGAAGAGTGAGATTTCGTGCGCGCAAGCCTTTCGCATACTGCCTGCATTCAGAGGTGTAGGAGCCTCGACCCACGCTTGATCAGGTCTCCCGAAACAACGCTGACGTGGGCTGCTTCACGACCATCCATCTCCAAACCCCACTACCTGCAGTACTGCCAGTGCACGCACGCACCAAAGAATGCACGACTGCTTTCCTTCATTTCACAAGCCCCGCCGAGCATACGTTCTCAATTTTTAGACCGACAGTCTGTGCAGGGAACACGCATTCACTTTGTTTCCTAACAGTTTTACATTCCTGAACGTCGAGGTTGTTTTTCAAAGCAGTAATGTGCGTTTTTCAGGACACTAAATTGAAAAGTTTTTTGTCTTCAGCCGAAGGGGATGTTCGTCTCTCTTTTGCTTCTTTTTTATGCGAAGAACAAGTAAAGAAAGACGAACAGTGTTATCTAAGCTATGACGGATCGGATAGTGTGTAGAAGCATACAAAGCTATCACAAAACCGCCGCTATGAACCCGGATAAAGATGCCTCGAGCTGGTAGCTTAAAGCGTCTTAGAATTGGAGTGTTAAAGGAGTCTGGGCTATGTAACGCCTGTTTTTCGGCGTTTTACGAAGGGTATGAGCTTGTAATAGAACTTCATGCCGATCTTGCACACTGCTTCTTTTACTCTCCCATCGCTGTTCAGGCCCCTTTGTGCGCCTCTCCCTTATCCCTTGTCCTCTCCTGGTATACATGGCTGGCTTCTTTCTATGAGGAGGATCAGATTGGCTTGCCTGGGCAGGCGAAGTTAATTCTGAGCATTTAATTTGTGCTTTGAAAGAAGCCTCTCTTTCTACTACTACTACTACTGAAAACTAATTCACGCTATTACTGCAAAATCGCAAACTAATTCACGCTTCATCTTCCGACTCCGAACATGCTGGCGTTTTATTGCGAAAGGAATACTGCGCTAGGTTTTGAGCCTTCAGCATCGTCCCGGCGGCTCCACGTTTGACCTTTAGCTTGACCTCTGTTGTGACGTCACGCCAGACGGAGAGAAAACTGGGGCCCAACTCAGCTCGTCGCTGCTGACCCAGCGGATCCACGCCGCTCCGCGCAGCAGCTGCGCGCCGCTGCCCACGAGGAGGCGCTCGCTGTGGTGACGTCACGCCAGACGGAGACAAAACTGGGGCCCGAGCTCGGCTCATCACAGTCGTCCCAGCGGAGCCACAACGCTTCTCTTGTGCTTTAAGGGAAGAGCACGTACTGCATGGGTGTTTCAACCAGGCCATGTCGACCGACACGTACAAGGCGAAGCTGCAACGATTTGCCCCAACTAGGAAACAACGACGGGCTCAGTAAACATCAGCTTTACTAAGGGCATCACCAAGACACACCACCAGCCAAACCAGGCGCATCCAGGGCTATTGCTTTCGCAACTTACCGGGCTTAACCAAGCTAAACCTCTGCCAATTTTTTGCGAATGTTCTCTTCTTTTCCGTGTCAACGTTTCAGCGTTGATACCCGCAGATCTGAGAGCGTCGTCAGGAACTTTGTTTGTTCTAATACTGTATTTACGCAGACTGGAACAGAAACCAGTGCAGTATGAGCACGTAGCTTTCTACTTGTAATAAATAGGACAGTTAATTTATAAATAACGGTGATATCTTCCGTTTTGCAAAAAAAAAAAAAAAAACAGAATGCTTTTGCGCCATTAGTTGGGCTTGCAGCATTGAAGTCAAGCTCAATTAACATACCTGAAAGCGGTCTATGAAATTCCTTCTGGGCCTGTGGCACTGTTAGAAATTAGCAGGGAACCATGACTAATTTATCAGGTTAATGGAAAGTAGATGCCTTCTCCTACGTGCCTCTACAAACATACAACAATGTTGTCTCGATATTACACTCGTAGCGTGCATCCAATATCCTTATTCCTGCATATAGAAGAGCCCGAATATCCGTCAGTCCCTGATCTAAGAAATATTTCACATGCTTTTATAATTGTTTTTTTTTGTATTTTTCTGGTTGCAATTTCTATAAGTTGTAAGGCAGTGTAACAAAGTCGTCAAAGCCTCAAGAAAACGTTTCGCGCTTAAACTTGGTGTTCTACCGTCTACGTGATCAAAAAGAGAATGTCCCGTAAGAGAATTATCACAATGGTTTACAACGTCTTGCTCTAACTGCAGTTTTTACAACTATGACAGGCCATGTGAGTTCAGAATCTCCCATATGTTCGGGCACTCAATATAGCCCTACTGCGCAGAGTAAGCAGTTTTCGCGATATAGTAACAGCGTTCACTGTCAGAGCTCTTGGACCATACAGCATGGAAGGAAGGAAGGAAGGAAGGAAGGAAGGAAGGAAGGAACGAAGGAACGAAGGAACGAAGGAACGAAGGAAGGAACGAAGGAAGGAACGAAGGAAGGAACGAAGGAAGGAGGGAAGGAAGGAAGGAACGAAGGAAGGAAGGAATGAAGGAGGGAAGGAAGGAAGGAACGAAGGAAGGAAGGAAGGAAGGAAGGAGGGAAGGAAGGAATGAAGGAAGGATGGAAGAAAGAAGAAAGAAAGGAAGGAAGGAAGGAAGGAAGGAAGGAAGGAAGGAAGGAAGGAAGGAAGGAAGGAAGGAAGGAAGGAAGGAAGCAAGGAAGGAGGGAGGGAAGGAAGGAAGGAAGGAAGAATAAACATTTATTGAGAGAGAGGAAGAGGGTGGATGGAGAAAATAAGGTAGAGAAGGTTGGAGAGGTAGAAGGTAGAGAGTCTTCAGTGCAAGACACCAGTGGCTCTGGCCGATGCTGTGGAGGTGGCGATGAGCTCCTCCGGGGCTTCGAGGGTGGCGCGGGTCAGCTGCACCTGCCACTGCTCCACACTGGGCGGCCGCATTGGGCAGTTTTAGGTGGTGTGGTTTATGGGTGCATGTCCATGTGATACGGAGAAGGGTAGAGGTTATGCCGCACCATGGACATCCATTGATATATAATTTTGGGTAGAGGCTGTGTGGAAGGTGGGAGTAGGAAGAAGTGAGAGTGTGGATTCGACAGAGCATGCAGGCTTCCGGCGAAAAAAGGTATTTGTGAGGAGGAGGGGTAGATGCGTCGGTTGACTCGTAAGACCTGAAGTCTGTGAGTCCCCGCTTGTTTGGTGTAATCGCGAGCTATGGCACCAGCACTGATTTCACCTTCTAGGTTTTTGTGACCGGGAGCCCTGGTTATGAGATGATCTTGGTGAAGCGTGGCACTCAAACTGTGGAGGGCAGGCTTGGGGATGCAGGTCCAAAATGCAGCGTGAGAGTCGGTGGTAATGTGGGAGTTGCACATCTAATTGTTCTTCCTGTGCTTTGATGGCGAGTGCGACTATAATGGACTTACCCGCATCTGGGTCAGTGGCATCGAAGTATGCGGTAAGCTAAGGGGAGAAGAAGTGATCGACCGCCGCGAGAACGCATTTGGACGGGAGAGAGTAGGAGGCCGCATTCAAATATTCCACCACAATATCGTTGCAGTACTTTCTGCGATGGTAGCGAACGCAGGCCTGACGTTGCATAGCCTTAAATTCGTTATGCATGCGACGTGGGAGGGAGCCAAAGTAGAGATGAAAGCGTACTTGCGCAAGGAAGATGCCTGTGAGGGGCAGAGTGCGTGAAACTTGTGCATCGCCAATTAGGTAAAGAATGGCTCTGCCTGTGGTACTAGTGAGAAGGCGAGTGCATTGAGAGGTGAGGACAGCTTCCTGACTCGATTGGAAAGGGTTGCGGGCGCCAAAGGCGAGGAGGCATGTTGGTGAGGGGAAGATATGGAGGCCGAGGGCAGTCTCGTATAGGGTGCGTAGGAGAATGTTCATCTTGTTCTTATCCGTATGAACGTGGTAGTGGCAGGGCAGGCCTTCTCGTATGCGGAGTTTCTAAGCTGGCATAGACCACGCTATTCCAGATGGGAAGCTCTGCTTCGAAAAGTAACTTCTCCGTGTAGCCATTTTCCGAGTGCTTAATTAAGTACGGCGGCGTCTTGTGGAAGTGGCTATTAAAAGCTGTTGTCGTATGTCAGCATTGTTTTCTGAAAAGCATTTTTTGTGTTGGCTTCTTTTACCTCTGAATTTACCTTTTGGACTGTTATATAGAGAGAATTTTCATAGTACACCTGTTTCACTGATTTTGTTGCCAGGTGGTTGTGCTTTCAGCAACAATTTCGAAATATGAAAGTTGAACAGAGTTTGTATTATTGGCCGCAAGTGGGACGTTTTCTGTAAACACCTTAATTTTGGACACCCTGGACTGCCATTTTTTTAAAACCTGGACGCTGTGGGAAGTTTCGTAACTGTTGATACGAAACAGCTCTCTTTATTACAAAGCAGGGGCGTAGCCAGAGGGAGGGGGGTGGGGGGGGAGGGACAAAATGGGTTTTACGGGACCTGAGTACATACAGAAAGAAGACATTATTATTGCGCCAAACTTCAGACTAGTTTCTTCCTTCTATGCCAGGCATATATGAACACGCTTGGGAGTTTGCGCCAAGACTAAAACGATAGTGGACGTGGAAGGCTTACTAATGGCCCTGTATTTCTATCCCGACTGTACACCAAGACCAAAAGTACCTACACTGAGATCCAACGCAACCTTTTGGAAGCGACCTCTATTTTTTGAATGAACCTTATTGTTGTGATTTCTACTCCGTCCTGTCTTAACTTTTAAATCTGTGCTTTTCGACTTGTCACGTTTAGGGCGGAAAAAGAGCGAAGTCCGAAAAAAGATTTCAGTTCCAGCCTTGCTCAGCTTTAGATACTAGGCTCGCATAAAACATGATGGAGCGAAGAAAGCAGCTAAGTTCAGCTAAGTTTGTTACTAACGCCCAACCGATACTTTGTGCGCGCCGTTTTACTGCTCGAAGCGATGACAGAGAGAGTTATGGTATAGCGTGATTCGCGATCCGCTACCGTGATCCTTTTCCGCGAGGCGTCACTGCGCGTGCGCAGAAGGCCACGAGGATGCCAGATGGCGCCACGTGCACGTGAGCTGCGGGCGCGCCTGCAGCGCCGGGACCAATCTGCGCGTCCACAGTCGAACCGTGTTAAAACATCTTTCGAATATGGCTAGGTTGCTGGACGAGCCATGTGAAGCAAAGGGTAATAAATGTGTCATGCTTTGCTATTAGGAGTGTTTGCAAGGTTGCGCGGAGGCCGTGTACTCGGGAACCTCATTCTATATGGACCAAAAATGCACTCGAGCAAAGCGAAAACGTTGCAGTAAGTAAGAATATTAGCCTCTGTTCAGAAGCGCCGCTATCTCTCTAAAATTAAGATGGGCGCTGTAAGCACTGTTCTTTAAGAAACTGCGTTCTAGGCATACATGACTGAGAACCTTGCAGCGAGGCTGATTGTAGGCAAGGAGCATACTCAAGACCTCCTGCACATTGTTTTGCATCCCCATACTGCGCACCCTTAACACACGCAAATAATAGTTTGACGCCTGAGCATCGTGCGGGAAATATTCTCTAAGCCACTATGACACCATTGCCGAAGTACGTACGGTACCACTGGTCCGCTTACCGGTATTAGTCTTGACGCAAGAGCGTTGTAGGGCACTATACCCAGGCGTACTGCTAGTTACAAGTCGAATAATCCTCAAGCGTAAAGTAATACCCAAAAGTAAGCACAGAAAAGGAGGAGTGTTTGGTTAAAAATATTTGACGGCCTCCAGCCAGGAACGCAGCCTTCAGCAGTGACATTTCCAAGGATCTAGTGGTCTTTTTTAACATTTCTATTTTAGAGATGTTAGGCTCATCATTTGGTCACATAACCACGTGTGAAAACATGTTTTTCCTATCTTACTTGTATTACAATTTTGCATGATTGTAACGCAATGATTACGTTTCTGGATCTGATTTATGCTGATTTTTTTACTACGCCGGGGTAATGATGGAAGACAGTTTGGAAATTAATGCTTATCTGATAGTACGGTACGGCACGGCACAGTACGGTAAATTTGTCGCGGATAGATTTTGTTCCACTTTGTGCCTTGCGTGTTTTCTTTCTTTCTGTTTCTAAACCCCTTTCAAATATGTTTGGCTTTCCTTGTATTCTGCTCGGAAAAGCCGCCTCATATAGCCGCGCGCCACCATCAAATCAACTTTGACGGAGCAATAGCAAGACCGCCTAGAGTTCAGTACTATTGTATAACTTTTTTTGCGTGCGTCAGCTTTCGCCAGCGCGTGCAAGGAACAAATGCTGGACCTCCCAGGGCGTCCTCTGCTGGTAGCTCGAATCATACCACCAAAAAGGTTTTCTACGTGATCAGAATTTTCGGGCGCAGTGTGGTGGCACTTGGCGTCATATATCTCGCTTTGAAGTGCGCTAGCTATTGAAGGCACTCAAACGGATTGCCTCATTGTCGTTCTGTCATTCTCTTCCCGCTAAAGGAAGCACGTAGAAGCAGCATTACTGGTGTGGTGAAAAAAAAAAAATAAAGATTTGTAATCTTTGCTTTTGAAAGGAAAAAACCGCCAGCACACTGATTTGCTTGTCACGAAAGATGCGACGATATTTATCGAGAATTTTTCTGTACACTGCCTATAGGCAGTCTATAGACATAACTTCACCAGCGAAAGAACGAGACACGAGGAGAAGAACACAGGACAACGCTGGACTAACAATTGAAGTTTACTCGAGAAACGGCCAACCTAGGTCACCAGAAGACGCATGCAGTCTACAGACTTCTTATAGACGCTGTTGCCTTCCTATAATTTTTTTTTGTCGAACGATAGTATATGGATAGTCTGTAGAGTTCATGATGTAACAATAGCGCACAAGGAACACTTGGGACGGAAAGGAACGACGCAGACAAGCGCGACTCGCAACTGGGGTTTATTGCTGAAACACGCAGTTTAAAGAAATAACTTAAAAAAAAACACAAAAACATAAACACGCAGGCCCTCCTCGGAAGCCCAAGTCAGAGGAAAAAACGGAATTGAAGCATCTGGCGCCGTCATCGCTGTGGAAGAATCAGTTAAAAATATGTTATCAAAAAGGACGTCAATGCAATTCTGAGGCTAAGAAATCGATTTAACAGTCTGTCATGGTAAGAGAGGGCTCGCTGATAGACATATTCTGACATTTCCTAATATGATATGCCTCCATTATGTCACGTACGCGCTGATCGCGATGTCTGAAAAGTATGACGGTACTAGAAAAAACCTGTGTGCAATTTTACCCCTTTTGATCTTCTTTTTGCTGCATTCTCGGCAATGCTCAGTAAGATTCCCGTAATGATCTTTTAGGGAATTACGGTGCTCACCCAGCCTAACATTGAGGCAATGCGCTTGTCTGCGTTGTTCCTTTCCGTCCCTCGTGTTCCTTGTGCGCTATTGTTACATCATGAATGTTATCCAACTTGCGCAACTTTCGGCTTTGCTTAGAGTCTGTAGAGTGTCTATAGACAAGCCTACTAAAAGTGTATGGCCATAAATATATAGATTGTCTATAGACTGTCTATAGCATTTTGTATTGACCAAATGTTTAGGGGAATCCCCTAAGGTGGAGTAGATTTGTAATAAGGGAGTAATTACTCATTGACGTCCACCCGAGCGCAGCCATATGGCAACAATGGAAAGCTATACAGCTTTCACAGAAACTTCGCAGTTAAATAAAAATTCGTCCTGGTCCGGGGTTCGAACCCGGGACCACCGCTTCACCGGAGCAGTCGCTCCACCAAGTGAGCGAGCCCGGAAGGAGAGCGAATTGACCAATAACTCGAAGTGGCAACAGTGTTGACCAAATGCTTAGGGGAATCCCCCAAGTTGGAGTAGATTTGTATTGCCTATAGACTGTTCTCTAGGATTTATCGAGAGATTCTATAGATTTATAGGCAGAAGTCTATGAACACTCTATACAGGGTCTAAAAAATTTTTTTGTAAGGGCGCGCACGGAACTGGTTCGACGTCCTTCGAGATTATCGCGTATGCTTTCCGCGCCTTATCTCGAAACTTATACGCCCTCCTTAGACTGAGCGTGGCCGAGAGCAGCCGCGAAGAAAAAAGAAACATAGTTCAAAGGTAGAATAATTACGAGTGCCGAGGAGCACGCGGCAGTCTCTTAAGTAATTCTCAGGAAGCATGTGGCGCTTTCTGAGTAAAAAGTCACAAAATTGCCTGCACGTTTATTCTTATTTAAAGAGTGATTGCGTGCACATACTGGAACAGCCCGAGGGCCAGAAAGTTCGCTTTTCAAAAGGTCCGAATGCGGGTCCCTAAAAAGCGCCTCGAGCAAAGCCTTCAGTAAAGAGGGTTTTAGCTAGGCTTCGTAGCTAACCTAATCGTCCCTAGCACAGCAGCTCTTTAAGCTTTTCTTCCGGCCTAGTCTTAGAAGAAAGCCAGGTGCTTGCGAAATTACTGCTGTGTTCCATGCAGGCAGTGAGCACCGCGAACCGAGGAGGACGGCGAAAAGCTCTGAGATCCCAGTTATACGGATGTCTTGGAACACACCGAAACGAGAACAAGACCGATCGACATTGCTCGTCAGCTTTGCCTTTCACAAGAGGATTTCACTTTTCACGGCGTTGCCTTAGGTTGGTTCATGCAGAGACTCTCCCGCTTTACCAAGATCCCGATGCACTGATCAGAATTCGAAAAGAAGAAAGGAGCCTGAAGTCTCCCGAAAGCATTTTAGCAAGCCTCGGAACAGTCCAATTGCACGCTCTTTGGTCCTGTTTTTCTTTTTTTGGTTAATGCTGTGGACGGCCTCAATTAAATATGATAAGTTGTATGATTTGGCCTTTTGATTTGACATGTATCAGTCCGGTGCGAACAATCCTGTGACGTTAGTGGTCTTTTGGACTCCGCTGATTCGTTTGTATTATGGTCTGTATACTAATATTCGGCAGCTCATACAGCGACTTCAGTACTTTGACGCCTCTTTCGCACAAATTCTGCTGAATTATGTCCATTCATAGCCACAGAAGTGATCGATTGAAGCTAATGAAAGCGCACTAGGCCTGACCATAGCATTCGTCCATCATTCCGTGTTTCCAGTCAAACAAGCATGGCGCTCACTGCTTCAGAAGCAACGTTACATAATTTATAGGAAGATCATGAACAGGGAACTTTAGTAGAGGAAGGCTGAAAAAGTTGGTTCTGCTTATTTTTTCTTGCCTATAAATACTCCGCGGCCCTTCGTACCCTTGCAGGCTCTGTCCTGCTTTGTCTCTTTTTGTTAGTTTATTATTGAAGAAACCACTCACTAATAATTTCGTTCTTTTTCGAATAACCGTGTCATGAGAAAGTTGGATAGAGCGCTGTGTCAGTCTGTGTTTTTTTTTTTTCGTCCCTTCTCGGTTGTTCCGTGCCCAGAGCAGCGCACTGAAGAAGTCAAGCGTCAATACCCAACTGCGTTCACTTGCAGCTTTACTGACATATTCTTCATTCTACAATTCAGGTTTGACTCTGCTATTCCAATGAACAACATTATTAGCCGAACTAAGACCTTCTCAGAGCACACATAGAGTCGTGGCTGTAGTACTTACTCTCAAACCCATTCCGATGAGTCAGTAACTAAGCAACTGTGTTACCCATGAGTACAATTATTGCCCGCAGCGCTTCCCAGACACGATGTTTTGGTCTTGAATGGAGAAGAAATGCATGAACCCCGATTCCTGAGACCCTGATGTGCGGCAAAGGATATCGTGTGGTGAAAATGAGATCTAACGCCGTTTTTCGCCTCCTGTCGCACGAATTTTCTGCTAGGCTACAGTGGGGCCAGTATTGCATTGAGGTGTAGCCTTTTTTTCCCGCAGTAGCTGTAATAACCTGCTCGCAATAGAAATGCGTTGTCCTCGTAGAGAGGGCGTTTAACTTTATTTTTTGTTTAATAAAAGCACCGCCGGAGAGAAGTAGGGAGTAAGAAGGCAACACACTACGCACACTCGATTCCCAACTTCGCACTTTTCCAAATACGTGGCCCCGCCGCTGAGAGCCGGCACTCATCCTTGTTTCGGGCGACGGTATTTCGGGTTTCGGCTCGATCTCAAAGCTTTCGACTTTGGCCTCAAGATCACGTCCTTCCGATTGGAATGACAGAAAAAAAAGCAAAAAAAAACCTACTAGAATTAGGCACCGCGCGCTTTCATGCTTCTATTCCTTTTTCTTTATTATACGTTTTCCGCACGCCATTTCATTCGGGAAAGGCGTTTGAACCGCGCCTCTTTTGTCACGTTTGCGCCATTACGTTCCACTAGGCTCCGTACATTTCTTTCCGTGACTTTTCATTCAGTGCAACTCTGAACAGGCTAGACAAGGAAACAGTCAAATTTTTAGTCAAGGCTACAGTTCGTTTATTTCATCCAATGTCGACTCACTGTTCTCTTCTTTATCTACTATTTTATTGAATTGTTTTTATATTTGCTTGTAAGAACAATTTCGTACAGTGAATGGCGAGGGGGATTCGTTTCTTATGGAATGACGTATTGAAGACGACGCAGGAAAGCTCCGCTGCTTCCTGGGGGATTACTTTATTTTAATTTACTCTCATATTTTTTTTTTTCGAAATACCAGACACACATACAGTTGCTCATAAGCTTCGAGGAAGAACTCAAGTGGAAGCAGCGTTTATGGTAGCGCCCTCTAAGCTGCCGTAGAGAGAAAGCATATAAACAAAAAGAGCGACGTTTCCGTCTTTTCTTTGTCCCTGTATTAAAGTTGCGCTGTGTTTTTTTAGCAGCCATCATATATCAACTAGCCTGATTAGCCACGCTTTCAAGTGGAGGTATGACAGAAGACCGTAACGCCATTTAGATGTATTGTGAGAGAAGACTGCCTACCGCCTTGCTCGGCGAAAGCGGTCTTGGCGTTATCGCATAATGGCCTAAAGCCGTTTTCCTCACTGCACAGGTCCTGCGTCAGGGATGAAAGCAAGGAGAAAAAAGACAAAAGACAGTTCGGCGATAAGTGCGTTAAAGATAATGAAAGCATACAGTGCTCCCTAGGAGCATATTTTTTGTATTAAGAAGAAAAATAAACTGTCAGCTTCCGAGTGGAACGCGTAATTTTCCTGCTTGAGACCGCCAGTTGTCTCAATGGTGTCGGTTCATGACAGTGTAGTGAGCCTGATCTGAATAATGGCGTTGTATATTACGTGCAACGCCGCTAATGTGAAATGGGCTGTGACAGACGTCGTACAGTGGACGCATTTGGATTAATTAAGACCAACTGGAACTCTGACATGCCTTGACATTGCGCAGCACTCCGGCGTGTTTCCATTTTTTGTCTCTGCCCGGAACTGAAAGGCGGCCATAATATGATTATGAATAGGAAAACATTGAAGTGGATCTGGTTCTTATGTTGGATGGTATTAGGTTTAGGAATACACTTCCGAAGCAGCTTTCTGAATCCTTAAATTTAAAAATGACGAGCACATTGCGGTCTTTGAGCCACGTGTGTTATCAGTCGGGAGGAGCGAACGCAACTTAAGTGACGTGGACATGATTGTACATGTATACGTAAAGAATCTAACTGAGAATTCGGTCGCGCTGAGATCAATTTGATATAGACGCCACTTATATTTCAACCACTCTGACGTGCAATTTACATGCGGAAGCTATTTTTCTGCTAATCACAATAAAGATAATGCGAAAATTACCAACCATCCATTGCCCGTGCCTCTTAACCAATGCAGAAATTTGTGAGTCTCATTACTGCGCACACTGATATTGACCACCATTACTAATTAATCATTTTGCCAATTTTGTCAACACAACCAAACAGTGAACGTGTCTTTGTGTACCTTTGTCCCCTCCAATTTTCTCTCGTGTTTAGGTCCAGATATATGCTCTCATATGTACAACTGCTTCTTTACGGGCATCACCGTTAGTTTTGGCACATGTCCTGGATAGAACGACGCGTTGTTGCTTTGAATAGTCATCAATTTCTTGAGTGACAATCCAGAAACATCATCGCCCACAACGCCAACATCTCGAAACTGGGTTGTCCTACACAGAAAAAGTGCTCAATCACAAGCGGTGGTGTACATTAACTAGAACAACCTAGCATATTCTTCGGCATTGAAGCTCGAAATACTCTAAATTACATGACAGCCGCCTTTAGAATGCCACCTGAAGGCTATAAAACTGCCGTTTGTTCGCGCAGGCGACTGCATGCATTTCACGGCAATTGTTCGTAGCCTTTCTCTCTTTTCTTTGCCACGCGGGATCTCTTAAAACAGAACAAATACATTAATATAGGATTCTTTGCGCTTGTTCATGTTAGCAAATGACAAAGATATGTATGACGTTGCTTTCTAGAAAGCGTGGAGAAGATGTAAGAAAACAAAAACGTGTATGCGGACAAGAAGACAGATTTTTTTACTTTGCCTCATCTATGGCAGACTTTCCGGAAAAGCTCGACGTAAATGGTGTTTATTCTCGGTCGATTAGTCACTTTGCCTAATCTGTCAGCACAAACCAATAGTGAACGTGGCTTTGTGTGCCTTTTTCGCCTCGCAACTTTTTTTTTACGTTGATGTCGAGAAATGTACTTTCTCCGAAGTACAATTGGTTCTTTCCGGGTATCAAGCTTCATTATACAGACTCGTTCCAGACGGAACGACGCGTGGTCGCTTTCAGTAGGCATCAGTTTCTTGAGTGACATTCCTGAGAATTTGGTGCCCACAACGCAATAATCTCGGAACTGGGTTGTCCTACACAGAAAAAGGGCTCAATCACCAGCGGCAGTGTACGTCAAGGATACAAACCTAGCAACTGCTTCTTCAACTAAGTCCAAAATACTATAAAGTACATGACAGCCGTCTTTAGAAAGCCGCGGAAGGCCGTAAAACTTCGTCATATGTTCACCCAGGAGACTGCATACATTTTAAGGCAATTGATTCTAACCTTTCTTTCTTTTCTTTACCTCAAGGGATCTTCTCAAAACCAGGCCGAACAGATAGCAACAAAGCGATTGCAATAATGTGATGTCCTTTTTGCTTGTTCTTGTTAAAATATGACAAAGGTATACACGGTGCTTTTTTCTAGAAACCGTGAAGAAGACGTAGGCAAATGATACACTTGTATGGGGACAGATACACAGTTTCTTTTTCTTTTTGTTTTGCGTCATCTTTCGTAGACTTTCCGGAAAAAGCTCGACAGCAATTGCTGTTTCGTTTCGGAAAGCTATTCCAGAAGTTTCAAAAACGTTAAAAATCAGAAAAAGCGGGAACGTTCTTGCTACACTAGAAAATATTAAGTATTGCAATTGTATTACAATTAACAGTAGACAATCCTATAGCCTACGTTCGAATGAAATTGTGCTTGTCCCGAGGGCACGATTATGTCCGGCAAAATAAATTCTGCACCAGATATTTTGTGCAGCATGGGCGAGAACTTTAAAATAAAAATAAGCACCATATTTGAGGTGCCAGAATTTTCTCGAGAGTGATGTTTTGCAACACAATAAAGCGGAATACATGACGGCATTAAAGGTTCGGGTACAGAGAATGTTGTGGAGAACACTTTCTTCTCGGAAGAAAAATAAAAGCAGTGAGTTGCAAGAGCTCTATCCCAGCAACCACCTATAAAGTAAATATTCCTGGTTCTGCATCGGCAGGCATTGGGCAATGTTCAAAATTGGCAAGAGCATCACCGAACTAGCACAAAAGGATTGCTTTCGCAACCCATAGTTTTCTACTCATATACTTTTTGTTCATGGGGCGGTTCTCTTTCAAGGCGCGAACTTGTCGGAACAACATTGTGTTCTCTAATTTTTTTTTCTTTTTCTTCTATTTTTGTTTCCTTTGTGCGAAACTTTATATGGAAGCACTGTCAGTGGTCTCTCAAAGGTATTTTACTTTAGCTGGTTAAAGTAATAAACAAATATGCACCGACGCACTCGCAATTTCTGAGAGAATTCTGAGGTCTGAGTTCAGTAGAAATGTTCGCCACTACTGATAGGCATTGACTCCAGTATGGCGCGAGAGATATGCCGCTTTACTGAGGGAATCCGAGGAATTTACTTTTTCTTTTTTAAATGCTGGGGAGGCGATCGTGGAAAGTCAGGCATTCCACTTGCTGCTCGACGAGCAGCGAGAGAGCTGCCGACTTGCCCGAGTAAAGCTGACCTGTGTATTTAGTCACTAAGTTTCTCGTTCTCGATAATTCTCTGTGCGCGACATATGTTTTATTGAATAAACGATGGCCGTGTGAGCCGATATTATTTGTCGTACATGCTGCACGGGTGAGAATTATTTCTGGTGCATGGGCTGTGTTTTTAGAAGTCCATTGCAATCAACCTACTTCGCTTGTTATTTGTGTTCGTTTTTTTTTCTCTGAAAACCAGCGTGCATGCAAAAAAGAAAGTTGCCAAAAGAAAACATTTGCACGAAAACACAAAAACTAAATTTCAAATGATTACAAATGGTGCTCAGTGGGGCCTGGTTCTCTAATACCCAGGACGATAAAAAATACTACCACACTTCTAAGTAAGTGGGCGGATGTGTGAGGTAAAAATATCGTGATTTTAAATGCCTAGAATAAATACAAGTAATTAATGAAATGCGCGGTGAAATTCTGTGGCCTTAAAGGAAAAGAACACCAAGGCACCAACACAGTTGATTACGCCGACAGAAAACGATCTGTTTAAAGCAAAAAAATTAAGGAAGTATGTCTAATGAACTGCGGAGCAAGAAGCGGTTAAAACAAAAGAAGTTAAGAAAAAGTGATAGCTAAACCAGTTATTCAAGCCCGCAGGAGTTGGCCGGGTCAGGATTTTGTTTTTCAAAATTCCTTGCCATGTGGCGCAAAACATTGTTACTGAACTAAAATAAAGAACGTGGTGATGCATTAAGTAGAGGAGGAACGGGTAAGACGCTATTAGACAGAATAAAAGATACAAGGAGAATGAATCGTGCACCGCGCCGACAAGAATGCGTGAGGCGAAAAGAATAAAAGTGATTGAAACAAAAATAAAACAGCATTTTTTTCTTGTTGGCAAGGACTTTCCCTGCGTCAGCTCTGCACAAGAACGGAAGGCCTCGAAGAGAGCAACACAATTTGCGTGCTGCTATAGTCATTGCGAGGCACAATAAAGAAAGATAATGTGGCAATATTCTGTGCTCTATCTGAAAAAAAAAAAAAAAGTTACGGAAGTACCTTTATCTGCTAAATGAACCGCGAGTTGCGAGGAAGGGGGAACAAAGGTACCACGAATAAAGGAAAGCTGAAGCTAAAGAAGAAAGTGCTCACACTTCGTCCAATTCCTTTTTAAATAACTCAGGAAAATCGAGAGCCTAAGCTAGGGATTGGGGCTGCATAAATATGGAAAAAAGGTAAATGAAAGCTTACCTACCATATCTCGTCACTTTTAATAAATATCCGTGCGCACTGGATGCAGCTCTACGGAATTCAATAGTAGTTTAAGCTGCACTGGACGATATACTAGTATTCCGAAAACTATATCTTGTTACCAGAAGAAAAACAATGCTTCTCAACTCTTCAAAAACTATTGCAGACAACTGAAAGGTTGAAGTACAGTTGCGTAAAAGTGAGATTCACTTGTGGAATATTGGTAATTACTTGGTTTGGCTTTTGGGGTTTAATATCCCAAAGCGACTCAGGCTCTGAGGGGCCCCGTAATGGAGGACTCCGGATACCTTCGACCACCTGGGGTTTTTTAGCGTGCACTGACATCGCATAGTACACGGGCCTCTATAATTTCGCCTCCATCGAAATGTGACCACTGCGGCCGAGATGAACCCGCGTCTTTTGGGTCAGCAGCCGAGCACCAGAACCACTTAGCCACCGCGGCTGCTTTAATCACTTGCGTCACTAAAGAAATGTGTCCACAGACAACAAGAGGCAACCAGCCTAACTGCCTCTTTATTTATTGTTTACCGTTCGTGCACAAATGCGTTTTTTTTTTGCAGTAGTGGAACATCGTTCATATTAAGGAGGGGCGGACGAATGATCTGTGCTTGCGTTTCTTCTAAGCGTAAACATGATTATTCCGCTGCAGAAACTATTGTGTTAAGATTCACGCCAACGTGCTAAAAAATCGTTTTACTGTACAATTGCAGTATCTCCAGTTGGTGTTCTAGAATGCCTGCCATGTACAGACAAGGTTCCCGGCTCGCCTTGAAATGTTCCGCGCTGTTTCTGAGGTTACGAAGAGACTGTAATTTGTAGAGTTTCTCTTTTGAAGGCGCTTGGCTCAGCTTTTGTCTATGTTGAAGATAATTAGTGTCTCGATGAAGATCTATTCCATGCTGGAAGACTTTCCCATGCTAATATCTGTGTCGGGGTTCACCGAATAAAAAAAAATCGCTTAAGTAGTCGCACATAAAAAGAGATTAGCCTGGTGTCAGTTTCTCTCTAAAAATCTTTCCTAACATAAGTAGAATATTTGCTATGTAAGCCATCTCGGATTTTGATCTTTCGCACCGTGGGGCTAACTCCAAAATTAAGGAAACGTCGCCAACCTACCATTACAACTGCAAGCCGTTAGCCAACCTTAAAAAATACTGAGAAATATATGGGCAGCTTCCTTTTTGTTATTATGTTAACAAAATTAACTTTCCAGAAAAGTAACAAAGGCCTCAAATAGTGCACAAATTATTTTGTCTAACTTTCAGAGACACAAAAACAATCATTTGCGATATTCTTATCCCAGCACTTCGCGTCTTTGCTATACACAAGATCCTCAGAGCTTTCCTTAGTTTTCAGGTCACGACACTCCTCCACCCTATGTCGGGATTTGCGAAGGCTTGATATATCTTTAAAAAAAGGAACGCAACAACAGGTTTTGCTTTCTTAGCAAGAATTTGTCTTTCGCAACCGCAAGTCTAGTTTTCACTTTTCAGTATCGGTAGTAGTAACAGCGACTTATTTTTCGAAGCAAGGTCAAGCGACAATTTGCAGAGGTAAGCGGCCTAAGGTATGCCCTCGGATAATTCATTCTGCGAAAAACAGCCCTCTCTGGTGTTGGCGGTTACGAGTGAACCTCTCCGAGATTGGAATCTATGCTCGTGTAGCCGTTCTTCGCCTATGTGTAAGTTACACCTATGCATTCTTAGCATTCGTTTACCGCATGTATGTGAAATTTGCGGAACCCTATCGCAAACATTAAGAAAACTTTAGTTGCACGCATTATTTAACCTAACAGTGTACTTTCACTTGGGCCAGCAATTTGAGGGTTGTATAGTTGAATACAAAACCGCTTGTTGATTTTCAAACCACTACAATAGCACGTTGCTCGGTGTGAAATAAAAAAAATCTTAACTGCTATCGCTGAGCATTTTACAAGAACACAGTAGCTAGAAACTGGTTCAATACACTGTGTCTTATAGTTAAGGCGTCACTTGAGATGTAAAAATAAGTTTTAATGCGTTAATGTTACTACCCCCATCTTCGTAAAATGTGTCCGTGGGGTGTCGTGTGATGTCGCTGAGAGGAATATGGAAAGGAGGGAGGTAGAGAGTGGGAGAAGTAGGCGCGGCGGCCAATAAGAGAACTGAATAGGGTGAAAGGTGGACAGACAAGTCTAAGAGGGGGACAGGGGCATGATTCGCGCTCGTGAAGAACGCTGTACACTAAATGCCACAAGCTAACGCATAATGCACCGCATGTACATTGATCGCCTGTGATTTTTTCTTTCCCCTCCCTTTCCTTCCAGCGCACCTCGAAGTGCGGATGTCTTTTGATTAATGTCGAGCGGCTTTGCAGCTGCATGCCGTGCTGTGAAGAAGCTTAAGGTACAAGCTAGATTGTTATAAACAGTACGAATATAAGATTAAGCGGCAAATATGCCTCTTTAAAAGAAAGCACAGATAAGCGTATCCTCGAAGCCTCACAGTGAACATCCGTGGACATTCTATAACAGATATCTGGAATATCGCTTTCCCGCAGAGATCTCCCTGAGGCAGCGGCGTGCGTGCAGCTTTCGCGGCCTTGTTCCTCGAAGCGGTGATCTCTTGGGAAAGCAGCAGTCAGAGCGAGTTTCCCCTTCCGCTCCGTTCCACCCGTCACTCGTCAAGCGAAGGAGCTTCAAGGGGCTGAGCGCAGTTGTTCTGAGCACTCAAGAAGTCAAGAGGGCGGTTGTCTGTCTTTACTTCTTTCGGAATCGCTAACGACCTCCCCGAAGTGCAGCGGCAACCGCGCTGTTCGGCCACACGACACTCAAGTTCTCGCGGAAGTAGGAGGAAGAGTGCGAGCGGAATAGAAGTATACAAGAGCGCGAAATGCGGCGTACTTCTCGCCGCGCACAGAAACTCTTTCCGGAAACGAAATGAGGCTGACACGGAGTCTTCTGCTAACTGCTCGTGAATTTATCTCTTGGA
This sequence comes from Amblyomma mixtum, assembly GCF_055824585.1. NCBI lineage: Eukaryota > Metazoa > Arthropoda > Arachnida > Ixodida > Ixodidae > Amblyomma > Amblyomma mixtum. Next base: position 301,200,531 of record NC_143013.1, read on the forward strand.
GTTTCCATGTTTAGGCGCGCCCTTGACTAAAACAGACGCCTCTAACGAGCTAGAACGGAACCAATTGTATCGGAGGCGGCTTCTCTTTTTTTCTGGTGACCTATCTTCGTCCTTGTTTCTGTTGTTGGTTTGCACACACAAGACGCTCGCAGCAATAACAAATATTCTCTGTGTGTGTGTCTGTCTGTCTATGTGTGTGCGTGTGTGTGTCTGTGTGTGTCTGTCTGTCTATGTGTGTGTGTGTGCGCGTGTGTGTGTGTGTTTGTGTGTGTGTGTGTGTACGCGCGCGCGTGTGTGTGTGGAGTTGTGAACATGGGCTGATTGTAAAGGTTACACATCGCCAAGACAAAGAGGATGTCTGTGCAGGTCCTATTACATCATGACTTTCTCGTTGTACGTGACGGTTGTGGCTTTACAACGGTAACGTGAATTTTAAACCACCGGCTACAGGAAACAGCGCAAGAAACACTCTTACCGCGTTCATTTCTAACATGGCAGCCAAACGAACAACGGACTTAAATGATACCTAGGCTTTGGAATCTGTCCTTCGAAACAAAATTCATGTAGATTACTTGTTTACAATGGTTCGGCAACAGCAAGGCATTATCGAACGATCAGTAATGTGTAGACAACAACACAGTCCCCCAAAAGAGAAAAATGAAAGTGGCGGCGTTACTTTTTTCTTGCTCGAGAAAAAATCGTCCACCAGCAGAGCACAGAGGCTACCAGTTATCGAAACTGATTGCAACTACTAGATAAGCAGCGAAGCTCGTCATTCTTTTTTCGACATATTAATTTCTTAATAATATGATAACGCTGTTATGAATTATTCCTGCCTTCACAGCCGTCGAAATGTCGTAGGAAATATTTCACCTGCAGTCGGCAGAAATCGCTGATGTTAACATTCTAAGGGAGCTTCACATGGCGACTTCCTGTATTATTTTAATCAAGCCTCATTTACGTTGTGCCGGGAAGGCCACTGGTAATCAGCCCCACTTCTTTCTTTTTCGGTCCAACTACACTCTTTCAATGAACAAATCGCTGTTTTTCTTTTGCGTTGATCTGCAGCACCTCATTCGAATTCCAGCAGGATGCGTGAAAAGCAAAAGATGGACGCTGCTGATCGCATATTTAAAGCCACTTTATAACCGAAGAGGTTGTCTCGCCCTCAGGCACTCCTTAAAGCTTCCCTAGTGCAGAAAAAAAAAGTAAAAAGAATTTACTGAAGTACAAACACCATCATGCAGTACCAGCTTGCACCGGATCGGGAAGTGTCGTTAGCAATAGTGGTGTGCAGTTTAGCCTTACATCCAGTTGTTGTTTTGTTTCCTAAGCGACATGACACATACACCGAATTCATCGCAGATTTCTTCCTCAATCTGCCTACCGCCCTTCTATGATGCGATCCACAGGCCGACCTGCCTCGTACACATTCATTTCATTTCATTATATTACTTTAAAGACTCCTTTGTGGTATATTACATAAGGAATAGGGCAAAAATAATGACAAAAGTTTTTATACGAGATTCGAGCGATACTTTCGTGGAACGGGGAGCAATTTTTGTTGGTTAATTTTTGCTCCAGTTCAGCATTATTGAACAGATTTCATTTATGTATCCCACTACTGCTCAGTTTCACATTTGTGGATGGGAACAATAGTATGAGATACATCTCTAGTCATATCTAGGAGTGGCTTCCATGGACTCCACGTCATTATCTTTTTTGGCTCAGATGTGTTAAGTCAACGGTGATGCCACCGCTCTGCGTCACAAAAGCGCGTCTGACCACAAATGGCGCGAAGCTCCATTGTGGGGAGCTACAAAACTGGACGGAACCCTGTTCCCGCATGAGTGCAGGACGCAGACTGGCTGCTCCATTGTACTGCAAATGGTATAAGAGTCAGTCACAAGCAGGGTCCCTTAGAATAATGCACGTGTGATAAATTACGAACAATAGGACTGAAATCGCGAAACGTCCTGCCAGCGAAGCGCTGGTGAGAGTTTTTTGTCAAACAAAAGGTCATTGTCTTCATTAAAAGCTTATAAATAGCATGTGTTAGTCTCTTACGGCGAAGTTTAATTCAGTTCAGCTTTTTTTTTTTTTTTTCAGGCGTGTACTACATTGTGAAATAGCGATTTCTTGACTAGCCCAGGATCACGATGCACACAAGCTGTTTCGACATGAGGTTTAGGGAGAAGAAAACAAAAAATGCAGAAATTAAGAAATACTTGTGCTAAAAAAAAAACCGCGCCATTTTATCAAACTGTAAGAAAGAAATCGAAAGAAAATAAAAGATTTGTTAAATATAACATATTTGATGTATATACTTAAGCGACTAACACCATTCCAACGAATGCTGTAATTAGTCTTGAACATTGCTTTGCAGTCTGGCCGATACCGGAGTTTCTTCAGCAAGGTTATTTACGCCGTAGCCTTTCACTCGCTCCTCTCCCTATTAAACAGCTTGCTTTTCAAACCTTTGTGCGACGCAAGCTTGAGTATGCTAACGCTATTTTTGATCCGCACCACAATAACCTTACCAACGCCCTCGAATTGGTTCAGAACCGCGCAACACGATTCATTCTATCTAATTATTCTTACCACTCAAACATCTCATGCAGCACTAAAAGCTCGAATCAACTTACCCCCCCTAGCCTCGCGCCGTAGGATAGCACGTCTTAATCTTTTTCATAAATTTTTCCATTCATTGCCTTTTGATAACCCCTACAAAAAAAAAAAAAAAAGCCCACCGCATCGCCCGGTTCAGCCACAGTAATGCCGTGTATCCCCTACAAGCCCATACTGTGACATTTCAGCAGTCATTTTTTTAGCGTGCTGCACGAGACTAGAATGACGTGCCCACCGAAGTTTCCATTATCATCAACCCACTAGAATTCAAGCGGAGCATCAGCAACCTTTCATCTTAACATTTTTTGCCATTGTTTGCCAGATACCGTCCACTCCCTCATGTAATGTCTCAACCGAGACCTTTGAGGAAATAAATAAATAAATAAATAAACTGGCAAAGTAAGACGGACTGGTTTCCTGTTGATCGTTACGATCTCCGACTACCGCCAAATGAACTGGCCCTACCGAACATTTTGACTCAACGCTCAGAATCAAATTTACTCGAGAAGAACAGTTTGCGCAGCTGGTTCTATGAGAATCCAAATACGTACACTGCAGCACAAACAAACCCTTAGACAACTAAAGAGACACTAATTACTAGGAATGCCACCATCCACGTCGTCTGGGCCCCTATCATTGCCTGTTCTTATTAGGCTGCAAATAAATAAACAGCCGCTCGAAACGCGAAAGGGGATCGCAGTTGTGCGAAAGCACGCCTAAATATAAAACGTACAGCCAATTTAGCTTTGTTATTCAAATTGCCGCGCGCCAAACAAAAACACCCCTTCTAGCAAATGCTCATGCGCTCATCTGTCCAGTCACACCCGCTGCAATTTCTACATCCGCAACCGCAGACACTGCAGCCGCTCAGGAGAGCAACTGTCTGCGTTGCTAGGTTTTATTTCAGCGTTCGCTCTTTACACGAGCTCCACAGCGCGCGCACAAATGGCTATCGATGGATGCACGCGCGGTCTAGAACTACGTGGGCACCAATGCTGCGCACGCCTAGCACGTCACTGCACATTCCGACGTGATCCAAATGCGAGCGCTCCGTGGCTGCTGCGTCGCTTAGATTAACGTCCGGCTGTCGCCTGTTTCAAACAACTGCCGTCACTCTGGTAAGTTTCGCTTCAGTCACTTCTTTCTCTCACATCAACAGAATACCGTGTACCATTTCTTTCTTTCTTCTTTTTTCCTTTCTTTCCGATAAACTGACGACGGCAACAACACACGCGGTGGTTGTTGCAGGCACAGCCGCCTTCTTATCCCGTTGTCTGCCAAGCCACGAGAACGCAGCAACGGCGTGTGCTCTCTTGCCCTTTGTGGCCTCGATCGCATAACTGCACAACTAGGAACTGCAATTAGTGCCTGCCTTCTCACACCTCCCGACAGTACGCATGTTTTTTTTTTTTTTTATTTACGAGTACTGGCCCCGAGAAAAGCACGCGTGATTCCGCCCGCGTGGTTTTCGCTGTTAGGTTTAGTTACAAGGTGCGCCACAGGACACCGTGACGCGTGAATACTTTCAGGTATGGACTGCGTAGCTCTGCTCATGCTCAATTCTCCTTCGATCCCTCCTGCTGCACTTCCTTTTCCGCTTTCTGGCGGCGCTGAACGATGGCCTCTACGTACCTTGATGAGAGCCTGCCTTTGACAACAAATTGCGCTAAAGTTCTCGAATCTTCTTGCCTTCAGCAACTCACGACATAATTTTGTGGGCCAGGCTTGCCATCTGCGGCCTATTTAAGTCATTTAATTGGTAGAATAGCGCCTAGAAGTGTTGTTATGCAGTTTCATTGTGAGTTACCCAAGTACATTTTTCTATCAGTTTGAGTGTGAGTTTATTCCTCCGTTGTACTTAGGTGTATATTTGAAAGCAAAATACATACGTTCATGGAAGAATATCCCGAAAAAAAAAAATCGATGTCTGCGTGGTGTCTTGTGGTGCCTGATGAAAAGATACTAGGATTGTTCTTCAGTCCACGTTTTATGCATATGTATTTAAATTTCATGGCGATCTTGAGAAAAATTTGCTTGCGTTAGGTTCATCCTAATTACGGTTTTAGAGAAATCACTTGATATGAAGAGCACCATGTAGTCGAAATTAGTCCATAATAAGAGCAACCATATGTCCAGTAAGAACCATAATGTGTGCGGTTGGGAAAGCAATTATCATTTTGAATTTTCATAAACAGCGTGCGGGTAATAGGACCAGGCACATAACAGATATGTTTTGTTCAGATATATATTTGTTCAGATTTGTAATGAAGATTATTATTCTTTTTCCACGTTAATAACACTAGTCACAAAGTAAAAATAACAATCCTTGAGGAAAACTGAAAGTTGCATTTCGCCATTTTTTTGGCCATGATTCTTATGCTGCATTAGTACACTGCATCTGAAGTGGGCACAGAACACACCAATCGCCCCCTTTCTTCGGCGCCATAACAAAAAACGTCATGAAGTCTGCGATGGTAGCTTGAAGAACAGGAACAAAAGCATGCATTTTTGCTTCCTTGCAGACATACCAATGGTTGAGAAAATTGCCTTAACAACGCCAGCCACTTCAAAGCAATGACACATCCTGTTTAGAGCAAGAGAAGTTAAAATAAAATCAAAAAGAAAACTTTTTTCGCACAGCATATTATCAAAGGTGAACTCCCAGCTAGTAGCTTCCATTTGCATATGTATTTATGCTGAACAATGTCCATGAGCATACGGCAAACAGAACTAGCTGTTTATAGAAAAATCTGCTCTTAGAATTTCTTTTTCTATGTATGCAAGTCAATGAAAAAATTATAATAAAGAAATAAACTTTCACAGGACTGGGCAAAGAATAGGAATTATGCACAACCCTGCAGTAATTAACAGACAGTTCTAACAATAGCGCGTATTCCATATTTTAGCAAGGAAATCTTCAGCGTCAACAAAGAAACTCTGTTTCTAGCTGCTGAGTTTATAAGCACGAAATGCTTTTATCTCCCACTCTCGGCAAACTCAGCCGAACATCCCCCAAACCTCTAGCAGAACATGAAGCCAAGCCTGAAGTACATTATGAAGCCGAATGTGAAGATGAACGTAAATCTAAACATATCTGACACATTCCGAACTGTTTCGATCGACTAGTATCATACACGAACTGCATGCAAACAACAAGAAATGCTTGCATATGAGGCAACTCAAGCTACGTGCGTTTTCACGGCAAGCATTGTTTTTATTTTTTCATTCCAGCAACCATTTGCAGCCGTGCCTGCTGGACAGCGTAATATATGACCGCATGTCCACCATGTCTGCAGATATGCCTGATGTCACAGGATTCCAAGCAGGTAATAAAAGAAACAGAAATAAGAATTCGCAGCCCTAATCATTCTGTTTAGCAACCTTGCTTTATGCCTGCATTGCGCAAGCGCGTCTTTTATCGCATTGCAGGCACTTAGCCAAGAGGGAAGGTTAGGGCGCTGCGCCTCGTGGTTTGGTGCACTACGATGACGAAAAAACTAACCGAGTCGTGAATGTCCGGGGTCTGTATTCTACGATATGAAAAGCTGAACTCGATGCAACAAAAGTATGATATACAGTGGTATTATCGCATCGTGGTATTATGTCAGAGGAAACGGAGTAGTCGCTGGCTGAAAAGCGCAGCCTGCAACTTTAAGTTAGCACCCTCCGGTGCTCGGAAGGTTTCTGAGGGAGGCAATGACAAAAGCTTGCGTTTGTCTGGAGTTCTGGTTAGGCCGTTCTAATAGGAAGAACGGTGAGATAGGTGGCGAGGATTTCGATTCGATTTCGATTTGGCTCCCGCCGCGAGTGGTTAGGTTCTGGGCAAGTGGTTCTCCCTTTCCTTTTTATTTTTTTGTTATGTGCTAAGCCTACGCTGTACTGCCTATAACAGTTACCCTTACAGCACCCAAACAATGCTCGACGCCGCCGCGAACGATTACGAGCCAAGGCTTCAAACTGCGGTTGCTCAGGCTGGCAGCCGCTACGTCTTCTTTTTATTTCTTTTTCCATTTTCGGCTCTGTTTCCTCACAGAACAAGCATCCTTACAATAACCCCCGCTATCTGTATCTTCACTGTCCTGATTACCTGTGCACTTTAAGCCTGCTGCATTATAAGCAGAAACAACAACAAAAACAACAACAAAAAGATGCAGTATATTGGAAAAAGCACCCAGCTCAGACGGAAGGGCCAAGCTTGCCGCTGCCAAGTTCAATTTTCGCTTGCAGTTGGCGTAGCAACAGCGGCAGAAAAATAGAGCCACCTCTCCTGACGTTTTTTTTTTGCGTTCCACTCCGAATTGCCTTTAGGGAAGAAAGAGCAATCCACGGTAAGTTTACGCGCGATATTTCGTGAATGGCGTCAACGTGACCAGAAATACAAGCGCATAAGAGCTTTATTTAGCGCTGGCTTGTACATTCCGTATCCGCTTTTCCACTCCAAATTTATTGCCCTAATTGGTGGGCATGTTCCGTCATTATAAAATCCAAATTGAAAGACAATGCACTTATTTTGTTCCGTGAATTACATAAATTGTATGCGCATGTACCTCTTTTAGATCTACTTTTATCCTGTTTTGTATCGTCGTTACTACATCTTATTCGTTCCTAGCTTTTTTTTGGCTTTTAGCAGACAGCACGTTTTTTCGGGCCAGCCTTCTTTCTTGGTCTTAAATGTAAATTGTCTCTTTTTACTGAGTGACGTTGAAGGAGCCAGCCCGGAACACTGCTACGCACGAGCTGCACACGTTGAGCTTGTGTTATCTATCACGACTTTGGGGTGTGACGTGTAGGCAACGACGATGAATACGTCAGCAGCCGAAGCCTTTCTTGTAGGGCTTGCCCGCAAAGCAGAGTCGCACGCCATAAGCACTTAGAATAGGACGTTAAGCGGGAGCTACGAGGCCTCCCTGTCGCTGCTATTGACGCAGAAACGGTGGAAGTACAGGAAATACCATTGACAGATGTCCTTGCAAAGAAAGCAAGTTTGGTTGGGCTGGTACGACATTCATATTTTTACTTCAAGCATGCAAATAGAAATACATTAGGAACGTGGTTAGGACGCAACAATGGCAGAGCTTATTTCTATCGTCAGTAAATTTTGTGCGGTCGTGTACCTTTTTTGGCATTAACGCTTTCTTGCCACAATTTGAGACGTTTGTTGTTTGCCAACATTCTAAGCAATGCATGCTCTTTCGGCGAACTAGGTTTATGAAATTTAGTTGTGTTGTTTTATTTAACACCTCTTTTTCTTATTATTTTGCTGCCTGATCCCAGAAGCCATGTACTCAGAACATAAAACTTTCAACTGCTTAACTGTTCGTGCTGTCAGTTGTAATCTTAATAGTTGGCTGTAGGCTTTTCGCTACCAGTTAGATTCGTGCGCCGTTTATTTGTGGAAGGGAAGCTTCGGTATTGCAAAAGCAGAAAATAACCCGTATCTCTAGCGCTTCGGCAGCTATTTATTGTTTTCTTTCGTTTGTAACTTTCGCATTCTGGAATACTTGTTCGCGTGAGGATAAAATCATTTAATACTGCCTATTGCAAAGCACCAGAAAATCTATTAGAGTGCGTAGGAGAAGAAAAAAAAATATACAGCAGTCGGAGAAAACTCAGCAGCTCTTGTACCCTTCGCATTAAAATTTACGACGCGAAAAAACGATGACGGGCCTCACCATCAGCGACCCGAATCTCTCGTCCAGTGAGTATGTCGCGTTTTATGTCATAATTCACCAAAAACTGCTGCTGACACAGTGACCTTCGCTGAAGTACCCGAGTTAAAGGCGTTTCCTGTCACTTTGTCTTTACAGTTGAGCTGAAAGAGCTTTTGTGGGTTGCACAGGAAAGCCCCAGTCATAAACTTTTTTTTTTCAGCCGAAATGCTATAGTTGAATCTCTTACGTCCACTGACCCGGGAATATTTAGAGCATCGAGGCGATAATCAGAGCCAAGAAGCTCGCTTGGCCAACTCATCACATCAAGACTTTTAGTGAACGCACTTTTTTCAACGAAAAATGTACAGGCCAGGAAAGGATAAATGGCCGATTATATTTAATGCAGACTGCAACAAAAGCCCCCTGCACTGATCTCTACCCGAGAGTGTTCCACGTAAGCTGGGACAATGCTGTCCAAGTGGATTGCCTTACCTCAAACTGTGGCATCTAGTACAGTTGTTCGCTCTAATCAAAATTAACAGACTAGTAACAGGAGTGCACTGAGCCCATACACCGTACTTACACACGCAGGTAGGGTCAGCGTGTCGTCGACCAGTACGTCTTCCTGCATATTTTGGTTTTTCTGGTTTTGTTTCTTAGCCTCTGAAATGTTTCGAAAAATGCACTTCAAGAAATTAAACTGCGAGGTTCTAGTAAGTAGAAACCTGGACAGGAGACATTATTGAGCGACGCAGGGGATGTGAGCTTGTCGCTAAAATGTAAGGCGGCTCGGAAACACAGAAAGAGCAGAAGGACGGATACAGAATTGCAGGGTGGTAGCTCATCACCTTCCTCGCCGGCTCGCAGATTCCTAACCTAATTGCACTCATCGATCGGGGCCTACCCCATTCATTAATGGAAGCCGTGGTGCTGTGGCACAGAGAGGGGCGGAGTACTTGAGGCAACGTTCCCCCGAGGACAGGAACAACACCCGTATGTTGTACGTAGTTTTTAAAACCTCTCGAGCTGTATCTGTAATAATGCATTTTTCCCCCGGAAACTGAGTGCTTGCTTGTACAAGTATTCGATAGCATCGTGCTTTGAATCTAATAATGATATATTCTGTAATCCTCCAAATCTGATAGCGCTGTTCGACACCTTAAAATATTTTATAAAAGTTAAGAATTTTGAAAGCCTTTATAGATACACCTTTGTTAAAAACAAGCGAAAGAAAGTCATATTATGTGAACGCATGCAAAGATACACTCGCGGAAGGTTGTAGTTTGGCAGATCGATAGGAATAGGTTGAGTGAGCCCATCCTTGTGAGGACGTTTGTTGCGCATCCATGATGACTACTCCCCTTCTCGGCATGATGAAGCAAAGCCCCAGCTACGCTCGACAAAAAATGATGCAGGAAGCATTTGTTCGGACTCACTGAAGGAGCGCGCTGAACGTCAAAAGAAAGGTGACTATGCATCGCATCGCACATCATCAACTTTCTCGGCGCCAGCACCTACCACAGTTTACACTTTCGCAGGGTGATCATCACCGTTAGTCGGCTGACGGCGAGGCGCTACAGGACATGCGGCTATACGGGAAGAGAAGATGTGGTGCTTGTTCTCGTTAGGCTTAGTTGTCCTGTCACATCCTGTCACATCCCTTATCTTTTCAGCTCCACTACCAAGCTTCGGAAACCGTTGAAGCAAACGACATTTCTGTAATGGTTTTAATTATCTGTTGGCTTCTTGTTGGGTACAAAGGTGGCGAACTGATCACGGTTGCAGAGCTGAACAAACGTGGTGTACAGGTGTCTTGATTATGCATGTGTTAGAAAATGCGTTTCTATGGGTCATCCTGCAGCCATAGAAGCGCATAGATATGAAATTGTGGCCTCTTGTTGCATTATATAGAAAAAAAAATGATTCAACTAGGCTCCTGCTGTCTTTATAGGCGGGGAAATGTACCCTATGTTGCTTCAACGACGGCCTCAGGATTTCGCATTTCAGAATCAAAGTACCCACAGTTCAGATAAACACAGTAGGCAATGACGGTGCAATAGGACTAAAAAATAACATTGACATTGCAGTTAAAACCTGAAAGTTGCAAGTTAACTATCCTTGACTGTAGCTGTACAACAGCACAGCACGTCATGGGGTTAGCACAGCACGTATACATACACATTATGTTCGCCCACCATACACGTATATCAATAGCTTTCTCTCGCTGGCGTTTTCGCTACGAAACTCTCGAAGACCTTCTTCGCCTTACTCCATGCCCTTTAAGATGCTGAAAGGTCGAAACGTGGTAGGCATTGTTTTAGGCACAGACGAGAGGGACAACGGACCACTTACGCTCAATTTGGAAACCCGCGTCCCGCCATGGAACGCTGGCAAGAGTCCAAGATCGCGCAATGCTTTTTCACGTCCCGCTGGCTCCTAAAAATCATAGCGCCCCCTGGGAACTATAGCATGACTCGACAAGAAGAAAATAAACAACCGAGTTTCTATTGTACGATACGCAACGAAGTTTCTTTTTGGCCGACTGTCGATCACACGATGCAGAAACGATGCCTATGCTAGTTTGTGCCCCCTTTATTCTCACAGAGCTTCCTCGGAACGCTACAGTGATTATGTCGCACTACAGTTTTCCGATTACGCTAAACATTCGCCTTCGCTCGTTTCCCCTGGCAGTAAATCAGACAACTGCCTCAAGTATGGCCGCTTTTTGAGACATGTTATTTTCTTTGCTTCTTTTCATGCTCAGTATTGTTCTGTTATTTCCATCCTTCATCTACGTTCACGTCTCAGCCTCGTTTAGAGGCGATTCGAAAGTCCGGCAAATCAGGCATTGATGCTGGAATATCAGGCGGCCCTACAAAAACACACATTTTTTTACAAACCAGAAATTTCATTGGCGCTTCTCTGAATTGCATACATTTCTTCTAGCTCTGGTGTTTTAAACGCGGTTTAAAATTCAAACTTATAGGTTCAAAATTTAACAAACTGTTCAATTTGAACACATTTAACAAGTTTAACAACTTAAAATTAGAAAGAAAATGCTTGTAGACTGCAGCTAACTAGAGACATGTAACTCAGCGAGGTGAAAACCCAGTGTGCGCATGCGCCGCCGAAGTGCACTTATGTACCGTTCTGTCGCAGTAAACCCTCTGTTGATGTTTAGCGCTCATCCTGTCTTCTTCTATGTCTGTGTCCTAGTTACATGTGCTATTTCTTTTAATTAATGATGACACACTAATTAGCCCAGCTTTCCGCCTTGAATGAAAATAGTGCTTATGCGTGAGTTTCACTGGAGAACTGCTGCGTGACATTAGAGGCTTTCTCCTCAGTCTGAGTCACAGGACATTTTTTTATGAAAACTTTGCCTTTTGTTCTGGACGGCTGCTGCTATAAGCAAGTTACATGTACGCTTTCAAAAAATTTGGTTACATTGAAGAAACGGGAAAAAAACAACAGGAGGATGAGAGAGACAATGATCTCGCCGCACTGCGCATTTTTGACTCGGGCCCTCTGCACATACATGCCTCTCCTCTCCCAGTGTTACCGCTTGGAAACAAACAGCCAGCTCCTGCTGCGAATACGTAGTTCATGTTAGTGACAAGAGCATGCGACAGATGGCGTCGGCTCTCAAGCAGATATCACCCACATCGTAGGCGCAGTTGGCCCCTCGTGTAACCGGATCGCGCCTGAGTCTCCGAGGTGCGTTTGTTTTCAACCAGTAGCTGATTATTTTCGCTACTCCTCAGAGGGCACCTGATTTAGCAAAAATGGCAGATTCCTAGCAAGCACGGAAGACAGTACCTATAATTACCCGATCAGTGCCTTCTATCTAGTGTGCCTTGCTACTTCAGCAACACACCGTAGACCAGAGTATGCAATATCACTTAATGCTCCATCTGCGAACTCCACCCCGTCTTTTTGTACCTTCTTTGTGTTTGTCGCTTTCACTGCTGCCGAATTCTGGAGTCGAACTCGCATTCCTTCTTCGCTCCTTTTTTTGGAGCGACATCAATCAGATACGCCTGAAAATGTCCGAAAACACAGTGTGCTTTTACCGACAGATTCCAGTTCATCTACACAGTTCTTACATTCTGACCCATATCGAGAAACGCTGATTCTAGCCTAGAGCCAAAAACGCGCGTCCCCAAGGAGATATTGTCGTCCAGGGGGCCCAGAAACGTCGGAGGTTTTCCTCCGGTTCGAAAGTTATCGGTCAAGCATAATGGAGGGCACGGAATTGATCGATGCCCTGTTTTCTCCTCCAGCGAAAACCGGAGTATCATAAATCATTCGACAGTGTGATTCGGCGGTCGCCGCACTACTCCGAGTCCCCCATGTAGCACAAGCATTGGTAGAAAGCGGAAGCGGAAGCAAATGGATATCTGCAGCTTTTTTGATCATTACTATCTTCTGAAGTGGCCGAGGACGTCACATCGCCTCTGTCCAATTGAACTTGTGAATCGACAAGGGCTGTGTGTCCTGAGAGGCATAGTAGCCAGCAGCGCCGACAAGAAATTCGACCACAGGCCGCAGTGGTGAGGCACACGGACCACAAGGTCACTTTCACGGTCACGCTCATGGTCAACTTTCCCGAGCTCTATGGTCCATCCACGCAGAGGACTACATTACAAAATATTGACTGCCTTAACTTCACATTGTGAACAGCTATTTTACTAAATCGATGTCATATCTTAAGGCAAAAGCCTTAGCTGCCCCACTGAGCGAAAAGCCGTCTGTGCGTGTGATAACACTCGTTGGTAGCCATAAAAGATGGCGTCGTCATGCATCTGTCGGTGCTTCCTAACGCAACCTTAACTTAAGCGGCAGCTGTTGAGGCAGGGGGACGTGGGCAACGGTATACGGCTTCGACTGGGTTCAGGAAATTATCGTGGCGTCGCGGTGACGGCTTGAAGCTGGTTCACATGCAAGCGGCTGAGCGAAATAAGCGGTTGAGCGGCGTGTCGCAGAGAAATATTCAAATTGTTGGAATCTCGCCACTCGAGCCGCCGCAACGACTCAAAACAGGTTTTTCCGACGCAATGGCGGGATTCGCTAGCTTTTTCGCTTGCATGTGAAACAGGCTTTAGAGGTGGAATTGCAAGCTCCGTGGCATCAGGTTACATCACGCCGATACGCGCGGATAAGATGGGGTGCAGCGGTGCCGCGGCATCCAACCTCTACATGCGCGGCTTCGAACAGCCATGTAGAGGTAGAACGTTGCCGGATGCGTGGCAACGCGATTCTCTCTGCCGCGTCAGTCCAACGCAAGTAGTCATATCGGCCGGTTGTGTGTGATCGTGTGCTATAGACAGTGGACGACTGCGTTCATTAAGTGAACCGCGGGCTTTCGCCTTTTTCTGATGAGCACCCATGCTGATGAACACCCGCATCTGTATCTAAATGCAGATTTTTGGTTTACCGTGCAAAACTGTGACAAGTAAATTTTAGTGTGAATTTTTAAATATAAACTTTAACGAACACATAGTGTGACGAGAACCCCATCGGCGAAAAACAAAACTTAACCTTTGTTTACTACTATATATCGGTGTGTAGAACACAAATAGTGATCGCAATGAGACGATGGCAACAAAGTTTGTACCGAGTCCCTGAAAGTTTTGTACCAGCTGCATACATTACGCCTATTTATTAGGAGTCAAGGCTTCACGCAACCACTAACTGAAATCGCAACTGAGTTCGCTCAGCGGACAAGGTTGCTAGACTTCACCTTTCTTCAGGTTCCAACGAAAGGAGGCGTTCTTGGACAGTGCATTGGGAAGCGGCTTCAATATTCGCTGCAGCGGCGGCCCATCAGCAGCAAACGTTCTGGCGAAGATGTAAGGGGTAACAGGCGGCCCCAGCGGCTAAACGCCCACAACGCGTCGCTTCCATCGCATTGGTGCTAATCTAGCGCCGAGTTGATGTGCTCAAACCGGCACGGCATTGAATTTAAAGTAACGCGTGTGAATGGGTGGCTGCGCAACCTCTTGCTCTGACACTAGTACGGCGTCGAGCTGAGACTAATGTCATGTTGTGTTTCTCAAGCTGCTGCAAGGCTCCCTGCGTTGTAACTTTGCTTTGTTGATCTGATGATAGCCGCAGTTAGCCCAGTTTTGCGCTGGTGTGAGTGTTGTAGAGCTTGAGCGGCAGTGCCGTTGTATTTATTGTATGCCTTGTTGTACTGACCTGGAATAAACACCTCTGTTTGCGCAACTGCGTGGTGTTTGCTGTTTGTCGAGAGACACAATGACTGGCGAACCCGATTAACTAAGATCCATAACCATCAATTCATATGTGCCAAAGACGATACGTGCCCGGATATCTTTTTAACGCAATAGCGTGAAGGCTCGAGTTCTTGAGAAAATTAGGCGTCGTCATTGCCGGCGTGATCGGAGTTGTGAGCGAAAAATCCCCATAGATGCAACCTAGGTAGGCCGCCTAGGTCATGTGATTGTGGGGCATCATCACCAGCTGCCCACCGGATTGGGAGCAAATTGTGCGCCTTGGCAGGTGTCAGTTAAATTAATGATGGGTTGTGAGATGGGTGGAAAAGCTGCATGGTCACGCAAGCCCCACCTGTGACAGCACCTGCCATCGCAAGGCAGTGGCGCATAGCCTAACCACTGCACCAGTACTGTGCCAGAAACAGGTATGAGGACTCCCAGGGGTCAATGAATGTCAAGCAGAAAATCACCAGTTCAGCACGTATGGGCATTAACCCATAAACGCTATCGCCTCGCAGCTCAAAGCGAAGCTCAGGTGTCCCCTCAAAATTGTCTGTCACTCTCTCTTCTCGTCTACGTCGAGACTTTCCCGTTTCTCGTCTTCACACCAGTCGAGAATTTCGGCAGAAAGTTTTCTGCTGTCATATGCCTTTCCGTAGACTTACAGTACAAAAGAGGAAATTTGAAGTAAGAACAAATTTTGTGTCGTTAATAAAGGAAATTACTGTAGAACTGCAGGCTAAAGACGAGTTCTGCAAAAAAAAAAAAAATACAGTACTGCAGAAAAATCCAGCAAAACATCGGGAAAATTCCTGGCTACGACAAAGCGACAAATCATTTACACATGGTTCTGTCTTTTTTGCTTACTTGGTCTCACTCTTATAAAAAAATCTCGAGGCAGAAATACACGTAAACGTATTTATCACAAAATAGTTCCTAGTTCCTCAAAACCAGGAACAATTATAAACATGCAGAAACTCCTGGTTCCGCGACAAAACGGGTTCCCTCTTTTTTACTATTTTTGTATATTCATATCATTCGTTCGTAGAAACTTTGCGGATGCGGATCGGCAAAGCGTATTTCTCGCGGACCCTGGAGAAATCAAGCCAGCGTAGTACGAGGAACAAAAATAAGCGGTGGGGCGGTGATAGGCATCAAATGGGCGGCCATGGTTTTCGCGCTCTGCTCTCTTCTACATCGGTGAAAGTAAAGAAAGAACAAAGTGGACGGTGTTTTTTTGTGCGGCTTAAGACAAGACCCTCCGAAAAACGCGTGACCTTCTGGATCCAATTTATTTCCTTGCGCGCAAACTAAGCAGATCTATTTTTTTTAGTGCACGAAGATCACAGAAGGCAACAGTTTCATTTTGAGTTTTAGATGTTTGCAGCCTTTATGACTCTGCTGAAAAGAAAAAAAATTGCGCAGTAACTACAACCAGAAACCCGCTCAAACGCCAAAATGGAACATCATGTTCAAACGTGCTTCAGATAAGAGGACGTTATGGACCTTCTTTGATTGGGAACTAATGCGCCTTTTTGGCTTCCCGTTTCGAATAACTAGACGCTAGTACAGCCAGGCAGCTCGTAGCTGTCCCGTCGTGAAGCGCTGAGATGACACTTTAATTGTAGGCAGTGAAAACTCAACCTCTTCCGGTATCCGTTCAACAGATGCAAACAATAGCCATATTAGAACGCATATTTTATATGCGTGTCAATGGGCTGCCTCTATCGATGACGGATGATTTGCTTGTTCCGATCATCTTTCTGCCGATTATATTTAGTTAATAGTAAAAAATGCTCGCGCTAACAAATGGCGCCCGTTGGAGTCATTCCGAGACCGCGGCGGAACGTGTCTTCCAGTTTGAATTCCGGTGTCTCTCTCAGCAAATGCAGCACAAAGGTGTTGCTGGAGGAGCGCTCTCTTAAGCAAGGGCACAAATTTCAGGAGGACGAAGGCTGAGTGCCCGTTGAGTGCGCAGTTCAAGGTAACGAAGAAGTCCCCTGGGATAGGATATCCTGGATAGGATTATGTTCGGCCGCAAAACGCAGTGCAGTTTGTGAGAAAGCGAAAAAGAGTAGGAAGGGAAATGAAGGGAAAACTTTATTTACACTAATGGTTTTTCCTGCGGTTTGGGGGCATCTTCAGAGACGTCTTGGTTCTACCCCCAGGAGCCGTCTCTGTCGAAGTCGTCCGCCTCTAATCAGTGGTCGGTTGCCCTCAGTCCAGGGCTCCGCTGGCCACTGCCGCCCGTTGAGCTCGCTGTACCAGACCTTGTTGGTCTTCGCAGCGGTCGCTGGACAGCAGAGTCTCCCACTGCTCCGCACTCGGGTTTTGTATTTTGGGGACCACGTCTATGTTTTGGCAGGCCCATGTGATGTGGTATAGTGTAGGTTTTTCGTCGCACCAGGGACATTTGTTCGTGTATATCGTAGGGTGCATGTTGTTTAGTATATGTAGGTTTGGGAAAGAGCCTGTTTGTAATTGTCTCCAAGTGACAGCTTCCTCTCTGCTGAGAGATTTGTGCGGTGGGGGATATCGCATTCTTCTGCCTCTATAGTTTTGTAGTATGGCCGAGTATTCCCTGGGTGCTGGCGCGAGTTCCGCGGTCTCGTCGGAAGCTCAGAAAGTAATGTATCCTCGAGCTATCCTGTCGGCCTCTCGGTTCCCTGCCACCCCCGTGTGCCCCGGTACCCACACAATTTTGTGTCGGATCTTGTCGTTTTGTTCTTCCCGGTTTTTAATTCTGTCACTCGCTGCGAGGAGTATACGGAGCGCGTGACGACCTATCCTGCCATTCATGTAATTTCGGCAGGCTGTTTGAGAGTCCGTAAGTATTGTTAGTGACCGCCCGGTTCTATAGCCCTCCGCCACCGCTAGAGCAACGGCTACTTCCTTGGACTCTGCAGCTGTGCAGCCTCGGAGAGACGCGCTGGTCATTTCGCGTAAAGACGAATCGACCACCGCCGCTACAGCGATTTTGGTATCTCCTCCTCTCCAAGACGCGTCTGCATACACGGTCGTGGCTTGAGGAGCGTATTTTTTCTCGATGAATTCGGCCCTCGCTTCTCTTCTGCCTCGATGGAGGTTGGGATCCATGTTTTTTGGTATTGGCGCTACCTTGAGGGTCTTGCGAAGCTCGTCGGGGATCGTTGCCGTCCTCGACATTTCTCGCATCTGCTCGCGGTATCCGAGCCTCTGCAGGAGCGCTCTTCCTGTCGTTGTTTGCAACAGCATGAGTTTTAAGGCGAAAGCCTTTAATGTCTCATCGTTGTAAGCAGCAGTTGTCGACAGAAATGTCACGCTTTTCAATTGGTCGAAATGGTCGTGACGTCACAGTGCGCGAATTTCAGACGGGGCCAATTGTACTTTGGCTCGTAACCATGCAACCAATGGAAGGGATCGTATAGTGATGCTCTAAGTAAGTGGGACTGAGCTTAATTGATTGCCTAATTACTCAGTTAGCCTAATTAACTTTTCAAGTCAGGCCATATAAATAAATAAAACCGAGTAAGAAATTGGTCGAGCACGGGAATCGAACCCCGGTCTTCGGAGTGCGAGACGAGCATGCTATCCACTCCGCCATGCCTGCTCGATAGCTTGAGAAGAACAAAGGTGCGACTAGTGAATGCGGTGTCTTCGTTCACTGCCATCTTCCTCCCTCCCCGTTACGGCGAGGTTTAGGTGTCCACCGAGATATGAGAGACAGATACATTTCCTTTCCTCAAAAACCAATTTACCGACGAGCCAAATCGTATTTGTCCGAGTTTCAGATTGATCCAAATTGTCGTGACGTCACCGCGCGCGAATTTTGACGGGTGTCCACCGAAATATTCGAGACAGTTACTGCGCAACTTCCTTTCCTCAAATGCAATTTTCGACTAGTGTCTACTAACATACGTGAGACAGTTAATGCGTAATTTCCTTTCCTCCAATACAGTTTTCATTTTCTTCATTACGGCCCCTCTTTCTTCTGTCACTCACACTTCCTCCCTTCCTGTACGGTGCGGCTCAGGTGTCCACCGAGATGTCAGAGAATTACAGCCCCATTTCCTTTCCTCAAAAAGCGTTGCGTTCAAAGGGCAACGCATCGCGCCGAACGGGTGGTGGCGTTCATTGGACCGTGGCAGCGCTACAACACGCTGCCGCGTTCCACTCCTAAAGGCGAAGCTTATGCGTCATTAATTGGCAGTTAATTAATGCATCAACAAAACGTTCAGTGAACAATCGCGTAGCAGAATGCAGCACTCAGGCTTTCGCCTTTCACCACTTTAGCCGCTAAAGTTCCTCGTATTTTTTTTGCGACTCAAGCTGCGCCTCTCGTAGCTCCTCAAAGGTGTTGTGTAATCCCAGGGCCATGAGTTTTTCTGTAGACGTGTTGCGTGGTAGTCGGAGCGCTGTCTTATACGCTTTGCGTAGCAGGGCATCCGCTTGTTGTATTTCATTTTTGTTGAGGCACTGGTAGGGTAGGCTGTACGTGATTCAAAAAGAGTAAAAAAATTACGAGGAACTTTAGTGGCTAAAGTGGTGAAAGGCGAAAGCCTGAGTGCTGCATTCTGCTACCCGATTGTTCACTTCCCATTTTGTTGGTGCATTAATTAACTGCTCATTAATGACGCTTAAGCTTCGCCTTTAGGAGTGGAACGCGACAGCGTGTTGCAGCGCTGCCAGGGAGTCCACGGAACGCCACCATCCGTTCGGCGCGATGCCTTGCCCTTTGAACACAACGCTTTTTGAGGAAAGGAAATGGCGCTGTAATTCTCTGTCATCTCGGTGGACACCTGAGCCGCACTGTACAGGAAGGGAGGAAGTGTGAGTGAAAGAAGAAAGAGGGGCCGTAGTGAAGAAAATGAAAATTGTATTTGAGGAAAGGAAATTACGCATTCACTGTCTCACATATCTCAGTAGACACTAGACGAAAATTGTATTTGAGGAAAGGAAGTTGCGCAGTAACTGTCTCACATATTTCGGTGGTCACCCGTCAAAATTCGCGCATGGTGACGTCAGGACAATTTGGACCAATCAGAAACGCGGACAAATACGACTTGCTCGTCGGTAAATTGGTTTTTGAGGAAAGGAAATGTGTCTCGCATATCTCGGTGGACACCTAAACCTCGCCGTAACGGGAAGGGAGGAAGATGGGAGTGAACGAAGATACCGTATTCACTAGACGCACCTTTGTTCATTCCAAACCATCGAGTTGGCATGGCGGAGTTTTTTTTTTTTTTAATAAAGAAAAAAAAAGTTGGCATGGCGGAGTGGCAGCGTGCTCGACTCGCACTGCGGAGACCGGGGTTCGATTCCCAAACTCGGCCAATTTCTTACTCAGTTTTATTTATTTATCTGGTCTGACTAGAAAGGTTAATTGGACTAATTGGTTAAGTAAGCAATTAACTAAACTCAGTCAAACTTTATTGGAGCATCACTATGCGATCCCTTTAATTGGTTGCATGGTTAGTAGCCGAAGTACAATTGGCCCCGTTTGAAATTCGCGCACTGTGTCGTCACGACCGTTTCGACCAACTGAAAAGCGTGACATTTTCTGTCGACAGCTCCTGCTTACAACGATGAGGCATTAAAGGCTTCCGCCTTAAAATATAGTATGGAAATGACGAAGCCATACAAGCGGGCTTTCTTTTTTGTGAAAGATAAGGGGATGTTTAGCCGCGCATCGAGTGAACAAACTATTGTAAAAAGTGCTTCGCACGCTCCAGCGCCCGGAACAGACATTGTTTAAGATATTTAATTTTTTCATGGTAGATAATGGCGAGCGCAAGACCAAATTTAATATCTGATGTGATTGGCAGCAGAATCTAAAATATGGCAGAAATGAAGCACGCAGAAAAAGAGTATTGCGATGAGCAGAGTTCAGTGTTCCGTCGATACAATTAAAACAAAACAAGAAAAAAAAACTAACGTCGAACTGCATACTGTCCCGGCCTGTTTCACGTGCTGAATCCTTGAATGCCAAAATTTCCCTGCAAAAAATCGCATTTACAGACCACTGTCTCGTAACAGTATACGCTGCTGTTTAATCTGCCAGCGGGGAATGGATGCTCAGAAAATGGGGCGAAGGCTAAGCTTTTCCCCGAGGAAATTGAATTCAGCGCTCTGTTCCCGGATAACATAAAACAACACCAGAACATATGGAAAACTGCACCGCGGCTCTTACACTGTGCGCTCGAGAAATGTTTTCAGAAAGGAAAGCCCCAGGCTTCCTTTAGAATGTTCTCATAACCAACGTATCTAGCCTGTGCTCTAACGGTATTAAATTTTTTGTCAGCACGGCACTCTCTATGTCTGTCTTTCGTGCAATATTCCGACCTGGCTCACAACCGACGCCTGCTACGTTAGCGCTGACTCGGTAAGCTATAACCTCTGCATTACAGTGTCTAAGAATGACAGAAATATTTGTATCCACTGCTTGGTAAATGATGGTTGGTTGGTTTATGGGGTTTAATGTCCCAAAGCGACTAAGGTTATGAGAGACGCCGTAGTGGAGGGCTCCGGAAATTTCGACCACCTGGGGTTCTTTAACGTGCACTGACATCGCACAGTACACGGGCCTCGAATTTCTCCTCCAAAGAAATTCAGCCGCCGCGGCCCGGATCGAACCCGCGTCTTTCGGGCCAGCAGCCGAGCACCATAGCCACTGAGCCACCGCGGCGGCCTTGGTAAATGAAAACAAAATGCCTGAGCCGCTTGCTCAGCGAGCAGCGTACGAGGCAACTCAACCCATACTCCCACGAATGACCGTCGATCTCCTCCCTGTCCGAAAGAATAAAAGAAACGATATTGTGAGAAAAGTATATGCGAATTCTTCGAGAATGCAACGGAGCGATATCAAAACTCTGAGCCAGGGGATGAAGAGAAGTGATATCCAGTGAACAGACGTGTTCATTACATATCTCTTGGAGACTGGATATCTTTGGAGACACCTGAACAGAATAGTTCAGATAAGCAAGGCATCGAGATGAAACGCAACTCAAGTTATGTCAGAATTAGAAAGGACTGAGTTTATTGTTTTTTCTTCTATCTTGCTCGCAGTGTGCATAAAGCACTGAAAATACTTAAGAATTGAGCTAGTCCAGAAAAGGAAATTTTTTCGACGCGTTAGTGACACGCATGTCAAATAAGACAGGTACAGCACACTGAAAGTTTCAAAAAAAGCCAGCAGTAATACTCACGCTCCTTATTTAAGGGATGTCTTCTATAAATAAAGTAAGAAATTCGGATAGTAAATTGAAGAAAGATGATTTGTCATGAAGTGTAAATTCAGAAACACGTTAAACGTGCGTCGCCGTTATAATTGCCTTTTTAATCTTATTTATTAAATTTTAGACCATGCTTCGAAACATTTTTCGATCTACAGCTGAGACGTTTCTGTTTTATCAAACATTAGCATTGTGTTCTGCATCGGCGCTCTTTTTACAGACGTGTGTTTAGCTAAAAACGAATGAAAAGAATTTTCGATAACAGTGGTGCATATTGCACTGTGCTGTGCAAGTCCTTCACGCGCGTGCGACCTGTATATATGTTATTGTGTTAATATGTAAACAGATTTATTGCCAGTGTATCTGTCCCCTTGTCCTTTCTACTGTCCCATCACCTCTCATTTCACTTCTACACACTGCCTGCTATCCTTTATTTCCGCTGCCCTAGCTTAGGTGCTTCCAGCAGCGATGACAGACGCCGGGGCAAGCAACAATCTTTTTCCTTCCATTTATAATGTGTAATAAAACCACTTATCACTACTACTATAATGCTACTCCAGATTACAAAAACGAGGTCAATAGGGGTGGGAGCTGGGTTTTAAAGGGACGTTTACGAGACATTGCGGTGCCGGATAAGCAACTTCGGAATGAACAGGTAGCGACTGAAAAACTGACTCAATGACCAGGCATATCAGACTCTCAGCGCCAGCCTTCCGTGATGAGCATTCCCTTAATTTCCACTAGACTACACGCGGGCTATGTATGTTTAAAAGTTGAAATTCTCTGTTTGGCGGACTGTCGGCTGACTTGGGATATACAGTGTTTTCTTTTTCAGTATTGCAAACTAGAGAACGAAATTCGCAACGCGATCTCTATATACCGGGCATGGACTGTGTGCCAAAGTTTATCAAAATCTATTGACGTAACAGAAACTGTACAGCGCTGATGCCGATTCAAAGGGATCGTATAAAATGCGCAGGGACTTACTCATTGTGTCTATACAAAATCAACGGAAGCAGGTGGTCTAAATTTCCGGAGCCCTTCACTACGGCGTCCCTCATAGCCTGAGTAGCTTTAGGACGTTAAACCCCCATAAACTAAACCAAACAAACTTCTACCGCGTCAACCTTGGCTCAGAAACTGTCGATGCGTCGCGAGCATGCAGCCAGTATCGCTCATCTCCGTCAAGCTACGTTTACCCCTTTCCAAAACTTCGAGAACGCAAAGCGTAACAGTGCGCTGCCCGCTCGTGCGTACGCGTCTAAATGGACGGCTTTTGCACTGAGCTCGTTCGTTTATGGGGTTTAACGTCCCAAAGCGACTAAGGCTATGAGGGACGCTTTGCACTGAGCTGTCAGCCTCCATTGGTTGGGCCAGCAATTCAGTTCTTTATTAATCCGTTTTCCTTTACACCGCTAGTTGTATTAGCTTTATAGAGAGATTTTCCAAGCGTCACCCCATAATTCACACGTTTCGGAGTACTTAATAGCTGTAACAGAATAGTCAGTGACGTTTCCCATCCACTGTAACGAGATACAGGGTGGGCCTAAGCCACGTAAACTACATCTATGTCGATATGTGTACAGCGCTTATCACTAGAAGGAGTGAGCGCTCTATAGTCAGGGCTGTGGTAGAAATATATGGCTGCCACACTTTGACCAAGGGAGATTAAACAGAAAGTCTAGCAGCTTTTCTTTCCTTTCGTTGATTGCCTGACACAGCCTTTCTTTCGTCCTTTGTTTGTTTAACGGGTGGTCCCGTCCTCTACGGACGAACGTTTGACATTCGCAAACGCGTCCGCAGAGAGCACTCAGAAGAGAGAGAGAGAGAGAGAAACTCTTTAATGAAATACAGAGAATTTAGCCTGCGTTTAAAAATCGCTGGCATGTTACTCTGCGTAGGGAGGTGAATTTGGGAGATAAAGACAGAAGGAGAGCAGCGTGGAAGAGGTCCCATTTGTCGGACTATGCACTCCATCAATCCATAGGTTACATCAATACTCGCAC